>NC_087209.1:63663558-63706058 GCF_015104395.2 Macrobrachium nipponense
TTCGTTTTGATTGAATTTTTTTCTTTTATTCATTATTTTTTCAGTGAAGAAGGAATTATAACTTAACTTTGTTTTGATAAAAAATATCAAATTGAATTTTTTTTTCTTTTATTCATTTTTTTCAGTGAAGAATGAATTATAACTTAACTTTGTTTTGATAAAAGAATATCAAATTGAAGTTTTATCTTTTATGAAATTCTTTTTTACAGTGATTAATAGGAATTATAACCACTTTTTATTTTTTTATTTTTTTTTTTTTTTTTTTTTTTTTTTTATAAAAAAATATCAAATGAATTTTGTTTCTTTTATCATTATTTTTTTTCAGTGAAGAAGAAATTATAACTTAACTTTTTTTTGATAAAAAATATCAAATTAAAATTTGTTCTTTTATTCATTTTTATCAGTGAAGAAGGAATTATAACTTAACCTTGTATTAATAAAGAAAAAACCTTCATCCCAATTGTTTTATAAATCTGCAAAGTTTCCTTTTCAGTTCAGAAGAAGAGGGAAAGGGAAGGTGGTAGACTGGGGGCCTTATGCCATACAAAGAAACAGAATTTGCGGAATATCTTTGACCTGAAAAGAGGATCTTTATTTCATGTATGTTGGGACAAGAGGAGAAGTTCTAATTTAACCTAGCTTTTCGAGACTGGGGGAAGAGATGAATAAAGTTTATTTGAATGAAAAAGGGAAGAAGAAGAAGAAGAAGGAGAAGCAGTTAAAAAACTAAGCTTCAGTAATAGAACCCATAAAATAACATTAACTTCTACTGGTGCATTTTAGAGGAAGAACTCACTTGACATTGCGCAATCAGAATTAAGAAAAATATTAGAGTAATGTTGATGAGAACGAGCAAGACGATGTCGTCTCTTCAAAGTTAATTAACCTGGACTTTAATGCATAATAACCTTCAGAGAATTACATACATACATATAGTGTGTATGTATGTATGTATATAAATACATACATATATATCGGCGGACTTGGTTAATCGCGATCCAGTTTAATAGCACCTGTCTAATGCCATGAAATCGACAATCTATGGCACCATAATTTCGATTATAGGCGCCATGAGGTGACAATAATAGAGTTATGGCACCACTAACTGGTTATCGGCGCCGTTAACTGAAACATGTTGCCATAAGCACCATAAATTGCCGAGTTTCGGTTGTCCAATTTTGGCATATAAATTTGCCATATAAATTCATCCCATTTTGGCATATGAATTTGCCTAAAAAATTGTCCTATTCTGGCATCTAAATTCACCATATAAATTTATCCAATTTTGGCATATAAATTCGCCATGTAAATTCATCCAATTTTGGCATATAAATTCGCCATGTAAATTCATCCAATTTTGGCATATAAATTCGCCATGTAAATTCATCCAATTTTGGCATATAAATTCGCCATGTAAATTCATCCAATTTTCAAATTGTCCAAATGTTTTGGCATATAAATTCGCCATGTAAATTCATCCAATTTTGGCATATAAATTCGCCATATAAATTCATCCAATTTTGGCATATAAATTCGCCATCTAAATTCATCCCATCTTGGTAAATAAATTCGCCATCTAAATTCATCCCATCTTGGTAAATAAATTCGCCATATAAATTCATCCAATTTTGGCATATAAATTCGCCATGCAAATTCATCAAATTTTGGCATATAAATTCATCCAATTTAGCAGAGTCGAAGATACGTATTTTTATTATTTTTTTTTACCTATCTCTATCGACGGTGATTTTATCGTGGACTTCCTTGCCACAAATATAGTTAGGTATTCGACACTGCCAAAAAAAGGGTCGAATTGTCCTGTAATTAACCAGTAATATGATACAGGTAATGTTATTCAAAATATGTCGTTCCTTTGTATAGATGCTTTTATTGTCTGTCTGTATTCGGATGTTTTAACTATTTCTATAATTTTTTTTGAAAATAGCTTCATTTTCTGTAACGGGTCTTCGAAATATTCTTACTTGACGAAGACATTTGAAGTGGTCTTCTCCATAACTATTATCCTTATCTTTTTATTATTATTATTATTATTATTATTATTATTATTATTATTATTATTATTATTATTATAAAAGGAAGTTCATGGTTTTGTTATCAGCCTAAGAATCGTCAATCAAATACGATTACTGGCCGTAAGGTTCTCAAGATCTATTTCAATCTTTGTTTTTCTACGGTTTTTCTCGACCGTTGAGGACAAACGCGATCAATATATTTTTATTACTCATTTATTTAGAATACCATAGAATTTTGACAAAAATGCATACATGAAAACATTCATTAACTTATAACATTAGTTCCAATTATTATAATCTTCATTTTTCTACGGCTTGGTTTTTCTTAACCGTTAAGGACAAACGCGATCAATAGATTTTCATTACTCATTTATTTAGAATACCTTAGAATTTTGACAAAAACAAACGCACTATGTACTACGCATAGATGAAGTTCATTAACTTATAGTAACATTGGTTCCTATTATTGTGATCTTAATGTTTTTTTTTTTATACAAAAAAAAAAGTTCTGTGTTCTCTTGGAGATACCCATCTTTGCATGATTCTCGTCGACATTTTCCTTGAGGACGTGACCAGTGCATCCCAGCCTGGGATTCCTTCCCAGTCCCAGGTGCCCCTGAAGAAAATGGCTGAATTTGGTGTGGGGACGTCCTTCAGAATTTCAATTGGTCTTCGCCTAATTCACTCACCATATCCACCAGGCCATTCGGTTTTAGTGCAGCGTTGCTCTGCACCCTTTAGTCTTTCTTTCTCTTTCTCTCTTCCTCCCTTTATCCTCTCTCCGTCTCTCTCTCTCTCTTTCCCTGAGCTGCATTCCCCTTTCTCAATTACTCCCTATATGCTCCCTATAACTTCACTTAGAGCGTTTCCTGCCCTGCGTTTTTCCCCAGAATGCATCCTGACCTTTGCGAAGGGTGGGCCGTTGCATAGATTGCGTTTCATGGCTTTGCCTTCGTGGTATCAATGTTGTTGGCCTCGTCTCTTTTCATTTTTGCTTATTGCCCGGCTTCTCTTCCCTTCCCTTCTCCTCTTTTTCTTTTCGCTGTTCTTGTCCTTCCTTTTCCCCATATCGTGCATAATTCATTTCTTATGCTGCATCGTGGTAATGTAAGATTTTTGTTAGCTATTCAGATTCTGAATTTAAATTTTAATTTTCTTTAAAGAATTTTAATTTTAGCTTTGTAAAGAATTTTAATTTTAATTTCTTAAAGAATGTTTTTTTTAATTTTTCAAAGAATAGTGGACATATGAATGAAGTCAGATTTAGAAGGAGGAATTATAGCTGAAAAATGTTATACATTTTTGGAGAAAATGACTTGGTATTTCATTATCTTGGACTGGTTGGAAAAAAAATCTGACTATCTTATTTTTTGTGATTTAATAAACGCCATATTCTTTGGAAGTTTCAATTTAAAGTCGGTGGCCTCCTGTGGGCTTGTGCCATAGGGGGAAGGGTTCATCATTTGAATAAGAATAACTGTAGGGTTAACTAATTGTTAACTGAGAGTACTACAAAATGATGGCATTGCAAAGCTTCAACTTTCCCTAATAGGTAAGCAAACAGATTTTATTAAAATTAACACGGTTAGTTGAGTTATTGTTCATTTTACTAAGTTTTGTGTAATATTTCCAATTATCTCTCTATTGCTTGGGTGCTGCTATAAGTTTTATTCTTCTTTTTATATAACCTTATGAAGTGGGGACTAAAGAACACAGATCATTAATATATATTTTGAGCTGCTTGATAAGAGCAGACTAAAATTGCTGGGTCTCCATATTTGATTTTGTTTACGGAAGCGTTAATTTTTGGAGTTTTACGCCGCACCAGAAGTTGCCTCCGTGAATTTTTTTTTTTTACGGAGGCCTTAATATGTAGGCTTTTTTTTTCATACCACACCAAAGGTTGCCTTTGCAATTGTTTTAACCATGAACATTGGTGGTTTTGCGCAGAACCGGGCGTTGCTATTGTAAACCATATTATTTTTCCTTATCGTTTTTTCCTCACGCCAGAGATTGCCTTAGCAAATTTATTTCCATTTACAAAGGCAATAACTTACAGGGTTTTACACCCCGCAGAGGTTGCCTTTGCAAGTTTTTTTTCTTACTTTGGCATTAACTTACAGGGTTGTATACCTTGCAGAGGTTGCCTTTGTAAGGTTTTTTCTTACTTTGGCATTAACTTACAGGGTTGTAGCTACACCTTGCAGAGGTTTTCGCTATATTGCACTGGGAAAGCAGGGCGCCACTGACCACACAAGACAGCTTTAAAAGTTGATTCGCCATTGCTACCTTGTACTCACTGCCTTTCTTAACTCTAGCTTTGAAATAAGACACGTTGTCTCTGCTGGGCTTCTGAAGGCTTCAAGACGACCTCCAGGTTCTGCAAGCCTCTGGGAAGTACAACGCTGGACTGAGAAGGAACCTGATGATCCTCCCTGAGGCGAATGGCTCCGGAGGCTCCTTCGGGGGAGGCCCACTTTCTTTGAGATCAGTCACATTCCCTAAAGGGAAACGAATCCTATAGGAGTCCTCCTTCCCTGTCGTTAGTCGATCTTTTGGGATGAAGTTGCCAGTACTAAGTAACATCTCCACAGCTGTGTCATAAAAACATATTTATTTATAGGAATACTTTGTCCTCGTTCCGTGAATAATCCTAAGAATATCCATATTTTATTACGGGCAATCACTTTTGAAAGTTCGCCTTGGCACCTTATTGTCTTTTTTTTATTTTTTATTTTTTTAGGTTCTTCGTTGTCTTTAGTTTTTTTTTTTTTCTCCGTACTTTTCACGAGTTATATTTGGAAAAATTCAAGTTCCAAAAACTTCAAATGGGAGATATCCTCGTTGTTTCTCTGGTTGGTGATCACAATTTCATATTTATATATATATATATATATATATATATATATATATATATATACTATATATATATAATATATATATATATAATTTACATATAGTATATGTATATAATATACTATATTATATATATATATATATATATATATGTATATATATATATATCTATATATATATATATAATATATATATATAGTATATATATATATATATATATATATATATATACATACATATGTGTGTGTGTGTGCGTATAGGTATGCATATAAATGTTTTACTATGTAATTGCCTTGCGTCAGGAATGAAAAAATACCACCTATTAATTTACCCCATTGTGCTGATTTGTAACCTAACAGTGATATTCTATTTACCTAGCTTCGTCTCAAGACTGAATGAATACCATTTATTAACACATATACTACCTGAGCTCTATGAGAAAACCATGAATAGAAAAGCTAATCAGAATATAAAGAACGTTGAAAATAACTGGTCTACAACAACTGTATTCATCACAGTAATATGTAATGACTATAAAAGGCAAAAGCTTACATTATGATAAGAATTACAGTTACGAAATAGCTGCTCAAGGTGATTGGCAATTCACCCTCCAAAGCCTCCGGAAACCACAAATAAACACAAATGACGCCAGTGATATATTCGCGTCGTAATAAAGGCAGAAACTAAATGATCAGACACGGTATTTCATCATCAGTGTAATATTACCTAACCTCGCCTGGATTAATTCCCTCAAGTTGTTATCAATGTGACACCAATATCAATATGACAATGGCATATCCAAAGAAACTGATTCAATAGTGACAAGAACTAATTATCAAATGAATGGCTAACCAAAATCAATTCACAGAGAGAGAGAGAGAGAGAGAGAGAGTATAGCCACGTCATGATAGGGAGGTTTTTATTACTTTACCCATGAGCAATATGTTTCCAACTTTAGTGTATTATGCATTATAGACAGAAAAAGTTCCTCAATGATCATTGCTCTCATTTGACAAACGATGTTCGATTGTTTAGCGACTTGAGTTGCGCGGGCAGTGTTGCCAACTCCTTCGTGTTTGCTCTACACCGGGGCAGTAGCCGCTACTTGGTGGAGTTGCCAGTTGTCTTTTTATCCTTAATTCACCATGAGGTGTACCGAAAAAAGTTTAAGTATATCTTAGTTTAACTAGACCACTGAACTCATTAACAGCTCTCCTAGGGCCGTCCGGAAGGATTGGATCTTTGTTTACGTGGCTAGGAACCAACTGGTTACTTAGCGAAGGAACCTTCAGCTTTTTGTGGGATCCGAACCACATTATATCGAGAGATGAATTTCTAATCACCAGACATAAATTCCTCTGGTTCCGCGTTGACATCAGCGGGGAGCGAACTCGGGCTACCAGATTGATAGGCTGGTACACAAACCACTCGTCCAATTAGGAACTCAGGTACCGAGGTGTACCGAAATATACTTCGCATAAATACGTATATTTTAACCTTCCTCTTAATATAAATAAAAAATTATCTTTTCATAATAAAAATTACTTGAGCATTTTAGGACAATTAATGCTCTTCGGATGATAGTTTTTGAACTGCGCAAGGTTTGTGTGTTACCGAGTCAAGTTGGCAGATATTGATGGAATGCGCACCTGCGCAAAATGCCAAGTAGAAGGAACGCAATGACTGCATTATAGAAACAAAAGAATGACGCTACTGACACTTAATAGATGATGGCAAAGCGATAGATGAGCCCTCATTTTTTACCTTATCGGTTAACTGTCCTACAGCCTGCTACAAAATTGCTTTCGAATGATATATCTGAGAGAGAGAGAGAGAGCATTGTCCCCAGGGTCCAGTACAATATTACCGAAGCTTTTTCCCGGCTCATGGCATATGCAAGATGTTTATTATACGAAAGAGAAACATTACTGAGACGGAACCGAACGTGCAAGGCCACACACACACAGAGAGAGAGAGAGAGAGAGAGAGAGAGAGAGAGAGAGAGAGAGAGAAAAGCAGTTGCGTCGCCCCAGAATTTCGGATAACTTCGGAATATGTTAATGTCTCCTCCAGGAAAATGATGCGTCACTTGGGGTGTTGTAAACAATGCTTCTGATGCATTAAGGTCCGAGGCGAAAGATAAATTCGCTTACCTCTCACCCTTAGGCTTCCAACCCCCTCCCCCTTCCCCCCCACCTACACCACCACCCCATCTCCCCAGAGCCACACAGCAGCTGTGAAGAATATATTTATGGCTGTGAGCGGACTCCTTTTTGTTCGGTATAGATTTCCGCTGCGGAATAAATTCCTCGATGAACTGCGCGCGGATAAATTCACGAGATACATTCGGTCGGAATGAGCCGGACGGAGATCGCGTTACGTCAAGTCCATAAAACTGTTCGCGGATATGTTTTAAGTCTTCAAGGAAATAGGAATTGCTTGCAAGTGAGAATGAGCTGCTTGCAGTTAATATTTACGAGACAATATTGGGTTTAAACAGGTATTCCTCAGCTTTGTTATTGTTTCGTTTTATTATTATTATTATCATTATTATTATTATTATTATTATTATTATTATCATTATTATTATTATTATTATTATTATCTCTGCTGATTGTTTGTTGTCAATATACAGGCATATTTGTAATTATAAAGATAAGTTTTCTTCCACCTTTCTTTAAGTAGTTATCCAAGAAAAGATGAATAAAAACATGTCTTCCACCATTCTAGATATCCCCTACGAATTCTCATATACTTTCTCATATTTTCTTAGAATTTTTTTTTTTTTTTTCAGCATGTCTAGAAGAATCGTCGACTGAGAACCTCTTCTCCACTTTCTGGAATTTCCGGATCCTGGGTTCCGTAATATGCCGATATTATTAAACGTAGTCTGTCCTTTTTTTTTATGATTATGAAAGAGGGATCGAACCCTGCCATCCAGGTATGATGCATTTTAATAATGGGAATTTGAGCAATTGAAGCTGGTTACATCCTATTTACCACAAAAGAATGTTTTTTTTATTTTTTTGCTTATTGGCAAACTATTTTCTTATTGTTCTTCTTGTTATTGTTGTTGTTCTTGTTGGGGGGGGTGGGGTCGAAAAGCCTAAAAGCTGAAAAAGGTGTTTCTTGTTGACTTAAAGATACAGTAGTTTTAGGGTAGGATATTTATCATCTATTTATTAGAATTAAGATGTAAAAAAGTAAAAAATGCGCATATTAAACAGTACAGAACCCTTATATCTAATAAAATATAGCGTATAAAAATTAATTTTCGTGGGGAAAACAACGCTCTATTTGATCATAGATTTCAGCACGTGCCCCCGAGTAAGCTGGAGGTCGGATCACGCCTTGTTTTTGTAAAGCGCACGTGATTATTTTCAGTAGAATACCGCAAAGTAGTTAGAGTCTTGTATATCATTTATGTTTTTATTTTTTATATTTCGTGAAATAATTTATTATCTGTTGCTGCTTGCACTAGATCCATTAAGTTTGTTGAAAGGTTATATTCCTTGAAGCAGCGTTGCACCAGTACACCTGACACACAGACACAGATTTACGTAAATAACAACGATTATTCTCTCTCTCTCTCTCTCTCTCTCTCTCTCTCTCTCTCTCTCTCTCTCGGGCGAGACTATCGGACTTCACTTCTATACTACCCAATCAATATATATATATGTATATATATATATATATATATATATATATATATATATACGTATATATATGTATATATATTATATATCTATATATATATATATATATACGTACTATATATGTATGTATGTATGTATGTATGTATATGTATGCATATATCTATATGTACAAACAAAAAGGAAATGAACCTCACCGGTAGAAAATAAAATAAAAAGTATTTTTTCACTGTATAATATAACTGTAGCCTTCCTGTCAGTCAGATTTCTGTTAGTCCCTTGACCGCGGAAGTTGACTGATTGACACTTGCAAACTATAGTAGATTCACATCACCCGTGCATCTGCTGTCTAGGCCGGCCAGTCCCTTACGACGCTCCTGATTGGCTGTCAGTAACCCAGTCACAGGGGCCGGAAACTCTCAGCCTCCCTCGAGAGTTCACTTAGGCAGGATGTATGTTCCACATCTCCCAAGGGATGCTTTTGAAAGACGTATCCATCAGGAGAGGTGGAACATACATCCTGCCTATGTGAATTCTCTCTAGAGACAGAGAGTTTCGAGCCACGTGATTGGCTTATCAACAGCCAATCAGGGACGTCGTAAGGGACTGACCTAGACATCAGATGCACGGGTGATGTGAATATACTATAGTTTCCAAGAAGAAGCAACAATATAAGAATGTGTTTCCTCAAAATAGCTGTACCGCGTTGACGTGAACGAGTAGGAATATGCACGCGAAAACTCAAAGATAGAAAGAGAATATTTAAAAATGAAAAAAAAAATCATTATTATCAGGTTCTTTAATGCCTCGAAGTCAAATCATCTTTGCTGAAGGAACGAAGGCGCCTTTGTAAAAGTCAGTCTTGCTTTATCAATGCCCCGGGCCAAGTTGACTTTTCTTTCCTCAAAAGTTGATTTTTATTTTTATGAGCTCCCCTGATAAGGCGAGAGAGAGAGAGAGAGAGAGAGAGAGAGAGAGAGAGAGGAGAGAGAGAGAGAGAGAGAGAGAGGATGGCAGGTTCTTGAAGGAGAAATTAGTACAAATCTGAATCGAATTTCTTTTACTTCAGTACGAGAGAGAGAGAGAGAGAGAGAGAGAGAGAGAGAGAGAGAGAGAGAGAGAGAGAGAGAGAGTATGGTAGTTCCTTGAAGGAGAAGGTAGTAATATGATGAATTTAATTTTAAAATGAAGAATTTCTTATATTTCAATAGAGAGAGAGAGAGAGAGAGAAGAGAGAGAGAGAGAGAGAGAGAGAGAGAGAGAAAGGAGCATGTAGTAAAAAGATGAAGAGAATTTGAAAAGGACGAATTTCTTTTATTGAAATTCGATTCATTTAGCCAAGTAAGTCTAAGAATAATTAAAGATAGCAAACTTAGTTCAACATGTCATTCAACTGAGGTCAAGATGTTCAACAAATTAATCCTATTTGAAAACAGACTAAAAACCTCGCTAAAGTCTCTTAAGAAGACCCAGTATCTGAGCAGAATCTCAAACTTTAAAATTTATGTAAATTGCAAAGAAATAAATCAATAGCTTTTCGTAACATCTTATATCAGTATCTTTTCGTCACCTCTTATAGACAGAAAAACACGGGGTAAACATAACAAGGCGTGATTTGGCCTCCAGCTTACTCGGGACGCGTGCAAAATTTTCCCCTCATGCATAAGTTGTAAACAATATATTCCTAACTTTTAGCGCAAATTAAAACGTGCTAAAATCTACGGTTAAATAGAGCGTTGTTTCAACCAACGAAAATTGAAATAAATTGGCTACATTTTATTAGAATTAATTTTTCTATACTGTTCAAGGTACGAATTATTTACTTTTTACGTTTCCATCCCAATAAATAAATCATAAATATCTTATCATAAAAGTCCTGTATCTTTGACTCAACGCAAAACACCTTTTTCAGACACACACACAACACAACAACAACAACAACAAAGTACTTTGCAGGCTTACTCCTCGAGTAAGCGAGAATAACTAATTACTAAAAAAAATATGTTTCACCTCTAAAGATACACGTTTTAATTAAAGAATTAAAGACATAATGATTAAACTTAGAGGGATTAAAGATAAGTCGGGGAGGAATGTCGGACGAAAAGAAAGAAAGAAAGAAGAAAGATAAGTAGATGGTAATATGGAAAAAGGATGGAAATGGTGCAGAACGCAAAAGAAAAACGAGGAAAATGAGTGCGTTATAATCATGGTAATTAGTAAGGGAAACTGCGGGGATGATAAATTCGAATGAAAAGTAATTTAATTCGAAAATCAGGTCACACTTATGTTGTTGTTTTAGATTTAGTTGACCTTATGCCAGCACGGGCTCTTGCTCCCAAATCAGCCCGTAAAATAACTCTTACTAAAAAGAAGCGTAAGCGTTAATTCCACCTAGTGAACCTCCCGGTATAAGTTATCATGAATTCCACCATATTCGTGATATTGATGGAAGTATTCAAAACCTTTGAAGAATTAAAATGATCTATTTGCACTCTACGGCGACCATACGCCACTTTTAGTTATCATATCAATAAATTAATATTTTTAGAAGACATTTCCTTATTAACCAGAATATGAACATCGGCCAGCTATTAGCAAACATCAGTCCTGATGAGAAGAAAATAATAAGAACTGAAAAGACCATATATAAAATCAATTCCACTGATGCTGCCATCATCTTTAACTAAACATGTTTGAGAGAGGGTCTCCTATCTTCATATATATTATTATTATTATTATTATTATTATTATTATTATTATTAGTATTATTTTATTATTTATTATTATTATTATTATTATTATTATTATTATTATTATTATTATTATAATTTATTGGAAGGAGACCCTCTTTCAAACAAGTCTTATTGAAAGATATTGCTGCATCAGTTGCATTTAACTTGTAGTAAATAAATAAACAAATAGGTCAAAATATAAGTCGAATTAGTGGCCAACGTTTCTCTCGGTATCATCCGAGCACGATCACGGCAGTGGGTCGGAGCAGACTGTAGATGCTGTCAGGATCTACTCAATATATCAGCGCAATACTCTCCAGTTGTAATTGCAGAGAGAAAGCAATTATTAGAAAAAAAGAGAAGACTATTTACAAGTTAAATGCAGCTGATGCAGCAATATCTTTCAATAAGAACTTATTATTGTTATTATTTTTTATTTATTTATTTATTTATTTTTTTTTTTTGCTCTATCAGTCCTCCAATTCGACTGGGTGGTATTTATAGTGTGGGGTTCCGGGTTGCATCCTGCCTCCTTAGGAGTCCATCCACTCTTACTATGGAATGGTGCCGTTTCTAGGATCACACTCTTTTGCATGAGTCCTGGAGCTACTTCAGCCTCTAGTTTTTCTAGATTCCTTTTCAGGGATCTTGGGATCGTGCCTAGTGCTCCTATGATTATGGGTACGATTTCCACTGGCATATCCCATATCCTTCTTATTTCTATTTTCAGATCTTGATACTTATCCAATTTTTTCCCTCTCTTTCTCTTCAACTCTGGTGTCCCATGGTATTGCGACATCAATGAGTGATACTTTCTTCTTGACTTTGTCAATCAACGTCGCGTCTGGTCTGTTTGCACGTATCACCCTATCCGTTCTGATACCATAGTCCCAGAGGATCTTTGCGTGATCGTTTTCTATTCACTCCTTCAGGTTGGTGCTAGTTACCACTTATTACTGCAAGGTAGTCTGATGTTTCTTGCACAGGCTCCAGTGGAGGGCTTTTTTGCCACTGAATCATGCCTCTTTTTTGTACTGGTTCTGTGCAAGTGCCGGGCATTCACTTGCTATGTGTTATGGTTTCACTTTTCGTATTGCACTTCCTACATATGGGAGAGATGTATTTCCGTCTATCGTACTTTGAACATATCTGGTTCTTAGGGCTGATCTTGTGTCCCGCTGTTATCATTCCTTCAGTTTCCTTCTTTAGCTCTCCCTCTGTAGCCATTGCCAATTGTCATCGCTGGCTAGTTCTTAGTCTTGTCTCATGTATTGTCCGTGCATTGGTTTGTTGTGCCAGTCCTCTGTTCTTTCTGCTTTCTCCTGTCTCTGTATATTTCTGGGTCTTCGTCTGCTTTTATTAGTCCTCCTTCCCATCACTCTTTAGCCACTCGTCTTCACTGGTTTTCAGATATTGCCAGTGCTCTGTTTTCGATGTTGATGCAGTCCTCTATACATAGTAGTCCTCCTCCCTCCTTCCTTTCGTGTTATGTATAGTCTGTCCGTATTTGCTCTTGGGTGTATTGTAGTGCTTTGTGTATTGTCATAGTTTCCTGGTTTTCTGATCTATGGTGCGGAGTTCTGCCTTCGTCCATTCACTATTCCTGCGCTGTATCTGATTACTGGCACTGCCATGTGTTTATGGCTTTTATCATATTTCCGGCGTTGAGTTTTGACTTGAGTATCGTCTTGAGTCTCTGCATATATTCTTTTCCTGATCGTGTCCTTCATTTCTTGGTGTTTTATATCTCCTCCTTCCATTATTCCCAGGTATTTGTATCCTGTCTCATCTATGTGTTTGATGTTGCTCCCATCTGGTAGCTTTATTGCCTTCAGTTCTCGTTACTTTGCCTTTTTGTATGTTGACTAAGGCGCATTTTTCTATTCCAAACTCCATCCTGAATGTCCCGGAGATACAATCCTTACAGTCTGGGTATTAGGGTATCTATTTCCTTGATGCTCTTACCATACAGCTTGAGTCGTCCATGAAACATCAGATGGTTGATTCTGTTACCTCTTTTCTTGAGTTGATACCCGGCATCCATCTTCTGTAGTACTTTTGTCATGGGAATTCATGGCTCCACTACAAGAGTAGTGGGGACAGTGAGTCGCCCTGGAAGATCCCTCTCCTGATATTAACCTCTGCTAGTCTTATTCCAGAGCTTGTAAGTATTGTATTCCAGTTGCGCATTGTATTTTTGAGGAAGCTGATGGTATTTTCTCTGCCCCATATATTTTCAGGCATTTCTATTAGCCATGTGTGTGGTATCATGTCGAAGGCTTTCTTATAGTCTATCTATGCCATGGTTTAGGTTGGTTTTCCTTCTCCTACTGTTCTTCATTACCATTTTGTCTATCAGGAGCTGGTCTTTTTGTGCCCACCCCTACACTTCCTTCTGCATCCTTTCTGTTGGTGGGGGATGGTGTTTGTCTCCTCTAGGTAGTTGTATAGCCTTTCACTGATGATACCTGTTACTAACTTCCACATTATTGGTAGGCAGGTGATAAGCCTGTAGTTACTGGCTATATTTCCCTTTTGTACTATGGATGTTCTCCTGTGGTCATCCCATTTGGGTGCTTGGTGATTGAGATACAATGCTGGAGTGTTCTGCTATTCGTGGGTGTAGGGCCTTGAAGTTTTTGAGCCAGTATCCATGGACTTCATTGGGACCTGGGGCTTTCCAGTTTGGCATTTTCTTTAGTTGGTGTCTGACTGTGTCTGTCGTGATGTCTGTGAATCTTTGTTTTATTCTCCGGATTGCTCCATATGTTTTCCCAGACTCTCTTACTTGGTTCGGCTTCAGGAATTTCTGGGTGGTTGGTTCCGAATAGTCTGTTCTGTGGTATCCCTTATTCCTGTTCATGTACCGTTGGATCTTTTGTGCTTGGCCTTAAGCCTCTGTTTTACATCTTCTATTGTGTTGTTTAGTCCCCTCTCTTGTACTTTGTATTTCTCGTTGAGTTCTCCATTGTTTTCTTGCTTCTTTTAGCCTTTTTTCTGCATCTCTTTCAGTTTACTCAAGTCAGATCTCATCACCATGATTTGCTTTTCCTGGCGCCTTTTCCAAGGAGGTTGCTGGTTTTGGTTTCTGTTGGGTTGGTTGTGATGGTGGTGTTGGTGTTCGAATTCCCACCAGTTCTTCTACTAATCTTGCTCCTGCATGTCAAGTTATTTGTTTCTTCTCTTTCTGTTGGGGAGAGCCAGTTCTTTTTTCTTTATGTTCCTTACTTGGTCTGCCAGCCTCTGCTCTGTTGGGGGGTGGGTGTTATTCCTCTCATTCCAGATGTTGACCAATCTTCTTCTGTATCCTCTCTCCGTCGGGTTGCTTCTGATGTAGCATCTCCATATTTCCTTATTTTCTTCTCTTGTCCATTTCTTCCTTTTTGCCTCTGTAGCTCCAATCTCAGGCTGTTGATTGCTGTCGTTGTGGTGATCAGTTGCTGGATGACGACCTCCAAGTACCTGACCGTCTTCCCCTTCAATTGGGTTGAATACCTGGTTGTCGGACGAAGCTCCTCTGTTGCCAGAGGTTCCATTTACGTCGTTGTCGTTTATTCCTTCATTCTTTCCATCATTGCTGAGTTTTGCTATTTAACCCATAGCTGGACCCTACCCTATCAGGGATAGGCACTCATTTACAGCTGAGTAGACTGAGGAAATTATGGTAAAGATCCTTTCCAAGGAATCAACGCCGAGGAGAGCGGTCACCCATCCAACGACTGACCAGAGCCAATGTTGCTTAACTTGACTTAAGTCTATTGACGACCTAACCCACTCCTCCACGGCGCCACATATTATTATTTATTATTATTACTTATTATTATTATTATTATTATCCTCTGTAGCTCCAATCTCAGGCTGTTGATTACTTTCGTTGTGGTGACTCAGTTGCCTGGATGACGACCTCCAAGTACCTGACCGTCTTCCCCTTCAATTGGGTTGAATACCTGGTTGACCGAACGAAGTCTCCTCTGTTGCCAGAGGTTCCATTTACGTCGTTGTCGTTTATTCCTTCATTTCTTTCCATCATTGCTGAGTTATTTTGCTATTTAACCATAGCTGGACCCTACACATCAGGGATAGGTACTCATTTACAGCTGAGTAGACTGAGGAAATTATGGTAAAGATCCTTTCCCAAGGAATCAACGCCAAGGAGAGCGGTCACCCATCCAACGACTGACCAGCCCCAATGTTGCTTAACTTGACTTAAGTCTATTGAAGACCTAACCAACTCCTCCACGGCGCCACATATTATTATTATTATTATTATTATTATTATATTATTATTATTATTATTATTATTATTATTATTATTATTATTATTATTATTTTGGACAAGCCGTCGTGAGATGCCAGTCAATAGGGACAGTAACTTCTAAAAGAATAAAGTTCACTGGACGAAACACTTATGTGAGGAAAACGAGAGTGAAAAACAACAGAGAAAAAATAACAAATGAAGAAAAAAAAAACCCTGAGGAAAACGATAGTGAAAAACAAGATAAAAATGATAATTGAAGATAAAAAAAAATGGGCCGTGGAAAACGACAGTGAAAAACCACAGATAAAAATAACAAATTAAGATTAAAAAAAAGACTGGGGAAAACGAAGTGTGAAAAACAGAAAAAAAAACAAATGAAGATAAGAAAAAACTGAGGAAAACAAGAGTGAAAAAGAGAAAAAAATAACAAAAGAAGATAAAAAAAGGCTATGTTTTAAGTATGTACAGAATGTTATTACATTTACAGCCTCTCAGATTAGCCCACAAAGTGTACTTTAGAATAAGAAAGAGGAAAACTCCTGAGTTAGCACTTTTTCGTCAAATATGGGCAGTCAGGTACATTAAGGTATTCTCTTTGTATTGACCTGTTTTCATCTTATTTAGAATATTCAGTCTTATTCCATATTCATTGTCATTTGCTATATCTATTGATGCATGTTACTATATTTCACTGTTTATCTATTTTCATCTTCGTAAGTGTATTCAGTTTTATTTCCTGTTTATTGTTGTTTGTTAAATTTATCGATACATTTTACCATATTCATCTATTTATCTATTTTCATCTTATTGAGTGTAATCAGTTTTATTCCCCATTTATTATTATTTATTAAATTTATCGATACATTTTACCATATTCATCTATTTATCTATTTTCATCTTATTGAGTGTAACCAGTATTATTCCCCATTTATTATGATTTGTTAAATTTATCGATACATTTTACCATATTCATCTATTTATCGATTTTCATCTTATTGAGTGTAATTAGTATTATTCCCCATTTATTATGATTTGTTACATCTATCGATACATTTAACTATATTAAAAAAAATATCTAAAGCTGTATTTCAAACTCGTTTCCACTCTCCTCTTCTGTTCTTTTCTTTAACGCTGCAGTTTCAATTTATTCAAGAGATACATTGTACATAAACTATCTAAAAAAAACAGTACCAATATTTACACCGATAAACATTTATCCACTTAGCGGAAAAGAGCTAACTAGGGATGATAACTTCACTCTCCGAAGTCCTTTGAGATCTTCACAATGCGTCCGGCTGAAGTTCCTGTAAACTTCACCAACAAACATCCGTGACACAGAATGATACTGAATCGGAGGATGAGAGAGAGAGAGAGAGAGAGAGAGAGAGAGAGAGAGAGAGAGAGAGAGAGAGAGATCAGTGTTTCACCACACTTCAGTTAAATAATTGCAAGAGATATAAGCTAGATTAGAGAGAGAGAGAGAGATCAGTGTTTCACCACACTACAGTTAAATAATTGCAAGAAATATAAGCTAGAGAGAGAGAGAGAGAGAGAGAGAGAGAGAGAGAGAGAGAGAGAGAAATCACTGTTTCACCGTACTACACTTAAATAATTAGAGAGAGAGAGGAATATCTTGGTCAGGTTTTTATCGGTACAGTGAAATAATTGCAAGAAATATAAGCTAGAGAGGAGAGAGAGAGAGATCAGTATTTCACCAAACTACAGTGAAATAATGAGAGAGAGCAGGGTCTGCAAAAAGCCACTATCTGGCCCGGGAGATATCTCCTCAGTGAGTGGGACTATGCGATACTTCTTCCAATGAAACCTTGACCTCATCAAGCATTCGCTTCTTTGTCATGAGCAATAGATTATGAAATTTCCGCAGTGAATATCATCTGGTTACCCTTTAGATGAAGTATCACCTTTATCTTGGTCTTGTTCTCTCTTATACATTATTTTTTTTACGCCGCAGCTCACAGGTTTGTGTATTTTACGTACGTATTACAGTTTCAAAATGCATTTCGTCCATGGGAGAAGCAAACTTGAAGAAAGAGCCGGTTCAATAAATAAATGGATATAATGTTCTAAATGTGTTCACGTTTCTCATAGAAAATTCTCCACGTTTAACATCATGTTCTTGTAGATTTACTATGTTAGAACATTTTAGTTATAGAAGATCATCACCTATTTTCCAGGGACTATATCGACAGTGGTTTTTCCTTGTCATCGTAGTCAGCACGTTCATTTAATTAGTTAGGAAAACATAAAACGGTACAAGAAAAATAAGTTTTGCTTTTTGTGAAATTATAGATATGCGAGCTTCACTTCAATATTTAAAAACATTGCTGTTTACTTATGACATTAAAGTATTTTTTTTATTTGATATTTCAAAACTAATGATGACCATTACCCTGGAGTCCCTTACACCTGTAAATCATTATATTTGCATTGGATCTTCTTGTGTCAGATAAGATGAGAGGATTAAAGAGTCGGAAATGTGTTACGAGAGAATATATTTCCCCTTTTTATAATTTGGAAAGAATCTCAACAAAGAGCAGAGCAAATTCGCTGTTCATCCTGGCGGTATAAAATGTGAATTGAAAATTTCCCTTGCAAATTTGCTCTCAATTTACATTACAAAGAATTTTATAGCAAAGTGGAGTTGGTCATTTTCATAGAGAATTCGGAGCTTCCATTATCGTCCACTTTATTTGAGAAAGTCTTGCGATACCGACACCTGATACGATATTTTCAACGCACACATTAATTAAAATGATCTGACCCGTATTTGCACAAGCGAAAATTTACTTGTAATGAAACCACAGCACTTTACATTTTATGCAGGGGAAAATTCCTAGCCTACGTATGCATATGTATGTGTATATATATATATATATATATCATATATGTATATATATATATATATATATATATATATAATATATATATATATATATATAAGTG
The DNA here is from genome assembly GCF_015104395.2 of Macrobrachium nipponense. Taxonomy (NCBI): domain Eukaryota; kingdom Metazoa; phylum Arthropoda; class Malacostraca; order Decapoda; family Palaemonidae; genus Macrobrachium; species Macrobrachium nipponense. The sequence continues at coordinate 63,682,055 of NC_087209.1, forward strand.
AATCACGAAAGTTTGGAACATGATAAATGCACAAATGAAGCCAGTGTTTAGCTTCCCTTCATGGCTTACGCCTTTATTTATATATATTTATATATATATATATATATATATATATATATATATATTATATATATATATAAATTTTTTCATCTATTGACAATATTTTCATTTTAATGAAGACTTTAATGGGAGAGAGAGAAGAGAGAGAGAGAGAGAGAGAGAGAGAGAGAGAGAGAGAGAGAGACTCAAATATTATTTACGGAAATGTGTGTGCCCACGTGTTAAGGGTACTGGGGCAACTCTGATCCCAAAACCCACGAAAAAGGGAAGGGTCTATGCACACAGTTAACGCTGCTTTTAAAAGAACGAAAATCTTGCAGCACACTTAATGGGTCTGTTGTAAGCGGCACTAGGTCACAAATTGTCCTTAAAGAGCCAAAGGAGTGTGTGAATTATTTCACGAAATATAGGAAATAAAAAAACAAAAATAATTTAAGTAAACCTTACTGCTTAGTAGTATTGTACTAAAAATATTCACGTGACGTTATAAAAAAAATTCTGGTAGATAGGATGTAACTAGCCTCAATTTTCTCAAATCCCAATTGTTAAAATGCATCATGCCTGTCATTCCGCTCTCTCGCTGGATGGCAAGGTTCGATCTCCTTTCATAATCATAAAAAAAAAAAAACATAGATTACGTTTGATAATATCGGCATATTCCGGAACCCAGGATCCGGAATATCAAGAAAATGGAGTAGAGGTTCGCAGTCGACATTTCTTCTAGACATGGAGAAAAAAAAAACTAATTTTTATTTATTTATCTATTTTTTTTTTTTTTTATTTTTTTTTTTTTTTTTTTTTTTAGAAAATAAGAAAACGTATATGAGAATTTGTAGGGGATATCTAGAAGGGTGGAAGGTGGAAGAAAATTTACTTTTATATGTACAAATATGTCTATATATTGACAACAGACAATCAGCAGCGTTAATAATAATAATAATAATAATAATAATAATAATAATAATAATAATAATAATAATAATAATAATAATAAAAGAAATAATAACAAAGCTGAGGAATACCTGTTTAAACCCAATAATGTCTCGTAAATATTAACTGCAAGCAGCTCATTCTCACTTGCAAGCAATTCCTATTTCCTTGAAGACTTAAACACATCTGCGAACAGTTTTATGGACTTGACGTAACGCGATCTCCGTCCGGCTCATTCCGACCGAATGTATCTCGTGAATTTATCCGCGCGCAGTTCATCGAGGAATTTATTCCGCAGCGGAAATCTATACCGAACAAAAAGGAGTGGCTCACAGCCATAAATATATTCTTCACAGCCGTTGTGTGGCTCTGGGGAGATGGGGTGGTGGTGTAGGTGGGGGGGAAGGGGTTAGAAGCCTAAGGGCGAGAGGTAAGCGAATTTATCTTTCGCCTCGGACCTTAATGCATCAGAAGCATTGTTTACAACACCCCAAGTGACGCATCATTTTCCGGTAGGAGACATTAACATATTCCGAAGTTATCCGAAATTCTGGGGCGACGCAACTGCTTTTCTCTCTCTCTCTCTCTCTCTCTCTCTCTCTCTCTCTCTCTCTCTCTCTCTCTCTCTTTGTGGCCTTGCCCGTACGGTTCCGTCTCAGTAATGCTTCTCTTTCACATAATAAACATTTCGCGTCTGCCATGCGCCGGGAAAAAGCTTTGGTAATATTATGCTGGACTCTGGGGACAATGCTCTCTCTCTCTCTCTCTCTCTCTCTCTCTCTCTCTCTCTCTCTCTCTCTCTCTCTCTCTCCATGCACCGGTTAAAGGCTTAGATAATGTGACCCTCATGGGGGCGATCTTTATCACTCTCTCAGAGGTGAGATATTATTAGAAAGTAATTTGCAAAATGGAAATGGGTTGACACAAAGGATGAGAAGTAGTCAGCAATTCGTCTTGGTTGATACCCATCATTTATGAGTGTCGGTTCCATATAATTATCAGTTTGTGTTTTTTATGGATAACATATATCTCAAATGGTCTGATCAGTCAAATATTTATTGAGTTTTTCGTGTTCCCTCAACTTGGGGGAAAGCTTAGTCACATAGTTGCATGGGTGAGCATTTTATTTTAATGTTCGCTGATTTTCCCTCTATCGTACAAATTCAGATATTCCTGTTTATAACAATATATATGCAGTTCCTCTTTCCTTAAAATGGGTTACATGAATTGCAGAAATAGTCTGCAGACATATTACTTGTCCAACCCGTGAGTAACAGTGATTAGAGTAATGGCTTAGTTATTGATAATTGTTATTGACACAAAAGAAAAGAGCTGGAAAACATTATTGTAGTAATATTCAGCCAAGAGAGAGAGAGAGAGAGAGAGAGAGAGAGAGAGAGAGAGAGATTCTTAGAAAATTATTTTCCAATTCTTATTAATTTTATGTAAGTTTATATTTAAGTCGAATTCGCGTGACGTCAAGTGAAGATGACAGGTTTCACTGTGACCTTCCTTTATGACATTCTCTCTCTCTCTCTCTCTCTCTCTCTCTCTCTCTCTCTCTCTCTCTCACCACTACCAGGGGGCCGGGTGGTGGTGGTGCCTACAATGCACAGCAGAAGGTGCACTGAGGACATACCCCCTTAATTAAGGTTCGTGGTAACATCACTGCGACCCCTAGCTGCAATCCATTTCATTCCTTTTACTGTACCTCCTTTCATATTCTCTTTCCCTCACCTAACTTTCCGTCCTGTCCTAGCAATTGTTCCATAGTACAATTGCAAGGTTTATTTTCTCCTGTTACACCTTTTAACCCTTTTTGCTGTCATTTTCCAATCCAGCGCTGAATGACCTCTTAGGTCCCAGCGCTTAGCATCAATTCTATATTCCATTTCATTCACCGCTATCATAATTTCTCCAGTATTTCTCCCTTTTAGCTGGAAATGTATTACCAACGATATTCACCTAAAGGTAGAGAGGCTTACTGAGCACGAAAATTGGATTCCTCGTGATATTTGGAGCAAAGGTTTCCCAGACAAAAGCGAACTTTATTAGAACAACGATGTAATGAAATATGAAACTGGATCAGCTCAAAGTCATAGATTGAAGAAGAGCGCTTCGGCACAGAAGCTTAAGAAGAGACTGAATAAAACGCAGAAGTATCTTTTTACTTAGACTTCTGTGTTTGAGAAGCGAGTGTCAATATCGCTCCCGAGTGAAGCATCGTATTCGGAGAGGATATCGTTTACTGATGCTGGACCGGTTCTGGAAAAGATATTATTATTGTTATATTATTATTTTGTGGCGTTGGTGATTCATCTTAAAGAGTTTGATTCCTAAGAATGATCGGCTCTCTCTCTCTCTCTCTCTCTCTCTCTCTCTCTCTGATGAAGATAGGAACGCTCTACAAAGAGACCTTAACAAAGTATATGATTGGGCAGAGGTAAATAGGATGGTATTTAACTCTGATAAATTTGAATCAATAAATTATGGAGACAGAGAAGGAAAGCTATATGCATATAGGGGACCTAATAATGAGACAATCACAAATAAGGAAGCAGTTAAAGACCTTGGTGTGATGATGAATAGGAACATGTTATGCAATGATCAAATAGCCATTCTGTTGGCAAAATGTAAAGCAAAAATGGGAATGTTGTTACGGCACTTCAAAACAAGAAAAGCTGAACACATGATTATGCTTTATAAAACATATGTTCGTAGTCCACTTGAATATTGCAATATGATATGGTACCCACACTACCAAAAGGATATTGCACAAATAGAGAGTGTACAAAGGTCCTTTACAGCTAGAATAGAAGAAGTTAAGGACCTAGACTACTGGGAAAGACTACAATCCTTAAAATTATATAGTCTAGAAAGGAGAAGAGAACGCTACATGATAATTCAGGCATGGAAACAGATAGAAGGAATAACAGAAAATATCATGGAACTAAAAATATCAGAAAGAGCAAGCAGAGGTAGATTAATAGTGCCCAAAACTATACCAGGAAAAATAAGGAAAGCACACAGAACATTAATCCACTACGCACCAGCATCGATAATGCAGCGTCTATTCAATGCGTTGCCAGCTCATCTGAGGAATATATCAGGAGTGAGCGTAGATGTGTTTAAGATAAGCTCGACAAATATCTAAACTGCATCCCAGACCATCCAAGATTGGAAGATGCAAAATATACCGGAAGATGTACTAGCAACTCTCTGGTAGACATTAGAGGCGCCTCACACTGAGGGACCTGGGGCAACCCGAACGAACTGTAAGGTCTGTAAGGTAAGGTCTCTCTCTCGGGGTATTTACCAGGTAAAGACTTGGGTAATATTTTACCGGACTCCCAGGATCTCTCTCTCTCTCTCTCTCTCTCTCTCTCTCTCTCTCTCTCTCTCTCTCTCTCTCCAGGTATGTGCCAGATAAAGGCGTAGATATTATTTTACCAGACTCCAGGACAGCTCTCTCTCTCTCTCTCTCTCTCTCTCTCTCTCTCCTCCGAAGTCGGTCAAGAGAATTCATAAAGAAAATAAAACAATAAACCAACATTATTCCGACAAAGAAATGAATAGGTGAATCTTGTGAATATACTAATTGATGCATTAGGAAAAAGAATGCCAAAAGCATGCAAACTGTGTAAGGTTTGGTATAGCATAGTAAAACCCACAAAACCTAATCAGAAAATGTGCTGCATGCAACATTCCGACCCATCCACAGTGTGCTGAGGGTAATACAAGATTTGAGAAAAGATACAAGAATTTTTTGTTCAACATGTCTATCCATGGATAGACAATGTTATTAAATCAAGATTGAATGTACAAATAGTTGAGGATGAAAGAAGAAGAGGAAGAGGAAGAAGAAGAAGAAAAAGAAGAAGAGGAAAACGGAAGAAAAGTAAACAAAAATGAAATGACAGAAAAAAAATAAGGAAAACAACAAAGAAACAAGATAAAAGTATGGATGCAGAGATACTCATTGATACTACATATGAGGCAATAAAGCAGCATACCTACGAAGAAATAAATTACGATATGACAACAGAAAAGCAAATCCCGAAGAGGCTCTACCCAGATCTATACAATGACGGGAAAGAGGAAAAAATAGACAAGAAAGACAAAAATCTGCAACCTTTTGAAAAGAGGGAATTGCAGATTTGGAGAAAGATGTTACTACAAACATCCTAAGATATGTCAAAAACTAGAAATATATGGTAAATGTGCATACTTAGATGGATATGGGGATGATTGCAGAGATCTGCATCCAAAAATATGTAAAAACCTAAAAGAAGGAAAAGGATGTAAGTTCGACAAAAAATGCAAATATATGCAACCTGTAGCCATGAATCATAATCAAATAAATAACCAACCAAGTAATAAAATCCAAAATAAGAAAGAAACAAATAAAGAGAGAAATCAAGAATATCAGGTAAAAGAGAAAAGCAAACCACCAATGAGATATGCAGAGGTGTCAGCAAAAAATTTCAAAGCATCAGCTCCCGAAATTCTACTCAAGAGATAATAACTGTATTTATTATGCAAGAGGATATTGCAGAAACGGAAGAAAAGCATTAAAAAGCATTCAGACACAAAATTAATAATTATGATGAAGGAAGATCAAATATTATGGAAAAGTTGGATTTTTTAATGTCAGAATTTCTGGAAATGAAAAAAAGAACAACATACCAGAACAGGAAAGAGACATGGGAAAATCCTTATTACTATCAGTATTAAATGAAGGAGAAAACACGCAAACCATCATAGTGATGAATGCGCAGGGTTTAGTTACGAGTAACTCAAAAAGAAAAATAGAGTACTTAGAAGAACTAACCAAAATGAAAAGAAAATAGATATAATGAATATAAGTGAAACCTGGTATTCCCAAGAGACTGGGAATGATGATCAAATAAAAGGGTTCCAAACTTATAGATCAGATAGAAAAAATAGGAATCAAGGGGGAACCGCAATATATGGGAAAGACAAAAAACAAGGAAAAATATATGAGAAATATAGTAACTCAGAATGTGAAACTAATAGCGGTAGAATTTGAATCTGAAAAATTGATGAACATAGTAATATATAGACCTCCTAATACTAAAAGAGTTTGACTTAATAATTGAAAAATTGGATGATATATGTAGAAATCACAAGGACTGGACTATTCTCCTATCTGGTGACTTCAACTTTCCTTTCGTAGAATGGAAAGAACGAATAGGAGATTGTGGTTGTACTTATACATATAAAAAAGAGAGTAATAGTAGTGCAGAAGATAAGAGGCAATTTGAAAAGCTATTAGATATGCTACTAGAATACAACATTCAACAAATAAATCACCTGCCAACAAGAAAGGAAAATACTTTAGACCTAGTATTGTGAACGAGATGAATTATGTTAAAGAAATAATAGTTTATAATGCGAGTATTTCAGACCATAATGTCATAGAATTAACAGTTCATTCCAAAGCAAGTGAAAATAGAGATAAGCAAGAAATGAAAAAGTGGGAAGGATATGGAAAATACAACTTCTACAGTAAAAATATAAAATGGTCAGAAATTAATGAAGAATTAAACAAAGATTGGGATAACATTTTCGTAAGTGATGACATAAGGGTAAATACGGAGATATTATATAAAATAATGGAGATAATAGTGGAAAAATATATACCGAAGAAGAAAAGTAAACATCATTCATGCATACCAAGAGACAGAAGGATCTTGTTCCAGAAAATCAGAAAGTGGAAAAAAAGGTCTTGCAAAAGAAAAAATGCATGGAAAGTTATAGAACTAAAAAGTAAGATAGAAAATGCAGAACAAAAGATTATACATCAAAATGAAAAACCTGGAAAAAAAACGACTAAGGAAAACCCCAAAAAAACCCTATTAAATATCAAGCAAAACCCCAAACTATTATACTCATATGCGAAGAAGATGAATAAAAGAAGAATAGAAATAGGCCCTCTGAGAACTGAAGGGAGATTAACGAATGAAAAAAAAGAAAAAAAGGAAATTTGCAACATACTGGCAGAACGATATAAGAGAGAATTCACCCCTAGAATAGGTAATGAAGATAATGATATAGAAGTAAGGGATGAAAATAGTGAATATTTAGCTGACATAGATATTAATGAAGCTGATATTGTGCAGGCTATTAATGAAATTAAAAATGGAGCTGCTGCAGGGCCTGATGGAATTCCTGCTATTTTGTTAAAGAAAGTAGTTCATTCTATCGCAAAGCCACTTGCAATATTATTAAGACAAAGTGTAGATACAGGCAAGATATATGATGAGCACAAATTAGCATATATTACCCCTACTTTCAAAAGTGGATCAAGACTAGAGGCAAGTAATTATAGGCCTGTGAGTCTAACATCACATATTATGAAAGTGTATGAAGGGTAATGAAGAAAAATATTATGAAACATTAATTAAAAAATAATTTGTTTAATAAAGGACAACATGGTTTCGTACCCGGAAAAAGTACACAAACCCAACTGTTAGTCCACCGTGAAAACATATTCAAAAATATGAAAAGCGGAAATGAAACAGATGTGGTTTATTTAGACTTTGCAAACAAAAGCTTTTGATAAAGTAGACCATAATATATTGGCGAAGAAAATTAGAAAACACAATATCGTGGATAAAGTAGGAAGATGGTTAAAAGAATTTTTACACAACAGAAAACAGATAGTTATTGCAAACGACGAGAAATCGGATGAAGCCCAAGTAATATCCGGTGTGCCGCAAGGTACGGTGTTAGCTGCAATACTGTTTGTTATTATGATTGAAGACATAGACAATAATGTTAAGGATTCGGTAGTGAGTAGTTTCGCAGATGACACAAGAATAAGTAGAGAAATTAAATTGTGATGAAGATAGGAAACGCTCTACAAAGAGACCTTAACAAAGTATATGATTGGGCAGAGGTAAATAGGATGGTATTTAACTCTGATAAATTTGAATCAATAAATTATGGAGACAGAGAAAGAAAGCTATATGCATATAAGGGACCTAATAATGAGACCATCACAAATAAGGAAGCAGTTAAAGACCTTGGTGTGATGATGAATAGGAACATGTTATGCAATGATCAAATAGCAACTCTGTTGCAAAATGTAAAGCAAAAATGGAATGTTGTTACGGCACTTCAAAACAAGAAAAGCTGAAACACATGATTATGCTCTATAAAACATATGTTCGTAGTCCACTTGAATATTGCAATATTGATATGGTACCCACACTATCAAAAGGATATTGCACAAATAGAGAGTGTACAAAGTCCTTTACAGCTAGAATAGAAGAAGTTAAGGACCTAGACTACTGGGAAAGACTACAATTCTTAAAATTAAAATTATATAGTCTAGAAAGGAGAAGAGAACGCTACATGATAATTCAGGCATGGAAACAGATAGAAGGAATAGCAGAAAATATCATGGAACTAAAAATATCAGAAAGAGCAAGCAGAGGTAGATTAATAGTGCCCAAAACTATACCAGGAAAAATAAGGAAAGCACACAGAACATTAATCCACTACGCACCAGCATCGATAATGCAGCGTCTATTCAATGCGTTGCCAGCTCATCTGAGGAATATATCAGGAGTGAGCGTAGATGTGTTTAAGAATAAGCTCGACAAATATCTAAACTGCATCCCAGACCATCCAAGATTGGAAGATGCAAAATATACCGGAAGATGTACTAGCAACTCTCTGGTAGACATAGAGGTGCCTCACACTGAGGGACCTGGGGCAACCCGAACAAGATGTAAGGCTGTAAGGTAAGGCTCTCTGGGTACTTACCAGGTAAAGACTGCGTAATATTTCACCACCGGAATCCCAGGACCCTTCTCTCTCTCTCTCTCTCTCTCTTTCTCTCTCTCTGTGCTGTCAATAACCTAGTTGTTGGGACGGTAGTTTTATAACAGCAAATCAAACTCTCTCTCTCTCTCTCTCTCTCTCTCTCTCTCTCTCTCTCTCTCTCTCTCTCTCTCTCTCAGAAGTCTCATATAGCTTACGCGGAGTATGTACTACGTCATACCTGCGTATGATAATCCCCAACACTGTACATTAAAAGTTTTGGAGCCGTTGTATAAAAAAGTGAATTGACTGCTGTAGATCTTAGGCTCGTTGAAGTCCTATCACTATTAGATACAAGTCTTTATAATAATAATAATAATAATAATAATAATAATAATAATAATAATAATAATAAAATAATAATAATAATAATAATAATAATAATAATAATAATAATGACAATCAAAAGCCACAGTAGTGTTAAAATATATTATTGTACAATGGTAAAAAATACAAGGAGAGACTTTCGGATACTGCTCCGTATCCCTCTTCTGTAGGACTGAAGAGGGATACGGAGCAGTATCCGAAAGTCTCTCCTTGTATTTTTTACCATTGTACAATAATATATTTTAACACTACTGTGGCTTTTGATTGTCAATATTATAGCCTCGTTACGGAGGTTCCTTAGTTCAATAATATATAATAATAATAATAATAATAATAATAATAATAATAATAATAATAATAATAGAGGCTGAAGTAGCTCCAGGACTCATGCAGAAGAGTGTCATCCTAGAGAAACGGCACACATAGTAAGAAAAGAAAATGATGGACTCTAAGGAGGCAGGATGCAACCCGGAACCCCACACTATAAATACCACCCAGTCGAATGGAGGACTGTGATAGAACAAAAAAAAAAAAAAAAATAAATAATAATAATAATAATAATAATAATAATAATAATAATAATGTGAAGCAATCGATATAGCTAGCAAAAGGTAGAGATTTTTACGTTGCTGTTTCACACATTAGGCGGACATTCTCCAGTATAATAAAATCAAAATCAAAATGAGAAGAATTGATTCAGAGAAAATACAGATGTTCTCAGCATCTGCAACAAGATCTTAACACCTACAGCTTCCCATAAAAATAGGTAGAAATTGTGAATCAAGAAAAACATGAGCTGTTTTATCGCCCGTTATTCCATAGAAGATTCTCGAGAGTCAGGAGTACAAGGATAGAATGCACTTGACTACCCCTAACCTACACCCCCCCCCCCCCCACCATCCAACCCCCGCCCACCCGCAGCACCTCGTGAAATTCATTTTGGATAAAAATTGCCGAAAGGGGAAAATACGCAACAATTGTATTACACGTCAGTCTTTGAAGGTTATAATGCATCGAAGTTAAGGTTAACTTTGACGAGAAAGACATCCCTTTGTTCGGTCTCATTAACTTGGGGTCCCCCCCCTTTTTTTTTTTTTTTTTTTTTTTTTTTTTTTTTTGTGACACGAGGTTAAGTTAGATCTTTCTCCCTAAAATGCACCTTTAGAAGTTACGGGCGTTTTATTATGGAGCCCTGTTGCCTAGACATCAGATGCAAGACAGTTGGTTATCTTCTTGTATTTTTTTTTTTTGTTTTTTTTTTTTTTTACTCAGGGAGCAAGCTTACGAAACTACTTGTTTTGTTGTTCTTCTTCTTTTTGCCTCTTCTTTTTGGGTCGGTAGGAATGCATAAAAAATTTCTGAAAAAGGTGTTTCGCGCTGAGTTAAAGACAGGAATTTTAGTATAAGATATTTATGATTAATTTATTAGCATGATTTGTTGTTGTTCCTCTTCTTCTTGTGTGGGTTAGGAAAGCATAAAAAGAAACCCTGAAAAAGGTGTTTTGAACTGAGTTAAAGATACAGGAATTTTAGGATAGGATATTTATGATTGATTAATTATTAGTATGAAACAGTCCAGAAAAATTATTTCTAATAGAATATAGCATATTTATTTTAATTTTCGTTGATGAAACAACGCAGTATTTGACTGTAGATTTTAGCATGCGTCCCTAGTAAGCTGGAGGACGGATCACGCCTTGTTTTGTTTTTTTCCTCTTCCTATGCTTCTTCTGAATAGATGGGAAATCTTGAAGGCAAGGATTTGATTGATTGATTGATTATGACTACTAATACTGGCGTCACAGCATCTTAGGTTATTAACACCGAAATTAATTTAAAATAGGAAACTTAAAATAAATATGTTTTTTTAAATGATGAAATATTTAGGGTTTTTTTTTAAATAATTTCAAAATTTTATCTCTTAATGTAATCTCCATCGAAAGTGCTGATGAGTCACTAAGAACTTAGGGAAAATTACATAAACGTAAGAATAAATGAGGTTATAATGGAATAACTAAAGAAAGCTTGTCACGAAGGAAATAGAAAATGCAGAGGAATAACCTTATCTGATGTTAAAGAGAAACTCCATGAATAATGAAAAAACGGATACGCGCATTAAATATAATATACGCATAATAACAAACAAGAAATGGATAAAGAAGAATAAGAGAAGAAGGCTAATGCTTTAGCACGCGAAATAGAATACGTTACAGAAAGTTACAGATGTGAATTAGCAAATCAGGAGAAAAGAGCAAATGCTGATCAAAGAAATGATTAATGTGATAACTGATAAAAAGCAACTTTCAAAATATGGATATAAAGCTAAGAATATCTTAGTTTAACCATAGTTAGGTACCTATTGGTTACTTAGCAACTGGGACCTACAGCTTATTGTGGGATCCGAACCACATTATATCGAGGAATTAATTTCTAATCTAATTTCTAATCGCCAGAAATAAATTCCTCAGATTTCACGTTGGCAGAGTGAGGAATCGAACTTCGGACTACCGAAACGGTAGGCGAGCAAGTTAATCACTCGTCCAACGAGGCAATAACAAATAGCATTTAATAACAATAAATACCGAATTATAACACACCTAATTGAAATAATTACAAGAAATATACGCTGACTGAATGTAGAGAGAGAGAGAGAGAGAGAGAGAGAGAGAGAGAGAGAGAGAGAGAGAGAGATCTATTATCGTTTTACCACACTACAGTGAAGTAAATACGAGAAATATAAGCTGGCTTGCATTGATATATATATATATATATATATATATATATATATATATATATATATATATGTATATCTTTATCAGTGTTAAACACACTTCATTGAAATAATTACAAGAAATGTAAGCTGACTGACTATATGGAGAGAGAGAGAGAGAGAGAGAGAGAGAGAGACATGTATCTTTTATTAACACTCGAATGTTTACAACATTGTAAAAGACATTCCCAGGCGGCCCATCATCCTCTCGCCGGAGACATTAACGCGTCCCAAACTTGTTTTAAAATTCGAGGGACTATTCAGGTCCGCCATCTTTGTTTGGGCACCTTTGTTTGCCGCACGGTTACATAAACAACGGCTCGTTTGCATTGCATTGGGAAACAAAGGAGCTGATGATAGTCTGCTATTAGTTGCCTTGTTACAGGATCTCTCTCTCTCTCTCTCTCTCTCTCTCTCTACATAATCGAGCTCATATATCTTGCAATAAGGCAGACTAATTTTTCGAAATTTAATTTTTCATTAGGAATTTCTCGAATTTTGAATAACCATCAAACTTGTATTGTCACGACATTTCTACTTTCGAGGGATTATCGATGGTCGACCGAAATGGATGCTTTTTGAAGCTTGTTAAGGATATTAAGCATTATGTTTTTTAAATAAAGAGAACAATGATTTCAAAGATAAATAAAAGCTCATTTGCATTTGATTTTTAATATTCAAACAAGTCGCCTTTAGAGGGCTGCCCCGATGGTCTACAGAAATGGATGCTTCTTAAGGCTTATTAACAATAATAAGCATTTTTTGTTCAAAATAGAGACAACGGGAATTTAAAAGTAGAATAAAGAGACAACAGGAATTTGATAGAAAACTTAACGCCCAATTGCATTGAATATTTATTATTCAAACAAGTTGCCTTTGCCTAATGAATATTACGCAGTGAAGGACGAAACCGAATCGTATAGAACAGCAATACCTCCCTCCCTCCCTCCTTGGCCAGTTAGGGAAGAAGCAGCGAGAGGAGAGAAAACGTGATAAATGAAGACGCGAGAGTAATAGAGAAAGGGCTATCAAGGAAGCCGGAGAAAAACGCCGGAGATGATAATGGAAAACAGGGAACGAGAGACAAGCAATAAGGGAGGGTTTCCTCGTTGGAAAAACAAGAGAAATACACTGAATTAAGAGGCGGAATTGTAATGTGTGAGGTGTTCATGGGGGCCCGAGATGAAATGACGCCCTGCAAATTATAAATGGGTTGATGGAGATGGAGGTAGGAGGGATAGGAGGGAAGGAAGGAGGCAAACGTTTGGGTCTGAGATAAACGTGAGAACGTTTATAACATGAATTCCCAGACCGTGGGTGCCTTGAGAACAATAAGCAAGATAGTTGTCACTTCTGCCATATTCATTCTCTTCAATGCTGAATTTATATATATATATACGTATATATATATATATATATATATATATATATATATATATATATATATATATTTATTTATTTATTTGGTTACTTGCTTCGCCAAAGAAAACCGGGTTCGATCTCTGATTGAGGTGGAGTAATTTATTTAGCCTGGGTTCGATGACTGATGGTTCGATGTCTGTGGTGTGTCAGTAAGGCAATAATACATATATATATATATATAATATATATATATATATATATATATATATATATATATATGTATATAATATATATATATATATATATATATATATATATATATATATATATATGCGTGTGTGTGTGTGTGAATTTTTATCGCATCACCGTGATTTAAATGCATACATGAAGGTACAAATGTCCTCTAACATCCAATTCGCTCTACCTCTCTTGTTGGCAGATTCGGTAGTACTGAAGTCCGGATTCTCCTCTGTGCTCTAGTTTCGAATCCACGAGAGGACGAAATGATTAATATCAAATGAAAAATTCCCTTCGGTTCATATATATGAAAACATACTAATTCCGAGGTAGGGCGAATAGAATATTAAAGGACATTTGTAGCCTAAAACATATATATATATATATATATATATAAATATATATATATATATATATATATATATATATATATATATATATATGCATTAGCCGGGAAAGCACGGTTTGTTTCCCACGTGAGATCTACAATACGCCGAATTATTTATATTGCATCCGTGACCCTAGCACCATTTCTGGGGATCACCACCCTACCTACCGACTGACAGAGAGAGAGAGAGAGAGAGAGAGAGAGAGAGAGAGAGAGAGAGAGACCTTACCTTACAGACCTTACATCTTGTTCGGGTTGCCCCAGGTCCCTCAGTGTGAAGTACCTCTAATGTCTACCAGAGAGTTGCTAGTACATCTTCCGGTATATTTTGCATCTTCCAATCTTGGATGGTCTGGGATGCAGCTTAGATATTTGTCGAGCTTATTCTTAAACACATCTACGCTCACTCCTGATATATTCCTCAGATGAGCTGGCAACGCATTGAATAGACACTGCATTATCGATGCTGGTGCGTAGCAGATTAATGTCCTGTGTGCTTTCCTTACTCTTCCCTGTATAGTTTTGGGCACTATTAATCTACCTCTGCTTGCTCTTTCTGATATTTTTAGCTACATGATGTTTTCGGCTATTCCTTCTATCTGTTTCCATGCCTGAATTATCATGTAGCGTTCTCTTCTCCTTTCTAGACTATATAATTTTAAGGATTGTAGTCTTTCCCAGTAGTCAAGATCCTTAACTTCTTCTATTCTAGCTGTAAAGGACCTTTGTACACTCTCTATTTGTGCAATATCCTTTTGATAGTGTGGGTACCATATCATATTGCAATATTCAAGTGGACTACGAACATATGTTTTATAAAGCATAATCATGTGTTCAGCTTTTCTTGTTTTGAAGTGCTGTAACAACATTCCCATTTTTGCTTTACATTTTGCCAATAGAATTGCTATTTGATCATTGCATAACATGTTCCTATTCATCATCACACCAAGGTCTTTAACTGCTTCTTATTTGTGATTGTCTCATTATTAGGTCCCCTATATGCATATAGCTTTCCTTCTCTGTCTCCATAATTTATTGATTCAAATTTATCAAAGTTAAATACCATCCTATTTACCTCTGCCCAATCATATACTTTGTTAAGGTCTCTTTGTAACGCGTTCCTATCTTCATCACAAGTAATTTTTCTACTTATTCTTGTGTCATCAGCGAAACTACTCACTACCGAGTCCTTAACATTACTGTCTATGTCTGCAATCATAATAACAAACAATAATGCAGCTAACACCTTACCTTGTGGCACACCGGATATTATCTTAGCTTCATCCGATTTCTCATCGTTTGCAATAACTATCTGTTTTCTGTTGTGTAAAAATTCTTTTAACCATCTTCCTACTTTATCCACTATATTATGTTTTCTAATTTTCTTCGCTAATATATTATGATCTACCTTGTCAAAAGCTTTTGCAAAGTCTAGATAAACCACATCTGTTTCATTTCCGCTTTTCATATTTTTGTACATGTTCTCACGGTGTACTAACAGTTGGGTTTGTGTACTTTTTCCGGGTACGAAACCATGTTGTCCTATATTAAACAAATTATTTTTTATTAAATGTTTCATAATGTTTTTCTTCATTACCCTTTCATACACTTTCACAATATGTGATGTTAGACTCACAGGCCTATAATTACTTGCCTCTAGTCTTGATCCACTTTTGAAAGTAGGGGTAATATATGCTAATTTGTGCTCATCATAAATCTTGCCTGTATCTACACTTTGTCTTAATAATATTGCAAGTGGCTTTGCGATAGAATGAACTACTTTCTTTAACAAAATAGCAGGCACTCCATCCGATAGCCTGCACAATATCAGCTTCATTAATATCTATGTCTGCTAAATATTCACTATTTTCATCCCTTACTTCTATATCATTATCTTCATTATCAATTCTAGGGGTGAATTCTCTCTTATATTGTTCTGCCAATATGTTGCATATTTCCTTTTCTTCATTCGTTAATCTCCCTTCAATTCTTAGAGGGCCTATTTCTATTCTTCTATTATTCATCTTTTTCGCATACGAGTATAATAGTTTGGGGTTTTGCTTGATATTTCCTAGGATTTTTTTCTTCCAAGTCCTGTTTTTCATTTTCTTTTGATTGTATAATCTTTTGTTCTGCATTTTCTATCTTACTTTTTAGTTTGATCATTTTCTATGCATTTTTTCTTTTGCAAGACCTTTTTTCCACTTTCTGATTTTCTGAAACAAGATCCTTCTGTCTCTTGGTATGCATGCGATGTTTACTTTTCTTCTTCGGTATATATTTATCCACTATTTTCTCTAATATTTTATATAATATCTCCGTATTTACCTTTATATCATCACTTACGAAAATGTTATCCCCATCTTTGTTTAATTCTTCATTTATTTCTGACCATTTTATATTTTTACTGTAGAAGTTGTATTTTCCATATCCTTCCCACTTTTTCATTTCTTGCTTATCTCTGTTTTCACCTGCTTTGGAATGGACTGTTAATTCTATGACATTATGGTCTGAAATACTCGCATTATAAACTGTCATTTCTATAACATAATTCACCTCGTTCACAAATTCTAGGTCTAAAGTATTTTCCTTTCTTGTTGGCAGGTGATTTATTTGTTGAATGTTGTATTCTAGTAGCATATCTAATAGCTTTTCGAATTGCCTCTTATCTTCTGCACTTCTATTACTCTCTTTTTTATATGTATAAATACAACCACAATCTCCTATTTGTTCTTTCTAGTCTATGAAAAGAAAGTTAAAGTCTCCAGATAGGAGAGTAGTCCAGTCCTTGTGATTTCTACATATACCATCCAATTTTTCTATTATTATGTCAAACTCTTTAGTATTAGGGGGTCTGTATATTACTATGTTCATTAATTTTTCAGATTCAAATTCTACCGCTATTAGTTCACATTCTGAGTTACTATATTTCTCATATATTTTTCCTTGTTTTTTTTTCTTTCCCATATATCGCGGTTCCCCCTTGATTCCTATTTTTTCTATCTGATCTATAAGTTTGGAACCCTTTTATTTGATTGTCATTCCCAGTCTCTTGGGAATACCAGGTTTCACTTATATTCATTATATCTATTTTCTTTTCAATTTGGGTTAGTTTCAAGTACTCTATTTTTCTTTTTGAGTTACACATAAGCGCATTCATCACTATGATGGTTTGCGTGTTTTCTCCTTCATTTAATATGGGTAATAATAAGGATTTTCCCACGTCTCTTTCCTGTTCTGGTATGTTGTTCTTTTCTTCATTTCCAGAAATCCTGACATTAAAAAATCCAACTTTTCCATAATATTTGATCTTCCTTCATCATAATTATTCATTTTGTGTCTGAATCTGCAATTTTCTCCGTATCTGCAATATCCTCTTGCATAATAAATACAGTATTTATCTCTTGAGCTGTATCTTGGAGCTGATGCTTGGAAATTTTTTGCTGACACTCCACATCGCGGTGATGGCTTGCTTTTTTCCTTCACCTCATATTCTTGGTTCCTCTCTTTATTTGTTTCTTTCTTATTTCGGATTTTATTATTTGATTGATTATTTATTTGATTTTGATTCATGGCTAAAGGGTGCATATATTTACATTTTTTGTCGAACTTACATCCTTTTCCTTCTTTTAGTTTTTTGCATATTTTTGGATGTAGATCTCTGCAATCATCCTCATGGCCGTCTAGGTATGCACATTTACCATAGATTTCATAGTTGTAACATTCCTTGGGATGTTTGTAGTAACATCTTTCTCCGAATCTGCAATTCCCTCTTTTCAAAAGGTTGCAGAGTTTGTCTTTCTTGTCTATTTTTTCCTCTTTCCCATCAGTGTGCAGATCTGGGTAGAGCCTCTTCGGGATTTTCTTTTGTGTTGTCATGTCGTAATTTATTTCTTCGTATGTATGCTGCTTGATTGCCTCATATGTAGTATCAATGAGTATTTCTGCATCCATATTTTTATCTTGTTCTTTGCTTTCCTTATTTTTTTCTGTCATTTCAGTTTTGTTTACTTCTTTTCCGTTTTCCTCTTCTACTTCTTCCTCTTCCTCTTCTTCTTCATCCTCAACTATTTGTACATTAAGTCTTGTTTTAATAACATTGTCTATCCATGATAGACATGTTGAGCAAAATATTCTGGTATCCTTACTCACATCTTGCATTACTTCAGCACATTGCGGATGCATCGGAATGTTGCATGCAGAACATTTTCTGATCAGGTTTTGTGGGTTAACTATGCTATACCACACCTTACACAGTTTGCATGCTTTTGGCATTCTTTTTCCTATTGCATCAGTTAGAATATTCACATTGTTCACCTTATTCATTTTCTTTGTCAGAATATGTTGATTGATGTAAATTTTCTTTATGAGTCTCTTGACCACTTGGATTTTATTTGGAACTTCAATTATTTTCAAGATGTTTTCTGCTAATTTGTTCCAGTTTGAAGGATCATATCCTTCTAATATGTCTATGAATGCTTTTGTATCTTTTTGGTTAGGGCTGTTGTTGATCTCATAGATGAGAAATGCCAGCTCCCTTCCTGCTACCTCATCGTATTGTGAATTTGCTAAACACGCTAAATTTCGCCATTTTTTCCCACAGTTGGAACTTACTGCCATCTTGATGTGATTTACAGTATTTCACTTGATAAACTAACTTAGTAGACGCTTTATCATACTATTTTCACACTAATCTTATCACCGACAGTTCACGAACACTTCTAGATATTTTTCAAATTCTAGACGTATGTTAAACGCGTGATATCTGTTGATTAATGGCTACTGAGAGAGAGAGAGAGAGAGAGAGAGAGAGAGAGAGAGATTACCTACCCGGTTAGTCCTTTATACTATGCCTATTCTGATCCAGTAAATCATATTTCCTACAGATTTTGTATAAATGCTCCCTGCATTCGTATAATTTTTCGTGTGTATAAACATAAGTCACTACGATAATCTACGGGTGATAAACTCCACATTTAGACTTGCCGTCGTCCAGCCGGGCCTGTCAGCTTTTAACCATTGGCTCCTATCCGAATAAGCAAATTGTGAGGCTTTGGTCCGAGTTTGGGGGGCGGTACGTAACGTCCCAACCGTCATACTTGCAGTCTCTCGAGTCTGTCACATATTTCTCCTCGCTCTCCTACTTTGCGACGGGAATTTTATAATATGAGGTGGAAGAAAATTACTAAATAAGCTCTTATGAAGTAAGTGGCAAGACAGACCGCACGCCTCTGTCTTGAGTTTCATTTGTTCATTATCGTCCAATGTTTCCTTTAAACGTTCCTCCGCCTTTCTTATTCTCTTCATCCAAGGGCTAATGTGGCCAACTTTCTAGGTATGAAAGCCATTTATCTTTGAACTTTCGCGCTCTGAGGAAGGTTTCTCACTCCCCGCTCCCCCTCCCTTCCCCTCCCCCAACCTACCCCTCGCAAAAACTAAAAAATAAAAACATAAAAAATCAGCATAATATCTCTCTCATCATACGAATGGAGGTGCGCTCTGTGGGTCATATTTCTAGAGCTTCACTTTCCAGACGTCCTCTAATCATGCACGAAAGGATCTTTTGTCTTTTTTCTTTTTTTTTTTTTTTTTTGTGCCAGCAATTTGCTTTTTTGGGGCTTCTCTCTCTTTTTGAGTTTCCTTTTTCGTTTTGTTTGTCACCTCTGGAAGTCAATCAGTGTCCTTTTGACTGAAGAACCTTTTTAATCAGGCAGGAAAGAATACCCTGAATTTTTAGCCAATGATTTGCTTAGGTTCTTGTTTGTATATTAAGGCATTAATGAACATGATTCTCTCGCTCTCTCTTCTCTCTTCTCTCTCTCTCTCTCTCTCTCTCTCTCTCTCTCTCTCTCTCTCTCTCTATATATATATATATATATATATATAATATATATATATATATATATATATATATATATATATATAATATTAAGCGAATACCACAGGAAATGATAGTCAGAAATCCAAGCGAGAGAGAGAGAGAGAGAGAGAGAGAGAGAGAAGAGGAGATATAATTTTCATTAATGCTTTAACGATATCCATCTTGACCAAGTCCATCAACTCATTACGCAATAAAAAATTGTGGTTCGTTGCATCTTCCATTAAATGTCTTGCATTACCGTTTTCCCTCTTCATTTCTCCCCATCTCCGCCTTTCTTGCATTCCCTTTACACTTCTCTCTGCTTTAATATCTTCGCCGTTCGCTTTGGTTGTCTCTCAGTATTCATTCTTTCGAAAATAGTTACAAAGAGTTGTCTCGTCATTGGCAACACTAGGATTGGTTTTGGGAGAGAGAGGAATGTAAATTTAAGGGAGCCAGGGACCTGTTGGCCAGGTCGGCATTACTCAGCCCTAGCGGAGGTTTGAGGTCTCCGTAAGCTCTTATGTTCATTGTGTTCTCATGTGGCCTAATGAGCGTCCTGTTCTTTGCAAGCTTGAATTTCAAGTCTGTGGCCCCTTAGGTGGGCTTGTTCCATTTGAATACGGTTCATCTTGAGAATAATGATAAAAGTAATAATACAGGGTCAAGATCGGTCTCTCTCTCTCTCTCTCTCTCTCTCTCTCTTGAGGCGAGCTTTCGTCTGGAGCTGCCCGACATCCTCTAAACTGAGAAGCTGAGGTGCACTGCTTTTGGTGTGATGTTGTTTGAGATTAAGCTGGCCTTATGCCAGCACGGGCTCTTGCTCATTGGTGTCTAGAGCCAGGTCTCAAGCCACTTTCGCCCGTAGACTTACCGCCACCAACCAATAGGAGATCAGCATGGGGCAGACCCCCTGCTGGCGACCCCAGACAATAATAATAATAATAATAATAATAAGAAGAAGAAGAAGAAGAAGAAGAAGAACTCGTAGTCGAGGTCACCCAAATGACCGAGCTTGTTTGCAAACCAAAGCCTCTTTGTTTGTTTTGTTAATTTGCCTGTAAATATGCCAGTGACTTGAGTTATTTCGTAACTCGTTTTGGCGAAATGGGTTTTACAGGGTTTGAAAAAGTATGAAAATCCGAAATATGGAAAAAGACTCATTAATCAATCAAGAAGGTTAGATTATCTTGTAGCGGAGAATGTTTTGTGCAGGGACTTGAGAGAGAGAGAGAGAGAGAGAGAGAGAGAGAGAGAGAGATATCCTTGTCAGTGTTTTACCATATTACAGTGAAATGAATACAAGAAATATATGCTGGATGTAAAATGAGAGAAGAGAGAGAGAGAGGAGAGAGAAAGTCTGACCCTGAAACAAGGGAGCAATAAGATACCATCATCCACGTTGCATCTTGATGTATTGCAAGTGAGTTGTTTATGTAGCTGCGAGTATGCAATATTACCTTGAAGGCCAAAACAAAGATAAAGTATCTGAACATTCCTCGAATTGTAAAACAGCTTTTGGATGAGTTAATGTCTCCACTGGGGAGGAGATAAGACTCCTGGAAATGCCTTTTGCAATGTAGTATGCAGTCGAGCGTAAATGAAGTGAATATTTGTGTGCTTTCCTTTCTCGGAAGATGTGTAAAGAGATCTCCAGGAGAACTGGGAATGACTGGAGTTGTATGGTGCCAGTAGCCATGGGTCACCAGGAGACCCCGAGAGCCACCAAAGGGAGTGAGTGAGTGTGTGCTTATTTTCTCACGCCAGAACGTGTTCGTTTGTCAGTTTATGTCAGTTGCATTTTAGGGACAGTTCAGCTGCATTTTAGGAAGTTCAGCTGCATCTTATGGACAGTTCAGCTGCATTTTAGGGACAATTCAGCTGCATTTTAGCGACAGTTCAGCTGCATTTTAGGGACAGTTCAGCTGCATCTTACGGACACTTCAGCTGCATTTTAGGGACAATTCAGCTGCATTTTAGCGACAGTTCAGCGGCATTTTAGGGACAATTCAGCTGCATTTTAGCGACAGTTCAGCTGCATTTTAGGGACAGTTCAGCTGCATCTTACGGACAGTTCAGCTGCATTTTAGGGACAATTCAGCTGCATTTTAGCGACAGTTCAGCTGCATTTTAGGGAAATCAGCGCATTTCTAGCGACACTTCACGTGATAGAGCGGACACTTCAGAAAGCATTTTAGGGAAATTCAGCTGCCATTTCTTTTTTTAGCGGGACAAGTTACAGTCTGCATTTTAGGGACATTCAGCTATCCATTTTAGTCCGAACTTCGCAGCTGCATATTAGGGAACACTTTTTGACACTTGCCCTTTTGCATGTTAGGGACAATTCATCATGCATTTTAGCAACAGTTCAGCTGCATTTCAGGGACAATTCAGCTGCATTTTAGCGACAGCTCAGCTGCATTTTAGGTACAGTTAAGCGACATCTTACGGACACTTCAGCTGCATATTAGGGACACTTCAGAAGCATTTTAGGGACAATTCAGCTGTATTTTAGCGACAGTTCAGCTGCATTTTAGGGACTATTCAGCTGCATTTTAGCGACACTTCAGCTGCATATTAGGGACACTTCAGAAGCATTTTAGGGACAATTCAGCTGCATTTTAGCGAAAGTTCAGCTGCATTTTAGGGACAATTCAGCTGTATTTTAGCGACACTTCAGCTGCATATTAGGGACACTTCAGCTGCATTGTAGGGACAGTTCAGCTGCATTTTAGGGACAGTTCAGCTGCATTGTAGGGACAATTCAGCTGCATTTTAGCGACAGTTCAGCTGCATTTTAGGGACAATTCAGCTGCATTTTAGGGACACTTCAGGCCTGGCATTGTTTAGGGAACAATTCAGCTGCATTTGTTAGGGACCAAATTCAGCCTGCATTTTAGCGGGACAGTTCAGCGGCATTTAGGACACTTTTCAGCTGCATTTTAGGGACAATTCAGCTTGCATTTTAGGGACACTTCAGCCTCAATTGTTTTTAGTGACAATTCAGCTTGCAGTTAGGAACAGTCAGCTGAATTTTAGCGGACAGGGTTCAGCTGCATTTTTTTAAGTTGACACTTTAGCTGGCATTTTAGGGACACTCTTCAAGCGCATTTTAGGGGCCACTTACAGCTGCATGTAGGGACAATTCAGCTGCATTTTAGGGACACTTCAGCTGCATTTTAGCGACAGTTCAGCTGCGTTTTAGTGATACTTCAGCTGCATTTTAGTGACACTTCAGCTGCATTTTAGGGACAATTCAGCTGCATTTTAGGGACACTTCAGCTACATTGTAGTGACAATTCGGCTGCATTTTAGGGACAGTTCAGCTGCATTTTAGCGACAGTTCAGCTGCATTTTAGTGACACTTCAGCTGCATTTTAGGGACAATTCAGCTGCATTTTAGGGACACTTCAGCTGCATTGTAGGGACAATTCAGCTGCATTTTAGGGACACTTCAGCTGCATTGTAGGGACAATTCAGCTGCATTTTAGGGATATTTCAGCTGCATTGTAGGGACAATTCAGCTGCATTTTAGGGACAATTCAGCTGCATTTTATGGACAGTTCAGGGTGACTGTGAGAGTTGCTTCTGTGTTGCTATTAATTCATGGAATTTATATAATATTTAGAATAACTCCTGTCTAACGTTGAAATCTAACTGGTAATAAACAAGTGAAAAATACGCCGAAGTAATCGAGTTATCTGAGCAGCTCATAATCAAGGCTACCAAAAATAGCTCTATCTTTAGGTAGCCTCGGTATAATGCTGTATGACCCGCGGCCCATGAAGCTCTCAGCCGGCCGTGGTGGCCTTTGTTGTTGTGTTGCCAGAAGCACGATAATGACCAACTTTAACCTCGAATAAAATACAAACTACTGACGCTAGAGGGCTGCAATTTTTTAGGCTTGATGATTGGAGGGTGGACGATCAACATACCAATTTGCAGCCTTTCTAGCCTCGGTAATTCGAAAGACCTGAGGGCAAACAGTATAAATGCGGATAGAAAAAGTGCAGACGGACAGACAAAGCCGGCGCAATAGTTTCCTTTTCAGAAAACTAATAATGTATAAAGTCGTTCCGTACTGTCAGTTCCTTGATAATTTGTCAAAGTGCATGACATTTATGTTAGATTTTAGTGACCATGTTGTATGTTTTGAAACCTGAGCCAAGATAGCAATTTTCAAAAATATCTGTAATGCCTTTTATGTCAATCTGCATTC
>NC_087209.1:63708558-63743558 GCF_015104395.2 Macrobrachium nipponense
CCAGGTTCTTTTGTAGGAGAAGGAGAACCTATTGAACCGTTTTTTTAGAAAAATCCATTCTATTTAGACAGTGAATCGTTGTATCTGATGGTTAGTCGACTGTGGAGAGTTGCAGCCGGATGGAGCTCGGCAGGGGTGTGGCGCTCTCATCTCAAGAGGACTTAGTGATAATGTTTTTGTGCGTTTGTTTGTTTGTTTTCTCACTTTGTTTCGACTCATATTTATCCTTTTCAAAATATAATTTTTCAAAGCATTTTTTCATTCTCCATTTTGAAAATACGGGTTGAATGTTGTCTTGCTTCATTCTGATTCATATTTTCCCATTTTAGAGTTATTTCTTTCATTTTCCATTGTCTCGTTGCTCAAGCATTTTAAATCCGTATTTTGTATTACATTCGTCAGTTTGCATCGTAATTTCGTTCGAAGAATTCATTGATGTAAATCGTTGAGGCGAAACTTGTCTATGTCTGTTTTTTCATCTTTATTTTTTATTTATTTTTGTAAAGGTCAATGACCTTTTGACCCAAATAATTTGCTGGAATTTGGTTCCTTTATCTTGCTAGTTTATTTTCCTGGTCTCTCCCTTTTCCTCCTTTTCGCAGGGGTAGAATTGCCTTCGTTTCATTACTAAGCCTCGTGTATCCTGACAGGAGTTTCTCGTTGAATTGCCCTTGATTCTTTGATGGAAACATCTCAAGTCATTTAGCTTTGGTATTATTTTTATATCTAATTTTTCTTCGGATTAGTTTCGTTTTTCCATATTTCTGCCGAGGCTTCGACGTGAATCATGAAGGCCCAAGCATGTTTGTTGGCTACTGCTTCGACCGATATCAGGCCCCTACACACACACACACACACACACACACACACACACACACACACACTTTTTTTCCGTCATCCGCGGAACTTGAATGTTGCATATAATTTCGGATGGCTGTTATGTGTGGGTTTTCCTCTTGATTTCCCAAGTGTGGTATAACTTCTCTTCCCTAAATGTGGCCCTCCCTGGAAGTTATGCATGGCGAAATCAAGCTCTACTTTTTTTTTCTTTCTTTTTTGTAATCGGCGTCGGAGTTTTTTTTTTTTTTTTTTTTTTTTTATCGCTGCCGCATTCAGCCAACAGTTAAAGTTGGCTTTCGATCGTAACCTGACTTACTAGAGCTAACCTAACCCAACCTAAACTTTTGTAGTGTGTTGGCCCCACCTAACCTGCCTTAGAATGCTGTGACCGTAACAGTTTGAGTTGGGGCAGGTTTCTACTGACCCCCTGTATTCACTATCCTTGAGATCGAAAGATGCCGGATAAGCTTTCGATGAGTTTGACTTTTGCTACCTTTATTTCCCATGCAAAATCAGTCACATTTCACGCTCATAATTATTATTATTATTATTTATTCATTTATTTATTTTTTTTTTTAAGATGACCCCTATTCCTATTGGGCAAGCCCACAGAGGTCATTGACATAACATCCAATCTTCCAAAGAACTTGAAAGAAATAACAGAAGTTTATGGGAAATACAGAAAGAAGATAATCACGTATTAAAACAAAAAATAAATTAACAGAATAATGAATAAATAGAAAACAATACTCATAAGTTCAGAAGCAGGAGGATCTCACTGTATTTACTTCTGAATTCTTATGAATCACGAACACTAGAAGGGAGGGTCAAGTCCATAAAGATTTTAAAAATTTTTTGGACTAATTAAGATTAGTGTTGAGGACCGTGAATGGACATATAGAATGCCTGGTCAATAAACTATCTTAAAAAAAATCCTCTATAGCATTAAATGCCTGGTCAATAAATTATCTTGAAATAAAATGTTCTATAGTAGCTATTCGTGAGCATTGATCATCACCAATTTGATGATAAATTTTACCTTAATATTATTATGAATATTATTATTCTCTCTCTTGTTGTTGTAATTGCAAATTAAGTGAAGCCGAAGGATTCGCAAAGTCTGAATATTTCTTGTTGTTTGTTATACTTTGCAAACTTTAAGGTTAATAAGTGGAAATCACAATATAAAAAGATAATCCACCCATTATTACCAATCTAGAAATAAACGGGATCTTAACATTCCCTGAAAAAAAAGTGACATATTTTAGATGAAGAAGATTTATAGGAATTAATAAAAACGAATAACTATTGCAGTGAGATGATAGTTATTGAAAATATGGCAAAAGAAAACACGTTCCTGTCAGTCCGAAGACCTTGCTGTCTGTTGAAGTGAGTTAGGTTGTGTTAAGGGAAAACCAAAATATTGGAGAGAATTCCAAAGCTTTGGAAAGAAAATCAGTGAACTTTTTCTTATTTTTATTTATACATTTTTTGAAAGGAATTTTAAGGTGTGAATTTATTGACAGATTAAAGGCAATGACTGATTAACTTTCTATTTCCATCATCGCTTTATTGGTATTATTTTTAAACATCGTTTTAGTCTTTTTATATCATTCCAAAATTTCTTGAATGCCAACACCCCGATCTCTCTCTCTCTCTCTCTCTCTCTCTCTCTCTCTCTCTCTCTCTCTCTCTCTCGCTATTAATATTATTATTTTTATTTTCATTATTTTTACTAACATGTTTATTTTGAGTTTTATTTTCAATATTATTACTATATTTTTTATGTTTTTTATTTCATTATTTTTATATAAATTCTTATTCTTTTTAATTTAATTATTATTATTAATAATTTTATTTTATATTAGTATTTTTTTATTTTCTATTGTTTTTTAATTTATGTGATTATATTTATTTAATTTCTATTTATCTTATTTTATTTTTTTATAATGCATATTTTATTTCTATTACTTTTATTTTCTTTTCATATCTTTATTTTTATTATTATTATCTTTACTTTTTTATTTTCATTTCATTTTTTATTTATATATTGTTATATTTATTATTATTTATTTAATTTCGTCATAATTATTCTTATTTTTTATTCTAATTTTCATATTTTTATTGTTATTAGTATTGTTGTTATTTTTATTTTTGTTGTATTATTTCATTGATTTTATTCATTTATATTGTTTTTAATTTTTAATTTTTATTATTCTTGTTTTCCGTATTTTCATTACTTGTACCTTTATTTTTATTAATTTATTTGTAGTTTAATTTTTTTTGCGTTATTATTTATTATTATATTATTATTTTTTGCTCTATCACAGTCCTCCAATTCGACTGGGTGGTATTTATAGTGTGGGGTTCCGGGTTGCATCCTGCCTCCTTAGGAGTCCATCACTTTTCTTACTATGTGTGCCGTTTCTAGGATCACACTCTTCTGCATTAGTCCTGGAGCTACTTCAGCGTCTAGTTTTTCTAGATTCCTTTTCAGGGATCTTGGGATCGTGCCTAGTGCTCCTATGATTATGGGTACGATTTCCACTGGCATATCCCATATCGTTCTTATTTCTATTTTCAGATCTTGATACTTATCCATTTTTTCCCTCTCTTTCTCTCAACTCTGGTGTCCCATGGTATTGCGACATCAATGAGTGATACTTTCTTCTTGACTTTGTCAATCAACGTCACGTCTGGTCTGTTTGCACGTATCACCCTATCCGTTCTGATACCATAGTCCCAGAGGATCTTTGCCTGATCGTTTTCTATCACTCCTTCAGGTTGGTGCTCGTACCACTTATTACTGCAAGGTAGCTGATGTTTCTTGCACAGGCTCCAGTGGAGGGCTTTGCACTGAATCATGCCTCTTTTTTATTATTATTATTATTATTATATTATTATTATTATTATTATTATTATTATTATTATTATTATTATTATTGACAGATATTGCTGCATCAGTTGCATTTAACTTGTAAATAGTCTTCTCTATTTTTCTAATAATTGCTTTCTCTCTGCTAATACAACTGGTGAGTATTGCGCCGATATTACTCATCAGGAGAAGTCAATTTCAGAGATATTGCTTACAAGTTTATTTGTCCGAATAAATAGAAAAACAAATAAGTCAAAATATGACGAATTACTGGCCAACGTTTCTCTCGATATCATCCGAGCATGATCACGGCAGTGGGTCGGAACAGACTGTAGGTGCTGTCAACATCTACTCAATATGTAATAGCAGGTCAGCAGGGGTCAACCGCGAGCTGAGTTTTCATTGGTTGGAGGCGCAATGGGTTCCTGGCTTCCTGCAAGCAGCCCAGCAGCCAATGACAACGCTAGCCGTCGTGACACCACGCCCAGGGAAGTCATGCCCCAGCCTCGACGGTCTGCTAGGCTGCCACAGCGCGGCCTTCAACGACAAGAGTGTCTTGAAGAAAACTTCCTTCAACCAATAGTAGGAACGCATTGCGCCACCAACCAATGAAAACTCAGCTAGCGGTTGACCCCCTGCTGACCTGCCACTATATATTGAGTAGATGTTGACAGCACCTACAGTCTGCTCCGACCCACTGCCGTGATCATGCTCGGATGATACCGAGAGAAACGTTTGCCACTAATTCTTCATATTTTTACCTATTTTTTATCTATTTATTGTGATAAATAAATTTGTAATCAATATCCCTGAAATTGACTCCTCCTGATGAGTGATATCGGCGCAATACTCTCCAGTTGTAATATCAGAGAGAAAGCAATTATTAGAAAAAATAGAGAAGACTTACTTACAAGTTAAATGCAGATGATGCAGCAATATCTTTCAATAAGACATGTTAGAAAGGAATCTCCTTCCAATATTATTATTATTATTATTATTATTATTATTATTATTATTATTATTATTATAATAAAAGAAACCCACAAAATCACTTTGTAACTTGTTTACTTCTAAGTATTTACATTTAATTTTACTCCACACTCGAGTACTTTCAGGCCCTATCTGTGGCCCATTTTCAAGAGATATTTGGGATGTCAGGCTGGGTCAAGGCCCAGCAGTCTTCTGGAACTTCTTCTCGTTGAGCTGTCATTTATGTGATGGCTGTTCTGGTTTCCTTGAGAGTTGCCAATCCCCCCTTGTCGCTCTGGGGCCGCACACTCAAAACTTCCAAAGGCGCCTTTTGTGGCAAAGGCGCCGTTCCTGTCGGCCGTTACTCGAAAGGCTCATACTCAAAACACCGAGTGCGCCCCGCCATCTTGGAAATATGGCGCCGTGAGAGCCTTTGCGCTAGGGCTGGTTAGAGCAGCCTTTGAGGTGGGAAAGGCAACTTTGGGATTGACAACAAGTAAGAAGAGGATGTCTCCTACCTCTTGTGTACGTCAATGAACGCCATTATACAGTTTTATTTTGCAAGTTACACTAATTGCTTTGTAATAGTGTGATTTTCCTCTGCAGACGTTAGATTTAAAGTTATTGGATGTGTATTATTTAAAATAATTTACAATCTAAAATTCCTATATTATATTCCGTATTGTTTTGACCTTTAGTTATCGTATATCTTATCAAATGTTCATGTATAATCAATGCTAGAAAAACAATATATTTTTTTGTCTTGTTTAATAAATCTCAATACAGAAAATATATCGTTATACTATGTACTATATGCAAAGATGAAAATATGTATGCAATTTCCCTGCCTTATCACTTCTCATCTGGTACTCATAAGGCACATTAAACATAGGTTAAAGTGGTCTGAGGTAAGTACAGTACAACATACAGTGACTCACATTATGAAATAAATGCCACCTAGATACAAATAAGTTATGAAATAAATTAATTTGATGTTCATATTACCTAGATACAAATAAGTTACTGTATCACTGAATGACCCTTAATAATAGCAATATCAATGTGTCACATAGTACATTATCTCCAGGAAAGAAATAACATACTAAAGTAAATAAAAAATAAAAACTTACAATAAGGTAGAGGTAACTGAGATCACAGAGGTATCATTTTATACTATTATAAATAAGAAAACATGCTTTATAGCCAAAATAGAGAAATAACATGAAATAGCATTCTAAATAAACAAAAACTGTACTTAACTTATCACAATAACACGAGATCACAAGAAGCACGATATAATAAGAGTAAATGGCGGAAAAATAAAAAATAATCCTCATTAAATAATGGAGTGATTAGCATAAGACAATGAGGTAGTATATCACATTACTCTTAAACAAACAAACTTACAAAAAACTCATCTCAATAATGAAGAGGTATATGACATTTATCACATTATGGGCACCCTTGGTAAAGGAACATAAGGCATGGTATGAAAAAAAAAAAATATTTTACTACTGTTAGACTATATTAAAAGTACTGCCACTTAAAAAAAAATTATGCATAATGTCTCTTAAGCATATCAGTCATGGTTACCATGCTGTCAGCTATTACCCTTACACTTCCATTTAATTCTTTTACACTTTCATTTAATTCTTTTTGATTAGACAATATATCCTGAAAAATATCAGAAACATCTGCCAACACCTCAACTGCTTCTTGCTCCAGTAGGCCCAATCTTACCAAAGCTTCCTCTGAAGGTTCTAGAGCTAAACTTTCATGAGGACCACCACCTCAAAAGATTATAATACAGAAATTAGCTACTGCAATAACTCTGAAATAGAAACATCAATGTAATTGTGTAATTATTGACAGTAATTATGATCAATGACTTCCCACATCTCTACCTCATCAAAGGAAAAAAAAAGTGACAGATACCACAGATAGAGTACATAACAATTAGTTGAGTCACAACTAGGCATGGTCAGGTTTGGTTGAGGTTAGGCTAGGTTAAGAATTGGTCTTGTAGATAAGACCCTTTTAAAGATACGGACCCCAGTTTTATCCTTTTGAACAGGTCCCATGTTCATGTGGGACTGCTATTCTTCAAAAGCTCCTTAAATTTTTACCCTAACCTAACCTAAGTTAAATGGTTAACATTCATTTGCGGTAGAAATGCCATTCATGAAAAATCTCTTAGAATTGTGTAAAATATATAAAAATAAAAGGATCTGGTTAGGCAAGGCATAGGTATTGGCAACTTATGCAATAATACCCCCAGGCCTAGGCATATCATCACAGCTTAGGCTAAAACATTCATTTCCAAGCAATATCATAGGATACTTTTCCATAGCCTAACATATAGCCTACTAGGAATATATCATAATTAGCATGAAGTAAACAGTAGAACATAAGCCAATGCCTGGCCAAAACTCGCTTCAATCTAGGTATGCATGGCAATTAGTCTACGCTAAATTAGGGAGGTTGCTTCCTTTTCTTAGCCACAGGGTCCATCGTGCCGCTCTTTAATCGCTCTGCCATCAACAATCAGCTGATATGCTGTTGTATCGTGATTGGTTCTCATTCTCTAGGCACGCTATGATACGGGAGATGTGATTGGCTGGACTATCCAAAGGCGCCCTTGACAAAAAGGCAGCCGTTTCGTGCAAAGGCACGTCCAAGGCGCCTTTGAAAATCTTTTGTGTATACGATTTCGCCTTCGTCGAAAGGCGCCTTCGGCGAGCCGTTGGGAAAGGCGCCTTTTGTCAAAAGGCACCTTTGCGTAAGGCTTGTTTTGAGTATGCGGCCCCTGATATCCTGAGCTGATGGTCAATGGGATTAACCCTTGTGGTAAGGGAGTGGTCACCAAAAGTCTGTTGGGCAGAAAACCTAATCTCCATGTCAGCAGGGTCAAACTTAGCTTCTTTTGATATCAAAGCTCGGCTTATGGGATCTTCTGAGGTAAAACCTTTGTTTCCTTCTATTACTTTAATCTCTCTGATAAGTGCACCTTCTGCTACCCTCCTGTGACTAATTTTGTTGCTTTTGTATATAAGCCTACTGTTTTTGAAATCCATCCTATGGTCATTTTCCCAACAATGCCTAGCTATAGCACTCCCCTGAGAGTTGAGCTGTACTGCCCTTCTATGTTCTTGGATTCTAGTCTTTATTCCCCTACCTGATTCCCCCACATATCTGTCTCCACAATTGTTGCAATTGATTATGTATACCCCCGCTACATTATCTGTATTACTGTCTTCTCCTTCCAATTTATTTTACATACTTTGTTTTTTAGGGTATTATCAAAGGTATATACAAATTTGTATTTATTTTCTTTCATTTTTTAAGTGATTTGTTTCATTTTAGGCATAAAAGTGAGGGCAACTATTTTCTTGTTTTCTTTATTCCATGTACTCTCTACATTTGCTCTGTAAAAAAAATTTCTAGCTTTGTTGAGTGCCCTTTTTCTGAACCATTCCGGGTATGCTAATGCATCGAAACTTTTATCGATGTAATTTATTTTTTGCTCTATCTTGCAAGGGTCACATGCTCTCATAACCCTAAGAAATAAACCTGTTAGAACCCCTATTTTTATATATCATGGCTGTGAAAAGAGAAGAAATGAATATATGAGTTTGTATGTGTGGGCTTTCTATATGTGCTGAATTCATATCCCGTTTCTTTTCTTTCTATGAGTATGTCTAAAAAGGGCAGTTTATTATTGTTACTTTTCTCTAAAGTGAACTGGATATTGTTATCAAACTTATTGAGCTCGTCTAGAAAAGTTTCTATTTCATTTTCATCGGCTTGCAGAATAGCAAAAATATCATCCACATATCTCCACCACCCTTGCAGTTTTAAGAGGGACATTAACATTAGGAACTAGATTAGTTTCGAAATATTCCATATAGATGTTAGCGAGTATAGGTGATAATGAGGACCCCATAGCTATTCCATATTTCTGTTTGTAAACTTGTTCCTCAAACGTGAAATAAGTATCACCGACACAATTTAATCAACTCAAGGAAGACGCCTGTTTCGATGTTTGGATTGAAAATACCCTCATTATGTTTAGTCTGAAAGAATTCTAATACTTTATCTAAAGGGACATTGGTGAATAATGCTACTACATCAAAACTAACCATGTGTCACTTTATATTCTTTTTCTTAACTTTGTCTATGAAATCTACTGAATGTTTAATATGGGATTCTGAAAATATACCTAAGTATATTCCTAGTTCTCCAGCTAACCACACAGCTAAGTTTTTGTTAGGAGATTTCCTACTAGAAACAATAGGGCGTAGTGGGCAGCCCTCCTTGTGTATTTTGGGGCTGCCGATATATAATATATATATATATATATATATATATATATATATATATATATATATATATATATATATATATATATATCCAAGTTCAGGTAATTTACTTGAGAATAATTCATTGCATAGCATGTCCTTCCATTACCTAGTCTACTGATTATTTTTTCACATTCTGATTATAGGTATTTTGAAAGCTTTTGATTGTTGGAGGATTCTCTATTTTTAGCATAAGTAGTTTCATCATCTAGTAGCTGTACATTTTCCCCCACCCTATAATCTGAACTATTCATGATAACAATACTACCCCCTTTGTCAGCTTTCATAATCCTAATATCATTGTAGCTCTTTAATCCCTTCAGAGCGATACTAAATCTCTTGGGCAAAATATCTCCAAGTTTGCTTTCATTACTCCCTATCATCACTCCTCTGAGAAAAGGAGCTAAATCATTGTGATGTTCAACATTAAGGTAGTTAATCTTGCTGTTGAATTCTATGTTGATATTGTTTGTAGTCCCTGCACAGAAATTTAATCCTAGCCCTAGTGCTGCTGTTTCATCCCTAGTCAATAATCTACTTGAGATATTCTTTATATTATCCATATTGCAAATAAATTTTTCTCCAACCGAATTACTGAATAACTCTCAAACTTATTTTTAATGTTGACCATGTTACGATTTGTATCAAAGTTTACTCTACTGTTGACCTGCCCAACAACTATTTTGTACCACTCACCCCATATGGTCTCTTGTAGTGTGTTTTGTGTACTCCTTACACCAGCAAATGCAGCTTCTTTCTTCTCCCTAAGCTCTTGCAACTGATCCTTGATGTATCCTTCTTGAAAACTGCTGAATGCTTCTCCACTCCAGGGTCTTCTTCCAATCCTGCCATATGTTTTAGGACACACTTTGTTCTTCAAACATTCACTTATAAACCAGATCTTATTTTTCATGGCTTTGGCTTTGTAAAGTTGTGTTTCATATCTTGCATAATGAACAGCTTGAATTCCAGCGACTTCATACAGTTGCTGAAATGTACTTCTGTTGTAGTGTTGCTGTGGGTACATGATGAACCAAACCAAAACTTCTTTCAGTTTTTCTTCTGAAGATTGAAAAAGAAACCCACAAAATCACTTTGTAACTTGTTTACTTCTAAGTATTTACATTTTATTTAACTCCACAATCGAGTACTTTCAGGCCCTATCTGTGGCCCATTTTCACGAGATATTTAGGATGTCAGGCTTATATACAAAAGCAACAAAATTAGTCACAGGAGGGTAGTAGAAGGTGCACTTATCAGAGAGATTAAAGTAGGGTAGTAGAAGGTGCACTTATCAGAGAGATTAAAGTAATAGAAGGAAACAATGGTTTTACCTCAGAAGGTCCCATAAGCCGAGCTTTGATATCGAAAGAAGCTAAGATTGAACCTGCTGACCTGGAGATTAGGTTTCCTGCCCAACAGACTTTTGGTGACCACTCCCTTACCACAAGGGTTAATCCCATTGACCATCAGCTCAGGATATCAGAGCGACGAGAGGGGATTGGCAACTCTCAAGGAAAGGTGAACAGCCATCACATAAATGACAGCTCAACGAGAAGAAGTTCCAGAAGACTGCTGGGCCTTGACCCAGCCTGACATCCCAAACATCTCTTGAAAATGGGCCACAGATAGGGCCTGAAAGCACTCGAGTGTGGAGTAAAATTAAATGTAAATACTTAGAAGTAAACAAGTTACAAAGTGATTTTGTGGGTTTCTTTTTCAATCTTCAGAAGAAAAACTGAAAGAAGTTTTGGTTTGGATTATTATCATTATTATTATTATTATTATTATTATTATTATTATATTATTATTATTATTATTATTATTATTATTATTATTATTATTATTGATATTTCCATTTTAATATTATTATTTTTATTACTTTTATTTACAAACTATTACTATTATTTTCTTACTTTTATTTTTATTATTACTAATCCCATTTTTATTATCATAATATCAATTTTTTGTATTTTATAATTTTATTTTATATTTATTATTTGCATTTTGAAATTTTATTATCAATATTTTACTAATTGGATTTATATTTTTAAAATTTTTATTTTTATTTTATATTTATAGTTCGTATATAATAAATTTTAATTATTTACTAATTTCATTTATATTTTGCATTTTTTAAATTATTTTTATTTTTATTATCATTTTATTGTTTTTATTTTTATTTTTATTAATTTCATCTCTATTTTTGTGATTTTTATTTTATAATTTTTATTATTTTTATTTCTAAAATTGCATTTTAATTTTAGTTATTATTATTTTATTTTTACCTTTATTCTGGAAGAAAATAATCTTTTAAACATGTTAAATTGAAAGTAATTGCTGCCTCAGCTACTCTAATTTTTGTATAGGTCTGTTTTCATAATTATGGTTTCTTTCATTGTTGCTCACCAGTTTAAGCAACAATGAAACAAACCATTCGTTATATAACCCGTAGAGTTTTTCAAGGGTCAATCTTTATTCCAAGTCTGGATTATCACCATTCCTTCTTACTACTTAAATAGGCTAGTAGAGCGCCTATGGAGGCCATTTTCACATGAAGGGTGAAGGTCAGTGTATATATTTATATTTCAGTCTTTACAGATAAACTATGATATAAGAGTCATCAAAGTCATTCTCTCTCTCTCTCTCTCTTCTCTCTCTCTCTCTCTCTCTCTCTCTCTCTCTCTCTTTTATTTTTATATTCTTTTATTAATGTATTTTTATATATTTATATATTTAAATATTTATTCATTCTTTATTTTTTATTTATTTTATATTTGTTTATTTATTTCTTTTTTATACTTATTATTTATGTATTTTTCATTTTTCTATTCTTTTTTATTTATTAGGATTTTTTATTTGTTTATTTTTTTATTTATTCATTTATTTATTTTTAATGATTAAAATAATTTTAATTTTTTTTTAATTTATTTTTTACGTATAGATTTATTTATTTTTATTTGTTTATTTTTTCTTTATTATTTATTTGTTTATTGTATATTTATTATTTTTATTTATTCTATTTATTTTTATTAATTCATTTATTAATTTTCTTTCTTTATTTATTTATTTTCTTTTTTTATTAATCTGTTTTTATATTTATTAATTTTTTATGTATTTTTATCAGTTTCTTTATTTATTTTTATTTATTTATTTCATCATTTATATTAACTTATTTTTATTATTTTTTATTTATGTATTTATTTATATTTACTTATTTGATTATCTTTATTTTTTTATTCATATTTATTTATTAAATTTTATATAGTTTATATTTATTTTTTAAATTCATTTTTTCATACATTTTATTTATTTATTTTGATATATTTTTATTTCTTTTATTATTTATTTATTAATTTTTATTAATTTCTCCTTTTTTATTTATTCGTTTTTATCTATTTATTTATTCTATTCATTTCTTATTTTCAATGATTATTATTTATTTTTTATTCATTC
This sequence comes from Macrobrachium nipponense, assembly GCF_015104395.2. Classification (NCBI taxonomy): domain Eukaryota; kingdom Metazoa; phylum Arthropoda; class Malacostraca; order Decapoda; family Palaemonidae; genus Macrobrachium; species Macrobrachium nipponense. The sequence continues at coordinate 63,721,057 of NC_087209.1, forward strand.
TTACTTTTAATTTAATTATAATTTTTTTTCCTAATTTTTTTTTATTAATGATATTACTTTATTATTCTCATATTTTTATATCATATTATTTCTATTTCGAAATTCTATTATCATTATATACTAATATATTTAGTTTTTTATAATTTTATAATTATTTTATTTTTATTAATTTATATCTTCCTATAGTTTTATTCATTTTTAGTTACTTATTATAAGTTTATTTTTAATTTTTTTTTTATATTTTTATATTATTAGTTTATATTTATTTGTTTTAATTATATATTTATTTATGTATTTATTTTAATTATTATTTATTCTTTAATTTATTTTCATTTTTATTTATTTTTGTATATTTTTATTTTTATTTATTTTTTATATGATTATTTATTAATTTATTCATTTTTTAATTTTTACATATTAATTTATTTATTTTTATTTTTATTTATTTATTTATTTATTTTTATTAATTAATTGGTTTATTTATTCATTTATTTATTTGTTTTTAATTTTTTAACTTTATATATTTCTATTTATTTATTACTTATTCATTTATTTATTTCTATTTATTTATATTATTATTTGTTTATTTATAATTTGTTATTTAATTTTATTTATTTTTGTTTTTTATTTTTATTTTATCTAATTTTACTTATTTAAATATTTGATTTTTATTTATTTATTATTTTATTCATTTATTATTCCTATTCAGATTATTTTTTACTTTTTCTTATTTATTTTTATATTTTATTTATTTATTTATATATTTATTTTATTTATTCTATTTTTATTTTTATTTCTTTTTTTATATTTCTATTTATTTTTATTTTTTTTTTCATTTTTCTTTTCTACTTTTTATTTCTAATTTAGTATTTTTTAACTTTTTCCTTATTTATTTTTTTTAAAATTTTTTTCTTATTTTATTTATTTATTTATAATTTATTTTTTATTTTTATTTATATTTTTATTTATTTCTTTTTTTTATACTTATTATTTATTTTTTTTTTCATTTTTCTATACTTTTTTTATTTCTTAATTGTTTTATTTTTTATTTAGTATGTTTTTTTTTTATTTATTCATTTATAATATTAATAATTAAATTATTATTTTCTAATTTATTTGTTTACTTATAGATATTTATCTATATTTGTTTATTTTCTATTTAGTTATTTATTTATTTATTTTTATTTTTATATTTTATTTATTTATTTATTTTTTTATCATCCATTCAATAATTTTCTTTTTTTATTTACTTTTCTTTATTTATTTTCCTATTTTATTTTTGGATTTATTTTTTATTTATTTTTATTAATTTTTTTATTTATTTTATTTATTCATTTCACTATTTATTTTTATTCATTTATGTAATAATTTTTTTTTTTTTTTTTATTTTTTTATTTATGCACTTATTTATATTTATTCATCTATTTATCTTTATTTATTTATTTATTTATTTATTTTTATATACTTTATATTTATTTTTTAAATTCTTTTTTATATACTTTTTATTTATCTATTTTATTTATTATTCGTTTTTTATCTATATATTTATTTTTATTCATTTGTTTATTTTCAATTTTTATTTATTTATTTTCATTTATTCCTACTTTTATTATTATCATTTTTTTTTCATTTTTATTATTAATGATATTACTTTGTTATTCTTAATTTTTTTTCATTCAAATATATTATTTCTATTTCGAAATTTTACTATCATTTATTTTACTAAGTGTATTTATTTTTATTTTTATAATTTTTTAATAATTACTTTTATTTTTTACAGGTATTGTTTGTATTATTTTAATATCTTTTTATATTTCTTATTTTTATTAATATTTTTTTTATTATTTTTATATTTATAACTATTAATATCAGGTTTATTTTAATTACTATTATTTTGTTTATACTACACTTCTATTATTTTTATTTGAATTTTAAAATTTTAATTTAGATTGAAATTATTTCATTATATTTACCTATATTCTTGAAGTAAACCATCTTTTGAACATGTTATATTAAAAGTAATTGCTGCCTCAGCTGCTGTAATATTATGTAGGTCTGTTTTCATAATTATAAACTGCTGAACAACACATCGAAGGTTGACATATCTAAAATAGGTAATTATTAAAGTCAGTTTCAGTTTCATTCAGACACCAGAGGCTGTAGTTAAACATTCGTTGTATAGTCCGTAGATTTACAGGTTAGTAGAACGCCTTGGAGGTCATTGTCACATGTAGGGTCAAGATCAGTGTACATATTTATATATCAGTCTTTACAGATATACTATGATGTCAAAGTCTCTCTCTCTCTCTCTCTCTCTCTCTCTCTCTCTCTCTCTCTCTCCTGATACTTTTCAATCTTCTACTCTGGTGTCACATGGTATTGCAACATCAGTGAGTGATACTTTCCTCTTAATGTTGTCAATCAACGTCACATCTGGTGTATTGGTATATATTACCCTTTGTGTTCTAATACCACAGTCCCCGAGGATATTTGCTTGATCGTTTTCTATCACTAAGCTCCTCCCCATTTATTCTCTGCTCGTCATCTTTCAGTTGTCAAAGAAGAGAACGCAGTCTTTTTAACTATGTTGACATTTTAACGTAGCTAAATTATGGTGTCTGGTACCACATAAATCAGGAAGACATAAGGAAATGTTTAGATTTTCATAGATATCCAAGAAATATTTTGGTATGTGACGTCATTTCTGTAGTATGACGTCATCATCCATTTAGCAAATTTCCATTACAACTAGAATTAATATTAAGCAGAGATTTCTTTGAAGAATTGCAATCATAGTTACCTTAAGAATGTGTAGTGAATAAAATTTCAATTAAATTACAATTACTATAAGCCTGCCTTCATCGCATAGCCGCCCAGGTGTAAAGGGGGCTAGGCCTAGGCAGGCAAGAGATGACGGCAAGCCGATTTCCTTCGTTTCAGATGCAACCACCTTACTCAAGCCCACCTTGGGTATGACCAGCATGCGCCTGTGTAAGAGACTCTCCTGCCACGCCCAAGAGGGGCCTATAAAGAACCACACCCGCACCAAACAACAGGAGACTTCTGGTACAGATGTTCAGCAAAGTACATAAAGAGGCTTCTGGGATATTGAGTGAGGATGACGCTACCTCTCTCTGTAGCTAACTTAGTTCCTGGAGGACTGTAGGATTGGTCTGGAGGTATGTAAGGAATTGCGGGGATCCTGGGACTCTGAATAGGTAGGAGGAGGCTTAAAATCTTGTCCTAGAAGGACGGTATAACCTCCATAGTACATACCTTAGAGCGGTGAGGTCGGGTGACTCTCGACCAGACAGTTGGCAAGAACATCTTAACGTGGTTGAGGATTTCTTTTGTGACGAATTGGTGCCTGTCAACCCGAGCTCTGTAAGGAACCTCATCCTCTTGAATGATGGATATCTGCGCACCAGTGACATCGAAAGCTCGGACCTGGTGGGCAGGTTAGTGACCTCTGGGAGGTGCAGCAAATATAGGGCGCTGCTCTGGCGGGCCTACTAGAACTGAAGGATTGTCCGTCCCTGTCATTGCAATGGCATTAACTAGAGCTGCTTTCTTGGGGCATCTCGACCAGGAGGCGGTGTGCCCATGCACTTTGCACAAATCGTAGAAACCCTCGCTGAAGTCGTCCTTGGGTCCATCTTCTGTAGTACTTTTGTCATGTGAATCATGGCTACTACGAAGAGTAGTGGGGACAGTGAGTCCCCCTGGAAGATCTCTCTCCTGATGTTAACCTCTCCTAATCTTATCCCAGAGCTTGTAAATACTGTATTTCAGTTGCCCATTGTTTTTTTGAGGAAGCTGATGTGTGTTGGTATCATGACGAAGGCTTTTTTGTAGTCGATCAGTGCCCTGCTTAGGTTGGTTTTCCCTCTCTTACTATCCTCCATTACCATTTTGCCTATCAGGAGCTGGTCTTTTGTGCACCTACACTTTCTTCTGCAGACTTTATGTAGGCGGGGGATGGTGTTTGTGTCCTTTATATAGTTGTACCACCTTTCAATGATGATACCTCTTAGTAACTTCCACATTATTATTATTATTATTATTATTATTATTTTTTTTTTTTTTTTTTTTTTTTTTTTTTTTTTTTTTTTTTTTTTTTTTTTTTTTTGCTCTATCACAGTCCTCCAATTCGACTGGGTGGTATTTATTGTGTGGGGTTCCGGGTTGCATCCTGCCTCTTAGGAGTCCATCACTTTTCTTACTATGTGTGCCGTTTCTAGGATCACACTCTTCTGCATTTGTCCTGGGGCTACTTCAGCCTCTAGTTTTTTTCTAGATTCCTTTTCAGGGATCTTGGGATCGTGCCTAGTGCTCCTATGATTATGGGTACGATTTCCACTGGCATATCCCATATTCTTCTTATTTCTATTTTGAGATCTTGATACTTATCCATTTTTTCCCTCTCTTTCTCTTCAACTCTGGTGTCCCATGGTATTGCGACATCAATGAGTGATACTTTCTTCTTGACTTTGTCAATCAACGTCACGTCTGGTCTATTTGCACGTATCACCCTATCCGTTCTGATACCATAGTCCCAGAGGATCTTTGCCTGATCGTTTTCTATCACTCCCTCAGGTTGGTGCTCGTACCACTTATTACTGCAAGGTAGCTGATGTTTCTTGCACAGGCTCCAGTGGAGGGCTTTTGCCACTGAATCATGCCTCTTTTTGTACTGGTTCTGTGCAAGTGCCGGGCATTCACTTGCTATGTGGTTTATGGTTTCATTTTTCGTATTGCACTTTCCTACATATGGAGAGATGTTATTTCCGTCTATCGTACTTTGAACATATCTGGTTCTTAGGGCCTGATCTTGTGCCGCTGTTATCATTCCTTCAGTTTCCTTCTTTAGCTCTCCCCTCTGTAGCCATTGCCAATTGTCATCGCTGGCTAGTTCTTTAGTCTGTCTCATGTATTGTCCGTGCATTGGTTTGTTGTGCCAGTCCTCTGTTCTTTCTGTCTTTCTCCTGTCTATGTATATTTCTGGGTCTTCGTTCTACTTTGTTTTTTTTATTAGTCCCTCTTCCCATGCACTCTTTAGCCACTCGTCTTCACTGGTTTTCAGATATTGCCCCAGTGCTCTGTTTTCAATGTTGACGCAGTCCTCTATACTTTAGTAGTCCTCTCCCTCCTTCCTTTCGTGTTATGTATAGTCTGTCCGTATTTGCTCTGGGTGTAGTGCTTTGTGTATTGTCATTTGTTTCCTGGTTTTTCTGATCTATGCTGCGGAGTTGTTCGGCCTTCGTCCATTCCACTATTCCTGCGCTGTATCTGATTACTGGCACTGCCCATGTGTTTATGGCTTTTATCATATTTCCGGCGTTGAGTTTTGACTTGAGTATCGCCTTGAGTCTCTGCATATATTCTTCCCTGATCGTGTCCTTCATCTCTTGGTGTTTTATATCTCCTCCTTCCATTATTCCCAGGTATTTGTATCCTGTCTCATCTATGTGTTTGATGTTGCTCCCATCTGGTAGCTTTATCCCTTCAGTTCTCGTTACTTTGCCTTTTTGTATGTTGACTAAGGCGCATTTTTCTATTCCAAACTCCATTCTGATGTCCCCAGATACAATCCTTACAGTCTGGATTAGGGTATCTATTTCCTTGATGCTCTTACCATACAGCTTGATGTCGTCCAATGAACATCAGATGGTTGATTTTGTTGCCTCTTTTCTTGAGTTGGTACCCGGCATCCATCTTCTGTAGTACTTTTGTCATGGGAATCATGGCTACTACGAAGAGTAGTGGGGACAGTGAGTCGCCCTGGAAGATCCCTCTCCTGATATTAACCTCTTAACCTCTGCTAGTCTTATTCCAGAGCTTGTAAGTATTGTATTCCAGTTGCGCATTGTATTTTTGAGGAAGCTGATGGTATTTTCCTCTGCCCCATATATTTTCAGGCATTTTATTAGCCATGTGTGTGGTATCATGTCGAAGGCTTTCTTAATAGTCTATCCATGCCATGCTTAGGTTGGTTTTCCTTCTCCTACTGTTCTTCATTACCATTTTGTCTATCAGGAGCTGGTCTTTTGTGCCCCTACACTTCCTTCTGCAGCCTTTCTGTTGGTGGGGGATGTGGTTTGTCTCCTCTAGGTAGTTGTATAGCCTTTCACTGATGATACCTGTTAGTAACTTCCAACATTATTGGTAGGCAGGTGATAGGCCTGTAGTTACTGGCTATATTTCCCTTACTCTTGTCTTTTTGTACTAAGGATGTTCTTCCTGTGGTCATCCATTTGGTGCTTGGTGATTTGAGATACAATGCTGGAGTTGTTCTGCTATTCTTGGGTGTAGGGCCTTGAAGTTTTTGAGCCAGTATCCATGGACTTCATTCACGGGACCTGGGGCTTTCCAGTTTGGCATTTTCCTTTATTTGGTTGGTTTCCTGACTGTGTCTGTCGTGATCTCTGTGAATCTTTGTTTATTCTCCCTGTTTCTTCTTCCTTGACTTCCTGGAGCCATGTTGCATGTTTGTTGTGTGATACCGGATTGCTCCATATGTTTTCCCAGAGTCTCTTACTTGGTTCGGCTTCAGGAATTTCTGGGTGGTTGTCTCCCCTCTTAGTTGGCTGTATAGTCTTTTCTGGTTGGTTCCGAATAGTTTGTTCTGTTGGTATCCCTTATTCCTGTTCATGTACCGTTGGATCTTGTGTGCTTTGGCCTTAAGCCTCTGTTTTACATCTTCTATTGTGTTGTTTAGTCCCCTCTCTTGTACTTTGTATTTCTCGTTGAGTTCCTCCCTTGTTTCTTGCTTCTTAGCCTTTTTTCTGCCATCTCTTTCATTTACTCAAGTCAGATCTCATCACCATGATTTGCTTTTCCAGGCGCCTTTTCCAAGGAGGTTGCTGTTTTGGTTTCTGTTGGGTTGTTGTGACGGTGGTGTTGGTGTTCGAATCCCCATCAGTTCTGCTACTAATCTTGCTCCTGCATATGTCAAGTTATTTGTTTCTGTGATACTGGTGGTGTGTATTAGGCCCATTATTTCATTGACCTCACTTGTTTTCTCCCTTAATTTCTTGGTGTTGTAGGCTTTCATGGAGGGGATCTTTGTTCTCTCCGTATCTGGCTCCATCCATTGTCTAATCTTTTCTACCCATTCCGTCCTCTCTGTTACTTCGTCTGGTTTCTTTCGTCGTGTCGTTGTTTGATACTTCATCCTCCCTGTCGTCTTCTGTGGCATCGTCTCTCAGTTCGTCTTCGTGATTCGTCTTGTCTGTGACATTTCCCTTTCCAGTTCTTCTCTTTCTGTTGGGGAGAGCCAGTTCTTTTGCTTTATGTTCCTTACTTGGTCTGCCAGCCTCTGCTCTGTTTTGGGGGGTGTTATTCCTCTCATTCCAGATGTTGATCAATCTTCTTCTATATCCTCTCTCCGTCGGGTTGCTTCTGATGTAGCATCTCCATATTTCCTTATTTTCTTCTCTTGTCCATTTCTTCCTTTTTGCCTCTGTAGCTCAATCTTCAGGCTGTTTGATTACTTTCATTGTGGTGATCAGTTGCTGGATGACGACCTCCAAGTACCTGACCGTCTTCCCCTTCAATTGGGTTGAATACCTGGTTGCCGGACGAAGCTCCTCTGTTTTGCCAGAGGTTCCATTTACGTCGTTGTCGTTTATTCCTTCATTTCTTTCCATCATTGCTGAGTTTTGCTATTTAACATAGCTGGACCCTACCCATCAGGGATAGGTACTCATTTACAGCTGAGTTAGACTGAGGAAATTATGGTAAAGATCCTTTCCCAAGGAATCACGCCGAGGAGAGCGGTCACCCATCCAACGACTGACCAGCCCCAATGTTGCTTAACTTGACTTAAGTCTATTGAAGACCTAACCAACTCCTCCACGGCGCCACATTATTATTATTATTATTATTATTATTATTATTATTATTATTATTATTATTATTATTATTATTATTATTATTATTATTATTATTATTATTATCATTATTATTATTCGTTTTATTTTTTTATTTCTATGTTTATTTTGTTACTATTATTTTTATTTATTAATTTATTTTTATTTGTAATATTCTTTTTATCTATATTATTATTTTTATTTATCTATATTATTTATATATATTATTTTTATTTGTTATTTATTTATTTATATTTATTTTATTTTATTTATTTTATTTATTTTTATTTATTATTTTTATTTATTTTATTTTATTAATTTATTTATTTTTATTTCTTTATATTATTTATTTATTTATTTTATTTTTTTTATTTTTTTTTATTTTTTATTTGTTTTTTATTTATTTTTATTTATTTATTTATTTATTTTTTGTTTATTTACCTCTATATGCATGTATTTATTTTATGTATTTATTGATATTTATTTCTTTATTTTTATTTATCTATTTATATTTATTTATTTCTTTTTATTTAATTATATTTTATTTATTTATCTATTATTTTATATTTGTTTATTCATTTTTATTCATTTATTTATCTTTTATATGTTTATTTATTAATTTTTTTATATATTTACTTTTATAGATTATTATTTATTTATTTATTTATTTATTCTTATTCATTTTTTTATGTATCAATTTTATTTTTATCTATCTTTTAATTTATTTAAATTTTTATTTATTTATTCTTTTATTTATTTATTTTTGTTTTTTATTTACTTTATCATTTTTCTTTTCTTATTTATTCATTTTTTATTTATTTATTTATTTTTTAATTGTTTTAATTATTTATTTTTATTTATTAGTTATTTTATGTATTTATTTTCATTTATTGCATTTATTTATTTATTTATTCTGTTATTTATTCAATTTTATTATCCATTTATTATTTTATTTATTTGTATATATTCAATTTTATTATCTTTTATATTTTATGCATTAATTTTTCTTTATTTATTTCTTTTTATTTATTTCTTTATTTTGATTGATTGATTGATTTATTTATTTATTTTATTCTATTACTTCTATTTGTTAATTTATTTATCTATTATTTTTTATATATATATTTTATTTGTTCATTTTTTATTTATTCATTTTATTATTTATGTATTTTATATATTAATTAATTTTTTTTTATTTTATTCATTTATTCATTTATAGTTACTTTTTATTTATTTATTCATTTTACATACATTTTAATTTATTTATTATTTTGATATATTTTTATTTATTTTATTTTATTTATTTCTTAATTTATATTTATTTATTCTTTTATTTTATTTTATTTTCATTTATTTTTATTTAATTATTTTCGTGTATTCTTACTTTTATTTTTATTATTATTTTTTCATTTGTATGAATAATAATATTACCTTTTTATTCCTATTTTTTCAATTTCAAATATATCATTTATATTTTGAAATTTTATTATTTCTGTATTTTACTGATTGCATGTATTATTTTTATAATTTTATAATTATCTTTAATTTTACAGTTATTGTTTGTATTATTAAATTTCATTATTATTATTTTACTAGTTGTATGTATGTTAATATATTTTTATATTTTTTATTTTTGTTATTTTTTTAAAATTATTTTTATACATACTGCTATTATTTCAGGTTTGTTTTTATTACTGTTATTATATTTATACTACATTTCTGTTAGTTTTAATTTTATTTTCTCATTTTAATTTAGATTGATATTATTTCATTATTTTTACCTATATTTTTGAAGTAAACCATCTTTTAAACATGTTGAAATAAAATTAATTACTGCCTCAGCTGCAGTAATATTATGTAGTTTTATTTTCATAATTATCATTTTCTTATTGTTGTGTAAACTGCTGAACAACGCACCGAAGGTTGGCTTATCTAGAATAGGTACTTATGAAAGTCAATTTTAATTTTATTCAAAATATCCCAGAGGCTGTAGTTAAACATTCGTTGTGTAACCCGTAGGTTTTCAAAGGTCATCTTATATTCCAAGCCTGGATTCTGACTATTCCTTGACACTACTTCAACAGGCTAGTAGAAATCTTATGGAGGCTATTTTCACATGCAGGGTGAAGATCATAGTATATATTTATATTTCAATTTTTACAGGTAAACCATGATATCATAGTCATCGAAGTTATTCTCTCTGTCTCTCTCTCTCTCTCTCTCTCTCTCTCTGAAGAGTCTTAGTTATGTAGCTAACACCAGTCATTAGAGAAGAAGAAAATATGAGGTCAATAGAGGTCACGTTTGGGGGCGGTGCCTCCCCTCCCGGCGTCGCCCAAGGCACTACTTGTGAGTTTTGCAAAAAGAGGCCTTTTCATACCCAGGATAATTATTAGTCTTCAGAGAATCAGGGCATCGAAAAATCCTTCAGCTTCGTTGTCACCAATTTCCATTTCATGGAATAATTTTGGGAACTCCGGTTTTTTCGTGGTGTCAGCGCTGACATTTTCAAAAAACTACTGTGACGGCTTTGTCAGCCCGTCCTCACTTTCTTACGTCCGCCCTCAGATTTTAAAACCTACTGAGGCTAGAGGGCTGCAAATCGATATGTTGATCATCCACCCTCCAGTCATCAAACACACTCAACTGCTGCCCTGTAACCTTAGTAGTTTTTATTTTATTCAAGGTTAAAGGTAGCCATACTCGTGCGTCTGGTAGGCCAGGCCAGGCCACTACCAGGTCGTGGTCAACGTTTCATCGGCCGCGGCTCATACAGCGTTATACCAAGACCACCGAAAGATAGATCCATTTTCGGCAGCCTTGATTATACGACGTACAGACAACTCGATTGCGCCGAAGAAACTTCGGCGTATTTTTTATCCTTTTTTTTTTTAAGAGTACTTTTAACAAATTTCCTTTCTTTAGATGTATTAGATATTTCCTCCCCTCGGAAGCTGAATGTCATATTAATATTAATATTCTTTTAGTATTTTTTTCTCTCTCTCTCCCTTTGTCAGAATAATTATTAGCACTTATTTACGGCCCATCGTCAGTCGTAAATATTTGATTTCCTTATAAAACATGCCTACTCCAAAATATATATATTGACATTACCTGTACGTTATGAAAAATTATTTTCTTTGTTTCTTGTCCTTATCTGAATATTCTCCACACATGATTTGTCGTTTGCTTGTTTTATTCCATTAATTTTTACTTTAATAATATATTTGTATCAGCATAAGCTTTCCTTCCTGTCAGTAGTTTAAGTAAAATGTCTCTATTTCTGCTCCATTTTATTTCATTAAGATTCGTTGAATTTATTTATATTCAGATTTCTAAAATTTACTTTGAGAACTGTAAGGTTTCGTTCACACGTCGTCCCGAGAGCTGACAACTTTGACATTTACGTAAAACATTTAACGATTGAATAAGAGAATCTCCTATCAATTACAAGAGACCTTTCTTATCAGTCTCCATCTCTTGGGTAAGATAAGTTGAGGGGGTTTGGGTTTTCATCACAGTATTTCGGGCTTGGCCATTAAACCAAAGTCCTTTGCCCGCTCAGAAAATAACCTTTATGAGGTTCTCCCTCAGAAGTGTCTGCCTCTAAGCCTCGATGAGGTCATTCTCGCCCTCCAGTTTATCTGGGCTAGAAAAGGCTGGCTGCGTTATTATTATTATTAAAAATACTCATAGTATCACGAATCTTCAAATGGAGAAAAAAATCCGCAGTTAGGTATATGTAAATATATTTTAAGATAAATCTGTACGAGTTTATCTTTAAATATATTTACATATACATAACTGGATTTGTTTCTCTATTATTATTATTATTATTATTATTATTATTATTATTATTATTATTATTATTATTATTGTTGTTGTTGTTGTTGTTGTTGTTGTTGTTGTTTTGTTGTGTAATAAAACTTCACATATATACAATAAACTATAGTATTACAATGTGAAATACTATAGTTTCCTATATAATTGTGGATTTTTATTGTACCTACTGTTTTCCACGAGATTGTGAATTTCTTAGCCTTTATTTTTATTATTATTATTAGTATTATTATTATACGCTTGTGAGATCTGATAACACGCTAATTTTGTTGCGCGTGTAATCAAGTCAGACATTTGTTTGAAGAATTGTCATTTGTTTCTTATTGATTCGTTATTTACTTTCATTCCTAATTCTGTGAATGAATGATAATAGTCTTGTAACGATGGGTTATTTCTTATCAGCTATACTTTTCATCTAATGGTAATTGTGTCAAATTATTCTAGATTGGCTAAGCCTTGTGCCAAGCAAAAATTTGGCAGATGCTATAAAAAGATTAAAATTTGTTTCAGCTCTGCTGAAAATATACCCAAACGCGTCTAAGTGCTGCTCAGCGCTAAATTCAAAGAATTTCTGTGACCTAAAACTCTGAACACGTCATTTACTTTGTTAATTGTATCAAAATATTCTAGATTGGTTAAGCCTTGCAGTGAGCGAAAATTTTTATAGACGCTCTAACAAAAATGCAACGTTCTTTCAGCTGTACCTACTAAAACAAGATCCAAACGCGTCCCAGCGCTGCATGGCTCCAAATTCAGATAATTTTCTGTGACCTGAAAACTCTGAACCCAGCAATTGCTTTGCTCATCATGCTGGCCTCCTTTCATTCTTTCCAAACTACTTGCACGGCCCCTGGAATGGCGATCCTTATCCCAGGTCGACACTAAACCAGCAAACGTCATTCCAGTTCCAGCAGTCACGAGGGTCGTCTGTGGATCCCAGTCCTTCCGGGAAAGAAACCATTTGAGGTGGAGCCATCCATTGGAGTGTGTTTGTTGACGTGAGAGGACACGGTGGAATCCTTTACGAATGCCCTCATTCATATATGATTGTTAATGTAGATGAATGAGATGGAGTGACTGAGGTTATCATGGATAAGTGATTGTTTAATATAGAGGAATGAGATAGAATGCCTCTGAGGTTATCATCGATAAGTGATTGTTAATTTAGAGGAATGAGATAGAATGCCTCTGAGGTTATCATTGATAAGTGATTGTTTAATATAGAGGAATGAGATAGAATGCCTCTGAGGTTATCATGGATAAGTGATTGCTTAATATAGAGGAATGAGATAGAATGCCTCTGAGGTTATCATTGATAAGTGATTGTTAATTTAGAGGAATGAGATAGAATGCCTCTGAGGTTATCATTGATAAGTGATTGTTTAATATAGAGGAATGAGATAGAATGCCTCTGAGGTTATCATTGATAAGTGATTGTTAATTTAGAGGAATGAGATAGAATGCCTTTGAGGTTATCATTGATAAGTGATTGCTGATGTAGCAATGAGATAGAATGCCTTTGAGGTTATCATTGATAAGTGATTGCTGATGTAGAGAATGAGATAGAATACTTTAAAGGTTATCACTCGGAAGTTATTGCGTACATAAAAGAATCTACTGGAATGGTTTAAAGATTTCCCTGAAAGGTAATGATTGCTGTGGAGGACTTAATGGAAAGCTTCTTATTTTCACTTCAGAAAACTAATGGTTTATGATTCCTTTCCTTCTTTGTTTATTAGTAGAATTACTCGGAAAGGCTTTGCATATTTTTACGAACGATTTACCAAAGGTAGCCCTCGTCATTGGGAACAATGGTTATGGAAGAGAAGGTGATGTTATTCATTTGATTGTCCAGCCTTGGCGGAGGTTTGTGGCCTGCACATACACTTGTAGTTAGTAGATTTCTCCCCTTTATTATTATCATTATTATTGCCATTGATTTGAAGACCAAGCTTCTGAAGATTATGCTGTTCATTTGAATGTAATGCTTACAGTGTGCCTGGCGGGTGGACTGTAGATAGTATCAAAGATTCTTAAAGCGTCGTTTCACCTGAGCTGCTTTGCTTTCTGTCTTTCCACTGAGCTGTCCAACTTCTTTAACTGTGCCCTGTTTTCATTTTCATTTCTCGTTTAGTATCAAATCCCATGGTGTTGTTAAACTAATAATAATAATAATAATAATTTTATGCGAAGCTAAGAAGATCAAAACCAAAGGTTATTATACTATTTGAAAATAATAATAATAATAATAATAATAATAATAATAATAATAATAATAATAATAATAATAATAATAATAATAATAATGAGAAGAAGAAGAAGAAGAAGAATAAGAAGAAGAAGAAGAAGTTTCAGGTAAATTTAAAAGAGTATGTTATGTGGTTTTACAGTTTCACGTTGTATAACATCCGGCCATCTTCGCCTCCGAATAAAACAGTTTTGTATTTTATGGCCGGTGGAGGTAATGCCCTCGCATAATTTTGTCTCGGGTTATAGCGTTTCTGATGTACATTGGTTCATCGACCGTTAATTTTTCTTCTTGTTCTTGAGAAGAAAAATTTGTTGTTACCGGTATGTCGAATTGAAGCCGTTTTTACGTCTTTTTCTCTGGGGAGCCATTTAAGAGTTAACGTCCCCTTTTTGGCCGGGGTTGTTATTGTTTATCATTCTCTCTCTCTCTCTCTCTCTCTCTCTCTCTCTCTCTCTACGGATAATCTTGGCCCCCACCCATTTCAGGGTTGAACCAATATACAGGTAAAACTCTCTCTCTCTCTCTCTCTCTCTCTCTCTCTCTCTCTCTCTCTCTCCTGCAAGGTTAGGGACTAAAATGGAAAAGGCAGGAATGATTAAGGAGCGTTTCTAAATACGCAGCATGCTCCAGTTAGCCTAGGCTGTAAATTAATAGTACTAGGTGCTCTATAGCTAGTAGACTGCTGTGGGTCGAAGCTTATTTGAGGAGAGAGAGATAGAGAGAGAGAGAGAGAGAGAGAGAGGTGACGGGGGCGGGGAGAGAAACAATATTTCGTTAAAACGTATATAATCAAAACATAGGGTTTTGACTCACGATGTCGTGGAACCGTACTAAAGATATTCTCCCATTCTATATGTACACATTAACTATATGTAAGTGTAAATATATTTATGTTTATTATCCTATAATGTCGTTAATGTCAGTTGCCAGTTGCAGGATTTGAAGCTCTTTGATATGCTTATTTCTTATAATGAGGTTCATTATGAAAAAAAAAAAAAAAAAAAAAAATAGATATATATATTATATATATATATAATATATATATATATATATATAATATATATATATATCATATAATATGCTTAAAAAATAACAGTAGATGCACGTGACTTCATAAATAAGCGAATTCCACAGGAAAATGATGGTCAGAAATCCTGTGGAATTCGCTTATATATATATATATATATATATATATATATATATATATATATATATATATATATATATATATATATATATATATATATATATATAAACAATATAGTAAGATCAAGAATGTTTATATTTAGGTATATGGCCCGGGTTTGGGTGAAAGTTGGGGTGGATTAGCGATAAGTTGAAAAGCCATTGATAAGACGGAAATTTTACCTCTATATATATATGTGTGTGTGTGTCTGTATGTCTGTGTGTCTGTGTGTGTATTACATTTCTATCTTCTAAATTACACGTTCTCGACTTGATCTGCTATTTGACTTAGAAAAAATATCGAGGAATTTGGTAGCCTTGCAGTGCACCGAAGGCCTAAAATGTACGAAAAGACTTGTAGAGCCAGATAAAAGAAGTAAAGAGATCTGATATTGAGAGATTCTGTCAGTCAAGTATCAGACGACAAGTCCCTTATGCTGATAGTATTGTTATGCACCGCGTCATTTATTTTTTTTGTTTTTAATGAGATTTCATTCTGCCGAAGCTCATGTCTCCAACGGGGAAATCATAGAGATAAAGTGGCGGGGCATTTCAAGATCGTTTAACCTCACAGCATAGACGAAGACGTGGACAGAGAGAGAGAGAGAGAGAGAGAGAGAGAGAGAGAGAGAGAGAGAGAGAGAGAGAGAGATTTGTCTCCCACATACAGATCACTCGACTACAGTGAGTGCCAGCAAGTTTGATATTGCACTTGAAAAAGGTAGGCAGCACTTGCAGAATGAGAGAGAGAGAGAGAGAGAGAGAGAGAGAGAGAGAGAGAGAGAGATTTATCTGGCTGTAGATCGGTTCAACCCTGAAATGGTGGGCCCAAGATTATCCGTACAGAGAGAGAGAGAGAGAGAGAGAGAGAGAGAGAGAGAGAGAGAGAGAGAGAGAGAGAGAGCAATGATGTTTCCCACTTAGAAATCATTCTAATAAAACAAGTGCCAGCAACTTTGATGTTTCACTTGAAAAACTAAAGAGCACTTACAAATTTTGAGAGAGAGAGAGAGAGAGAGAGAGAGAGAGAGAGAGAGAGAGAGAGAGAAAATGAAAAACTAAAGAGCACTTACAGATTATGAGAGAGAGAGAGAGAGAGAGAGAGAGAGAGAGAGAGAGATCACTTACAGTTATGAGAGAGAGAGAGAGAGTAGAAAACTAAAGAGCACTTACATATTATGAGACACAGAGAGAGAGAGAGAGAGGGGTAGGTGAAAAACTAAAGATCTCTTACAGATTATGAGAGAGAGAGAGAGAGTGGAAAACTAAAGAGCACTTGCAGTTTGAGACAGAGAGAGAGAGAGAGAGCGAGAAGGGTAAGAGAGAGGAGCAGAAGAGAGAGAGAGAAAAGAAGTGGGGTAGTGCAAAAACTAAAGATCTCTTAACAGATTATGGAGAGAAGAAGGAGAGATGAGTAAGAGAAGAGGACGGAAAATTTAAAGATCTCTTACAGATTATGAGAGAGAGAGAGAGAGAGAGAGAGAGGAGCGACCAGCGTAATAAACTACCCATCCACTGATGCACTGTAAATGAATTGTTTACAGCCATACATGCATTACCGCGCCAGGCAGGAAGGAAGGAACAAGTAAGCCTCCAAGATATAATGCGCGGGAGAAACATAAATTCCAGAATATCGCTGGAATATGTTAATGACCTCCTGGAAAATGCTGCTTCACTCTGGAAAGTTGTTTACAGCGGTCGTAGAACACACAACGGATTTTGACCAAAAGGTGCGTGCGTTCCAGTTTCCAGAATCCAACCTCCCTAACCCTACCCCCGGCAGACCCCCTTTATCCCTGTATTCTTATTATTTTATTATATATTATTATATTATTATTATTATTATTATTATTATTATTATTATTATTGTGTCAATAGGTACTTCTCAAGAAATAAATGAAATAACTTAAAGGAACTGAAATCTATTACTCACAAAAATTGTTAAGGTTTTGTTTCAATTTTTCAAACCCCAAACAAATTTTTTTTCTCCCTTTCGCAACAGCAATTTCGAACGAGGAAAAACAGCTAGATCAAACAATATCTCGATTTAATTTTTTTTTATGGCAGACCTGTCTCTTTGTACATTTATACAATAAAAAGCACTACCGCGTTGTTTTCAATTGGCATGACAAATTTCATATACGAAAGCAAAGCTGAAGCTCCAATGAAGTATTCCGTATTGGGGTGGGAAATAAAATATTTTTCATGCGTTGAATCGACTGCTTGCTCAGTCAGTCACAGACAGCACTTAAGATATGTCTTCTTAATGTATTTTTAATCCCTCTAGTATGTGTTTCTAGGTTAAGCAATTTTCAGACTTGCTAGTCGTGTGAACTAAGAAACTCAGGACATCTCGTGAAGGTTGATATTACAACCACTTCTTCTTTACGTGACCTGACCTTGCCTAACCCAGCGAAGGGCTTCGTAGCCTAGCCTTTATGGTATTTCTTGGTGAGTGACATACATCGGTCGGCAATAATATATATATATATATATATATATATATTAATTTTATAATATAATATATATATATATATATATTATATATAGATATATATATCTGGTATGTTTTTAAGATCTGAGGGCGGACAGAAAAAAGTGCGGAATGTCAGACAAAGCCGACACAATAGTATTCTTTTACAGACAACTAAAAGGTTCTTAGGCTTTCAACCTTGAAAATGGGAAACCGTCCAAAGGTTGTTGTTAGAATATCACGCTAACAGAGTGGTGGTTAGACAAAATAAATCGCTGATATAAAGGCTGACACTGTGAATAAATCGATCCTTCCAAATTGAACCTATCTGAACGATGAATAACGTGTTATTTACAAATATATGTCGAATTATGATGTCATGCGCAGGGTTAGAATCATTATATTTTGATAATTTACAGGAAATACACGATATGCACCGTTATCTCAATTTTCTTTTCCCCTTCAAACAGGTATATTAGTACTTGAATTCTTCCCAGTATGTGAGGGGGGTAGTGAAGTTTTCAATAGTGACTTTAAAAACATATATATATATATATATATATATATATATAAATATATATATATATATATATATATATATATATATATGTATATATATGTGTATATATATATATATATATATATATATATATATATATATATTATATATATAGATATATGTATATATATATATGTATATATATATAATATTCATATATATATTATATATATATATATATATATATATATAATATAAATATATATATATATATATATATATATATATATTATATATATATATATAGACTGGTGAATATGTTCTGTAGCAAAAGAACTCCATCTAATAAAAGGAGCCCATAAAAACGCCAAAATATAGATAGAAAGCACTTTCTTTCTATATTTTTGGCGTTTCTATGGGTCCTTTATTTGGATTGGATATATATACTATATATATATATATGATATATATATATAATATATATTATATATATATATATATATATATATATATATATATATATTATATATATATGTGTGTGTGTGTGTGTGTGTATGTGTGTGTGTGTGTACTTAATTATGTATTTATTTATTCATATAGCCACACACAAAATATGTAATATAATGTATATATATGTATAATGTGTATATATATATATATATATATATATATATATAATTATATATTTAAGTCACGATGAAGACTTCACTACCTCCTGACAATTTTTTTTTCTTTTGCATATGCTTTGTTCAAGCTGGGAGGAAGTCAAGTACTAGACTTGGTTGTAGGGATAGAAAAATGAGATACGCGGCGTTTATCGTCTAAGTCCTGTGAATTTATCAAAATAAAAATGATTCCAGTCCTACGCACGACATCATAATTCGACAAAATATTGTCCATAATCGATCATCGTTCACATAGGTACAGTTTGGAAGGATAGATTTATTCACAGGGTCGGCCTTTGTATCAGCAATTTATTTTGCCTAGCCAATATCCTCTTAGTGTGATATTCTGACAAACAACCTGTGCACCGTTTCTCATTTTCAAGGTCAGAGCTTAAGAGTTTTTAGTTTTCTGTAAAAGAATACTATTGTGCCGGCTTTGTCTGTCCGTCCGCCCTCAGATCTTAAAAACTACTGAGGCTAGAGGGCTGCAAATTGCTATGTTGATTATCCACTTTCCAGTCATCAAACATACTAAATTACAGCCCTCTAAGCTCCGGAGTTTTTATTTTAAGGTTAAAATTAACCATAATCTTACTTCTGGCAGCGCTATAGGTACCAATAACATAGGCCACCAGCGGACCGTGTCCGAGTTTCATGGGCCGTGGCCTTGAAAATAAGAAACCGTGCAAAGGTTGTTGTTAGAATATCACACTAACAGACTTGTGGTTAGGCAAACTAAATCGCTGATATAAAGGCTGACAGAAAACTCGATTGCGACGAAGAAACTTTTTCAAATTTTTTTTACTTGTGTTTATTTTTTATTTTATTCCATTTTATTTTTTTTTATTTTTCTATCCAAATTACTTTTTTTCGTTGTATTATGAATAACTGCAAAGTGATTTGCCTATTGTATTGTAGTATTAGAATGCATTATGATTTTTTTCTCTGTCGCACACTTATTAGATCATTCAGATTTCATTATTTTCTTACTTCTTTATTTTCTTCTCTCTCTCTCTCTCAAATCCGCTCCTTTTTTTTCATTCTTTTAATTGAAATAAATCTTTATTTCTCTCTCTCTCTCTCTCTCTCTCTCTCTCTCTCTCTCTCAGTCTACTCACTCGTTCTCTCTCTCCTCTCTCTCATCTCAAATCCGCTCCTTTTTTTCATTCTTTTAATTGAAACCCTAAATCTTTATTTCTCTCTCTCTACTCTCTGCTCTCTGTACGGGTCTCTTCCTCATCCCTCTCTCTCTCTCTCTCTTCTCCCCCCACTCCTCAAATACGATTTCTTTTTCGGAGGTTCCACCTTTGAAGTGAAATAAAGTATAGTCGCTCTCTAAAAAAGAAACTATCTCAAATGCCACTACTTCTTTTTCATTCATTTAATTAGAATATCCCTCTAAAGAAGCAAACACTCCATCAATCTCTCTCTCTCATCAAATACGAAAACCTACGCCTTTTTCAAACAACATTCTTTTAATTGAAACAAATCTTTATATCACTCCACTCCTGCCCATCTTCTCTCTCTCTCTCTCTCTCTCTCTCTCTCTCTCGTAATCTCCTTTCCATTTTCATTAGTCCCCTGTAATCACAGTTCATTTTTTATCTTTTCCTTTCGTGTTGTTCCTTCTTCATCAAAGCGGGCAATTCCTTCTCCCCCATTTAGTCCATTCCTCTGTGCAGCCATTTTCTCGTTTTCCCCTTCTCTCGTTTCTCTTTTATCCTCCTCCTTCTCCTCCTCCTCCTCCTCCTCCTCCTCTCCTTCGTTTTGTGTCTATTTTTGTATCCTCTCCGCTTCGTCCGTATTCGGATTGATGGAGTTTTCGTGATGTAAATAAATCTTTACGTGTATGTATGTATGTATGTTATGAATGTGTGTATATGTATATATATATATATGCCTATAAAATATATAAATACATATGTGTATAATATATGTATATATGTATTTAGATACCACACATGCATATATAGATTATATACACATACATATAGACATTCGCACACATATTTGTATATATAGTGTATGTATGTATGTATGTATATATTTGTGTGTGTTTGTGTGTACGTATGTATGCCGACGACAGTAACGGGTTTACTAAACAGAGAGAGAGAGAGAGAGAGGTAGAGAGAGATAGAGAGAGAGATCACTAAACTTTACTCGTGAACCCTCAAAATCAATTATTCCTGTGATATCAAAAGCGATAGTTACATTCATCCAAGTCTTTGAAATAAAAGCATAAGAAACTGCAGAACAACGCCACGTTTGCCCCTGCAAGATTTGAGAACATGACTGGAATCTTTTAATGCTTTCACGAAGAAAAAGGTGCTTGCACTTAGTACATTAATTCACGGAGCATGCGTGAGACGTGTATAGGTTTTGGTTTGCGGTTCATCTAAGTATGTGGAATTTAATTTCTTCGGAGATGAACCCGCATTCGATAATGGTTGAATTTCAAATTAAGTTTTTCGCTTCACAGATGAATCTCAATGTAGATGTAATTTGTAAATTAGACGAGGGACAACGTTCGAAAGAATATCAATTTAAAAACTTCATCACAATATTCGAAGTCAGAACCTGTAAAGGAGAATATTAGTGACAGGAATTTCCTTCAGAATGGCAACTGTGTTTAGTATACGTTTATTTTGTGCAGTAAGCGATGTAATTTGATAGATGATTTTGGCTTAAGGGGAATTTTCTTTGTTCTTTGTTGAAATCATGGAATATATTTGTTTTCTCTCACATACAAGCAAAAGCGTTTCCACTAAATATATTTTCCTCTCTCTCTCTCTCTCTCTCTCTCTCTCTCTCATTCTTTTGCTAACATTTTTATTTATCTACTATTTTCCTTTCTCCTTAGTCTACATGTTTGTAAGTACATACTTCGTTAGTTCCCTTTTTTTCTCTTATTTTTCCACGCCGCCCATGTTTATTCATCTTCCTCTGTGTCCATCATTCCATTTCCGTGAACTGAAATCGTGTCTGCTTTGCATTTTCTCCTTTCGCCTTTTAACTCTTGTTCATTATTCTTTACGCTCTTCCCTTGTTTTTCTTGCTTCTTCCCCCTTTTGCTAGATCTTTCATCTGGTATATTCACTTTGGACGCATTTAACTCTCTCTCTCTCTCTCTCTCTCTCTCTCTCTCTCTCTCTCTCTCTCTCTCTCTCTCTCTCTCTCTCAACTTCAGTGAAATATACTCTCTTCTATGTAGACCAAATATACTATAATCTAGGTGGAACTCTCTTCTATGTACAAACCAAATACTATAATCTAGGTGGAACTCTCTCTCTCTCTCTCTCTCTCTCTCTCTCTCTCTCTCTCTCTCTCTCTCTCTCAATTTCAAGTATACTCTTCTAGGTAGACCAGATATACTATAAACTCTCTCTCTCTCTCTCTCTCTCTCTCTCAATTTCAAGTATACTCTCTTCTAGGTAGACCAGATATACTATTATATAGGTGGAACTCTCTCTCTCTCTCTCTCTCTCTCAATCTCTCTCTCTCTCTCTCTCTCTCTCTCAAATCCTCATAGATTGTAATTTTTCCACTTCCATTAAATTTTTTATTTTATTCTGACTGTTGCTCATTTTGTTTTATTTTCAGGCATTTACCAGTTTCCAGTAGTTACCAACATTCGTTAAGTCTACTGTGTTGTTTTTCTTTCTTTAAATAATAATCAGCATTGTTGAAGGGGTCCAATGTTGTTTTCATTTCATTAGTA
>NC_087209.1:63746058-63756058 GCF_015104395.2 Macrobrachium nipponense
ATTCAGCTTACATTCAACGTTTATAATAATATCCTATTTCGAATATTAACGGTGTAATTCGTATACAGTACATTATTAAAACACTTTTCAGTTGCAAATGTACACCCAGATATCCTTTTATTTACATAACACTTACACACTGCGTAACTATCTAAAACCCGGGACGCAGTGTTACCATACAAAAACACCACCGGCGGATGGACAGATAAAAAAAAACAGAGTATAGGTCATGATAATTCAGTCAACATTGGCAGGAGCTGAATAAATGTAGCTTTTCGTTCATTTTCCGTGAGATTAAAAAGTCAAGTCAAGAGTGAGTATTGCATTGACTTTTTATTCAGCAATTTACTCATTTACTCATTCTTTTATTTAATACAGTACTAATTTAATTTATTTTCGCTTTATTCTTTTTTATTTGTTCGTTCATTTATATTTGGTTTTTATTTGTTATTATCTTTATTTATTTCGTGTTTATTGCTTTATGTAATTTTTTATAGAGAATTCTGCTGATATTATTATTTATTATTAATCTTCTTACAGGTTGATGGGAACATTTTATTGTAAATTATGAACAGTTATCATTTGAGAGAGAGAGAGAGAGAGAGAGAGAGAGAGAGAATAAATTTGATATCTGTGAGGTTATATTTCTAGACTTTTCGAACATTTTTGCAAATGTGGTCATGGCTATTAGCGTTTGGGAGAGATAGGAATGTAGCCTGCAGCCCTGCCTTGTCGGCGGTTTGCGTTCTCCGAACTTTTCTTGTTATCGATTGTTACTTAGTAAGAATGTGAGAAACATTACTATGGAAAGAATGTGAGAGACATCACGGAAAAAATGTGAGAAAATTACTTGGAAACAATGTGAGAAACATTATAAATAATTTGAGAAACATTACTTAGAAAGAGTGCGAGAAACATTACTTGGAAAGAATGTGAGAAACATTACTTGGAAAGAATGTGAGAAACATACTTATTAAGTATGTGAGAAACATCACTTGGAAAGAATGCAAGAAACATTACTTGGAAAGGATATGAGAAACATTACTTAGAAAGAATGTGTGGAACATTACTTAGATAGAATATGAGAAACATTACCCGGAAAGAATGCGAGAAACATTCCTTAGAAAGAATGTGAGAAACATTACGTGGAAAGAATGCGAGAAACATTCCTTAAAAAGAATGTAAGAAACATTACCCGGAAAGAATGTGAGAAACACTACTTGGAAACAATGTGAGAAAAATTACTTGGAAAGAATGTGAGAAACATTACCGAGAAGCATTTGGAGGAGAGGAAGGGATAAGCAACTCGAGACATAACTCTTGGATGCTCTGTGAATTTTTAGAATATCTCCCAGGAAGATGTTAATGTCTCCTGCTGGTAAATAATGCTTCACCCGGGTATTGTGTTTACAACGCTTGTAGAACATTAAGCTGTAAATAAAAGATACTTTTGGGTATTTCGCCGCTCTCTCTCTCTCTCTCTCTCTTCTCTCTCTCTCTCTCTCTCTCTCTCTGTAGGTGGACTGGAGTTTTGAGTTCGCTTATATTCGTATTTTAGTTTTGCTTGATCTGTACCCTAAGTGCTCTCCTCTCTCTCTCTCTCTCTCTCTTCTCTCTCTCTCTCTCTTAATTTCAGTTAGATGAATCTCTTCTAAACCACATATACCATATACACCAAAAATCGACTAGATGGAACTCTCTCTCTCTCTCTCTCTCTCTCTCTCTCTCTCAGTTAAATAGACTCTTCTAGGTAGACCAAATATGCTACCATCTAAGCAAAACTCCTCTCTCTCTCTCTCTCTCTCTCTCTCTCTCTGGCCGAGACCCATGCGAATTTGTGGAGTTAGGTGGGTGGGGGGTATGGGGGTGGGGAGAGGGTGAGCCTGGGGGAGTTGGTGGCCGGCTATATGCAAATGCCGGACCTTTATTTCGTAAAATTTTTTCTGTGTTAAATTCCATGATAAACATCTGGGCATATATTTCCTGGAAGATGGAACAGGCTACACTAGACCCCATAAAACTGTCTGGGCAGGTTACGGACTATACCGGAGGAGTCATTCATCTTCCAGATGACCTTTGAGATATTCATCCTTTTTAGGCATTCTGTTTAGACATTCATCCTTTTAAGACATCTTTTAAGACATTCATCCTTTAATACATCCTATTAGACATTCATGCTTTAAGACAGCCGTTAAGGCTCCTTTTAGACATTCATCCTTTAAAACATCCCTTTATACATTCATCCATTAAGACATCTTTTAAGACATCCGTTAAGATATCCTTGTGGACATTGATCCTTTTAAGACATCGTTCTTTGAAGATGACTTATCAAAATGGTACGAAAGAAGTCCTTTTACATGAATCTTTTAACTGTACTTGTCTGCGTAACAAGTAGTCTGTCTCTAGCAAATATAAACAAGAGACTGTACGAGAACATTTTAATCGAAATATTATACGGCCGATGCATGTATGTATATATATGTATTAGGGCTTGTGCCTTGTATGATAAGCGCCCTATGAGGTAATGTTAGACTAGCGATAATCTATACGCTAAGTCGGTTGGTATTGCACTTCCATCTTCAATGGAGTCTGGGTATTGTAGATCACTTACGAAGTCGGTATCATCTTTACGACGATGTGTTAAACTCATGGTTCGGTGAGGTTCTTATAGGAAAACAACAAGGTATAAAAATAGTATATTCTTCTGAAGTTTTACATGATGAAGATCAGGTATGATCGTACAAGTCTTCTATGACGATAGCTTGATCGCTTCTGCCAATGATGATGGCTAATCCTATTCCTCTACATGATAAAGCTTAGGTAAAGAGGTACAGGTCTTCTAATGACGATAGCTAACTCTGTTCTGCTTGTCTACCATCTCTGTTACAAGTTATGAAGGAACAGACAGTAGTTCGAACATATGAACAAATACATACAATGACATAGTTTCATACGAACACACAATCAAATGAGACACGCTACAGATCACGTAGGCCGTTTGAATAATAGGTCGGGGTAGTTGTCTCAAGCAGGGAGCTTGGACTAATGTTTATAAAAACAATTGAATGACTACAGGTGACGGCATGTTATCTTAGCTTACATACTTATTGTATACGTCATCTTTAGCGTCTCTAGTCTGATCACATTCCTGCAAGCAATCTGGTTGACCTCTTTAGTTTTAGACTTTTATATATATGGACTAACATTCCATATTTTTATTATGTAAACACTTACATTAGCTCGGTCAGCTACCAAAACCAGCTACTGAATATTACTCAAACTTGACTTGCATCTGACTTATAGGAGTGTGATACAGACACTATGTGAATATATATATATATTAGTAAATAAAAATTCATTGTGTACATGAATTGATTCAAGTAATAAAATATAAAACAATGATATTGGTTAAATAATAGTGATCACATGATATATATAATGATAAAAGTTTTTCACTTCATCTCTTTAAGATACTTATGCTACAGAAAATACTAATGTACTCTGATAATTGCATAGAATGAAGATTAACATGATAAAAATCATATTTTAACTGATAAAAAAGTTCATATATGAATTGATAAAATTATTAATGTTTATGCTGATTGATTCGTTGATTTTTATGCTAAATGTTTATATATCTGATTCATTAATCAATAACTAACTCATAAATAACTGCAGATAATGGTAAGAAAAAGGTAACAGATTGATTATAGGCTACCTGATTTGTTTTATACATATGTATATGGATTCATATAATTATGATTAATATATGTGCACTTCTTTAAATAGATTCCTATTGCGTACACGCAAAGATATATTTCGATTCCGTTATTTATGATCATTTATATATAGATTCCTAGTGCGTACACGCAAAAAATATATTTCGATTCTGTTATTTATGATCAATTATATATAGGATACATGATACTTTATATATATAGGATACATGACCGAGGTTATACTACTTCACTTTTAACTAGCTTTCGAACAACTTTTCGTCCATTACACAGTTCCAGACAACCACCTTTAGCCAATTGAAACGGCCTTTTTCAATGGTTAAAACAAGGGGAAAATTTGCCTGGGCGGGTCCAACGTTCTAGTTTTGCGCTCATACTTATTCTCTGCATCCTAAGCTACACGATTACGTTCGCGATGAAAAAAAAATCATCCCCAGCACGAGTCCTTCGCCAGCAAAGTAGAGTTGAATATCCTTCGGGTCGTAATTGTCGGAAGTATGTCCCTTTTTGTAGTCGAATTCCGACAGCCGCTGGAGCGTTCCGCATTAAAACGAGATTAACGACGAGATACGGTGTCGGTCGAAGAAGTCCATGAAATTCCTTTCACATTGTAGGCGGTTGTTACTTGACTGTAGTCATCCGCAGCGACGAACGATTTTTTGAAGTTGCGATGTGAAACTCTCGTACTGCAGGATACTGTAACCGGTTCCATTAATCAGCCTGCAAGTGAAATTATACTTGTCACAAGGGCAAAGTAAATTCAGACGACATCCAAATACAGGGGAGGGAAGAGAGCCATTTAGACCAGACTTAACCCACATGAATTCGCTGATAAATTGGAATTCAAAAGAGTCAGCTGTACAAACTTTTTTATCCATGGCATTAACAATGAGTGAACCTATCCAGGTCTATGATGACTCGTAAAAATATCCATAATTATAAAAATAAATAGATATCATTACGAATCTCAAGAAAATTCGATATTACTGGTAGTAAGTTACTAGACAAAGAAGTGGAAAACGGAGCTATTTGTAAGATTGCCAGGCAACATAAGAGTCAAAGAGAATATTAATCATGATTCTATGTGCCCTAACAAAAGTTTCATATTCAATTTTCTCGTGCGCATCCTCTGAGGTTAATTTTTTTTAAAAACTTTATTAATAGGTAGGAGATGCAACGAAAAAAAACCCACTATGTAACTAATTTCTAAATAAACTTTGGGTTTTTCAAGAAAATGTGACATTTTCCCATGAATGTTTTACTTGAATTGTAATAGGCTAATGTTGCAAGTAAATATTTCTTATACATATCTTGATACTTCTAAATGTCTATGAGGTTCAGAAAAAAAAATTTATTCATTTTGTTGTTATAGAAATTCTATTTGCTTATTTTGTTATTAATTTTAAAATGATTGCAACTCCTTAGCTAAAGTTGCATTGCGCATACGGATAGACATTTCTGCCTTGCCCATGAGAAGTTCGGGCTAAGCATTCCTTTCTCCAGTCAATCTGCTTTTGCAAGCAGAGACGACACACAGATGAAGCCTGTGTAAGCAGATTATTGAGGTTAAAAGGAACAAATGCTGATACGGCAATGATGACGTCGTCACTTGGCAGGAGATTGCTCTCAGCCAGCTAAGAGTTACGTTACTTGCTGTAAGAGATACGACTTTAGGATAAATTTTTTGTCTTTTAATACTCGACCCACACGAAAAGAATGTCTGAAAAAAAAAAACAGTACAAAATTGAACAATATATTAGTTTCATGTTGGCATTATTAAATAAATATTCCTTATTCAAACTATATGAAAAAGGTTTCCATACAATTCTATATATTATTAGCCCTGTATAAGATTCATATAGGATTATTCCATAGATAACATTTTCACTTCTAGACTTCCTGACTTTAAATCTCTTTTATTTTATTTTATTTATTTTATTTATTATTAGTTTATTTATTTATTTATTTATTTAATTTTTTTTTTTTTCATTGACTACGAATATAAATCACCGGGACAGACAATATGTCAGTAGGTTTTTGGATATGTTTGAACTTTTTAGCTTATTTGTCATTACTAAAGCGTTAAGTTAGAGTTCAAATCTTTACGCATATATTTAGATATTTAATTAACCTTGGGTTACGTTTTGCTTATTGATTTTATCGTGATTCCGTTTTTTTATTATAATTTGTAACCCTTCCGACTTCTTACGGAGTGTATTATATTGACTCCACTTGTATCCATATTTATTTTATTTTTTTTATATTTATTTTATTTATATATTTTTTTATATATATTTGATAAATTAATGGTTGGCTTGAATATGTGGAAAAGTGTTCTAGCGGCGTACCGTATAAGGCTACTTGCGGCATCAATTCTATAGATACAAGATATAAATGATAAACGTATTTAAAACCGCGAGAACCGCTATAATCCGGTCGGATCCAATATCACGAGTTGTAAACTCGTAAGACATTGACACTTCCTATTTAATTATCCGTTATTCTACCAAACCGATTGACTCTGATCAATATATTATTGGTTTTCTTAATGGAAAGGAATTCACACAACGTGTTAAGGAGATTATTATTGATTTACACCACCCGAGTCACAGATTATTATGTGTTGAATTCCATATTTATTGATTTAGCACTCATAAATATTCGTAACGCACTCAATTGCGGGTTTGTTTTTGTTTTTTTGCTATTAATTCTATATAACGTGTCAAGGAACTATTAACACTAAGAAGTGTTTATTCCCTCTGTCAGACTCGTAATTCTGTTAATAATTCTACGTATATTCTTTCAAGGATTGATTTGGCACAGGATAGGCTCCTAAACTGACAGGTGTCTTAGTGTATCCCTTGTTTTCATGACACGTGTTACAATTAGTTATGTGCTTTTTATATCTGTAAGCATTGTAGGCCAGGTAAAATAGTGATTTGGCTTTCTGTGACATAGTAGAACCCTGGATGACGGAATGCAACCAGTTTATGACGATTGGTATGAAAGAGATTATTATTACTACCCTGGTCGTTATTCATCTGCTGTGTTCTCGGGTTTTCCTCGTCACAGACCTACATATAATATTACATTTGATTACATTATTCTGATACACATACTTTAAATGTACTTTTGCTTTAGGGTTTCTGCTCAAAAGTGTTTATTGTTTTTGCTTAGCCACTGACCCTGTTTCCGTTTCGAAATGTTTATTGTTTGATGTTTATTGCTGCTGACTCTGTTTCCGTTCGAAATGTTTATTGTTTTGGTTATGTCTGTTGACTCTTGCTTTGTTCAGTTTGTAACAGTTCTGCGCTCCAACCCAGATATTCAATGCTCGCGATCTCTTGGGTTAAGGAATTTTCTTGTTTAGATACGGTTTTAACAATAGGCACGGATGTTTCTATATCTTTTAGTCCAATTAATGGTTCTTTGCTGTATGGTGCGGGATTGCGGGATAATGCGTCAGCTATGATAATTGCTTTCCCAGGTAGATATCTTAACTTGGCTCCAAAGACCTGAATGATCATTTGTCACCGAGTTCCTTTTGTACTGTGATTAAAGCCTTTGAAAAACTCGGTAAAGGACTCATGTTCGGTAAGGACTTTATCAGGATAGCCATAGATTATGAACTTAAAATGTACTAGTGAGTTAAAGATACCTAGCCCTCCCTTCCTTGCTTATTACTGCATATTTTACTTTCAGATGGGCTTTAGTTTACGTGAATAAAAAGCTATAGGAAAGAACTGTTTATCGTATTGCTGAAGTAGTATCCCTCTTACCCCTTGGTCTGAGGCGTCCTAGTTGCAATAAAAAAAAAATTCCTTATTTAAATCAGGATTTTTTTAAGTTAGGTAAGCTGCATTATTCCGCTTTTAAGATATCGAACGCCTGTTGATGCTTTTTAGACCATAATAAATCTACGCTCTTCTTCGTAAGATCTGTTAAAGGAGCTGTCATGATTGAAGAGTTACATATTTACATACGATTGTAATACCCACTACAGCGCAAAAGTGCTGTATCCCCCTTTTACGTTAATAAGTACCGGAAAGTTATGAATAGCCGACACCTTACCATGGACTACTTTTAAGACCTTGACCAGACACATAAAACCTAGATAAACATGTTCGGTTTTAAAAAACTCACATTTAGATATTTTACTCTGAGATTATTTGTCTTTGTCTCTGTAGCACTAGCTCTACTTTATGTGAATGTACTTCTAAGGTATTAGAAAAGATTATAAGACCAACCAATAGGCATGTAGAGTATCCCCTAAAAGTCTCCAAACACTATATTGTAATTGGGACGCAACGTAAGCCGGAGGCATACGTAAAAATTGATAATGTCCCCTGAGTGTGCTGAAAACGGTGTATGAGGTACAATCACTTAGGTAATGGTATCTGGTAAAAGCCTTTAAGTAAGTCCAAGTTGGTGAAAAAAAAAAAAATTTATTCTAACCTAACAGAGATAAGATGTCGTCGGTACATCGCACTGGAAACTATCGGAAGTCGTTTCCTTGTTTAAGCGACAGTAATCTGCGCAGATACGCCAAGTCCGATCTTTTATGGCATGACGTTTGAGGGAAAAATTATATGGGCTATTTGATTTCCTAATGACTCCTATTACTAACATTTTTCACTTCGTCATTTATCTCTATTTTAAAATTTCATTGAGAATCTATACGAAGGTACGTAAATAGCTTTGTTTGTCCTTAGACCGTGTTTTGTGTTAAATTACATCCGTTTTTCTCCCAGAGATCACTCGCTAGTGGAGAAACTTCCTGGTATTCAGGTAGAAGATAAAAAAAATTTCTGCTGAATCACCTCTGCTTGAATGACTTTACGGATATTACTTTAGATAGATTATCAGAGAGATTCATCCACGACTGGTTGGCGTGATTAAAAATTAGCAACAATAAAAAAATGCGATATTTATAACTTCCGTATCCACGATATGTATACTTTTAGAGCTTTGTTCGCGGAAATCGTTATATTTCAGAGTGTCGGGAAGGATTAAAATTTCATTTCCCAGCAAAGTCTTTTTACACGCACTAAGACATTCGAGGGTGCATGCTTCTCGAGATTTTGCGTGCAAATTGCGACTGTGGTTGTGGGAGAATTCTGTTGGGTCATTTGAACAATGTTACGATTTATGAGACAAATGTATAGTTCCTTTATATAAGTTATTATTTGATTAACTGTCTCATTTTTTGTTCAAAAACGATTTTACTATGTTTGAAGGTTTATAGGATTTTCCTTTGATAAACACGCCTTATTTTGCAGGATGTAAGATAATATTTTGTATACCCCTAGATGGATCTTACAATTACACTACATACAGATCAATGTTTTTTATAACTATAGAGGTATCTGTAAGCGCTCGCTTATCCGGACTTCTCATTAGGGAAGTTCGAACAACAGACGGTGAGTCCGTAAATACAGATATTACGTGTATTAAAGAAATAAAACAAGATATTCTAATTTTTACGGCGCGTACAGTTGGGCTTAATCCACCAGTATTTATTATAACTTAATGTATTAAAATTAAAACGAAAACCTGCTCTGATTACTTATACGGTCGTGTGTTTCATAGGAAAAATCCTTTTAATTCAAAAAGATATTGGTATGAACCAACATCGCTTTTCCCCACTCTGCTAGAGTCGCTTATTGTGTGGAATTTGCTTTGCTTTGAACACTTCGGCAGTTTTTTTTGACTGACCTTGACCGCTTGACTAGGTGACACAGTCACCGAGTTTGCTTGTTTGATTCTGAACGGGCTACTGTTTCTATTTCTTTTTGTAATAATTAGGATCCTTCTCTTTATTACCATCGGCAACATATTGTGTGTTTTTAGCATTACGTTGCTGGTTACGTATAAAGCAATGAATGACTAACTATTAGGAACTGAGCGATTACTAATAAGACAAGTTATCTCTACTGTATTCAATATTAACTGTTTGTACTTCATTCTTTGCTAAAATTTGAAATAGTGAGGGATCCTGGTCAGCGCATTTAGCCTGATGAAAGTTTTTTACAGACATGTTATTCCTTGCAATCCAGCCATATTTTAAAAGTTAAGTTGAGTCATTGAGGTTCGATATTTATATACTCAAAAAACTCAAGGCTAAAACTGCGATCGGGACTTTGCAAAGGAGCATTTATTGTCATGACCCGAAATAGTGTTACCTCTAATTTATATAGATTTGTACGGGTGTTCCACTTGTTTTTTTTGTGTGTTTTCTAATCACTACGGTGCTTAACGACCCT
>NC_087209.1:63771058-63776058 GCF_015104395.2 Macrobrachium nipponense
TCACTATAGTGGTGAACAAATCCACAATGATTTATATATATATATATATATATATATATATATATATATATATATATATATATATATATATTAACACTATTGTAGATTTCTTCACCACTGAGGGGAAATGTGAGGGAAATATAATCCATATTTGGTTTTAGTTCTTTAAGTTTTTTTTTTTTTTACTTTTTTCCAGGAGAGACGTTTCTTTATTTACTTTTTTGTTTAGCTTTTGTATCCAGTGAGATTTGAAATACTGATTGCACTACTAACGGCATAGATGATTTGCTAAAATACTTGAATTTATGTAGACGATGTTCAAAATGTTTTATGTTCGTTTCTGAGTCATCCTCACGCGGTGCACTGTAGGCATTACTTAAGGTTCTTTGCAGCGTCCCTTCGCCCCCTAGCTGCAATCCCTTTCATTCCTTTTAATGTGCCTCCGTGCATAATAATCTTTCTTCCATCTTACTTTCCACCCTCTCTAACAATTGTTTCATAGTGCAACTGCTTTGAGGCTTTCTTCCCGTTAAACCTCAACCCTTCTTCAGCCTACTCTCAATTTCCCAGCTCTTGGCCTTTGCCCTAGATTTTATATCCCAGTTCGAATCCCAACTCCAGACTCCATTTTGAAAGCAGGTCTGATTGGTGCCATTCATCGTACTAGGTCTTCCTTGGCCTTATTCATCGGCGCGTAAACGATGCCACGCCATCGGTAAACAATTGAAACTCACGTCGGTAGTAGCCACTCCCCTCGATAAACCATTAGCCACATTTGACACCCCCATTTGCTTTGCACAAACACGCCGTTTAACGAAACAGCAAACAAGACCTTCTCGAGCATTGACAAGGCAAACGACGCATTTATTCATAAAATCCATTCTCCAACGCCATCGGTCTCGATCGCTTCCAGAAGCGAGGCTTCTAATAATCGTGGAAAGTTTTTGCTGCCCTGACAGGTCAATATATTCATGTGGGAAGCTTTTGCTGACCTGACGAGGTCAGTGTATTCATGTGGAAAGCTTTTGCTGACCTGACGAGGTCAATACATTCATGTGGAAAGTTTTTGCTGCTTTGGCGAGGTCAATATATTCATGTGGAAAGCTTTTGCTGACCTGACGAGGTCAATATATTTATCAGAGCTCTGAGGCTGGGAAGCACGAGAGGAATATATCATAGTCAGCCTAAAAGAATTGTTTTTCTCAACTCTGCTTTGAGAAAAACAAAGACATTGGTAAGTGAACTGAGAACCCTAAGGAACTCTATTAAGTAAATTATTAATGTGATATTGATTACGTATGCCTTCAACAAAGTCCTTATTTTTTGCTATAGCAGGACTAATTGACAAAGATCATGTCTTCCACGGATCTCCACTACTCATCTACAGCCTTCCTTTCTGTCGTTCTTAAATTATATTGAGATTCAAAGCTCACCTTTTCACCACGGACAATTAACCATTTGAATCTACAGAAATTATTAAATTGATAACGAGTTTTGTCTTCCACGAATCTCCACCCATCTACAGCCTACAGGCGCCCAGGTGGCACTGATTCTTCTCCGGTGGGGCCAGTTCACCTCATGCAGTGCTCTGTATGTATTACTTAAAGGTACTTAGCAGCGTGCATTCGGCCCATAGCTGCAACCCCTTTCGTTCCTTTTACTGCACCTCCTTTCATATTTTTTCTTCTATCTATCTCCTAACAATTGATTCATAGAGCAACTGCGAGGTTTTCATCCTGTTACACCTTTCAAACCTTTTACTGTCAGTTTCCGTTTCAATGCTGAATGACCTCGTAGATCTCAGTTCTTGGCATTTGGCCTAAATTCTGTTTTCTGTTCAATTCTCAAGTCGGACGGAGGACATGTCCAAACCTATCATTTTTTTTTATAACTGAGTTGGTTCTTTTATATTTATTTATTTTTTTCTTTTTATTAACTTTCCTATAATATCCAACGTCAAAGATATGGAAAATCTGGAATGTTTTTTTTTTTTTATTTCCTATTCTTAGGTAATTTTTTTCTCTCATTTATTTCTAATTCCTTTTTCTCTGATTTATTTCGATGTATTCTTCATTCATATCCTTTCATTATGCAAAAGTAAAATTTGGGTTGTTTTTAGTGTTTTTTTTTTGCACTTTTTTCTTTTTCCGTCCTATGTCAAAAAGGCTTTATATTTTTCTTCGTTGATTTATTATTTTATTAAAAATATGTTATCATCTTTTGGCTCTCCAGGAATAGTTATTTTGTTCATTAATTTCTTGAGTGATTTGCTCTCCTGCACTTACATTTTATGTCTTCATTGATCGCTCTCCATTTAATTTTTATTTTTTATTTTTTTAAATTAGTTTTTTGTTTTATAAGCAATTCATAATTCTTGTGGCCGTACGAAGTTACTTTCCTTATTGAATTTTTAAAATGTAATTTAACGTAATGAAATTTTTAAATGTAATTTTGCACTCCTGTAATTACATTATATTCCTTCATTGATCGCTTTCCCTTGAGTTAATCCTTCTTCTTGACGCTTCTTCCTCTTTCTTCCTTCTCTTATTTATGGTTCTCTGTCCCGCGTATCCTGTTTCTTTTGTTTTATTTCTTCTCGCCTGTATTAATTATTCAGCGTTTTTCTCTCTTGCCTGACTTCGTCCGTTATTTATTTCTTCAATATCTGTTCTGTGCGATTTTTGTGTGTTAGCATTTGTTTATTGTGTTATTTTTTTTCTCCCTTTCCTCCAGTTCTTTCATTCGTTTATCCGATAATCCTACGATTTCTTTGTTTTCGTTTCTCTGTATTTTAATATTCCTCACGTTTCTTTGTTGTATTTTTTTCCAATTATTTCTACCTTTGCTTTTCCCATCTCTCTCTCTCTCTCTCTCTCTCTCTCTCTCTCTCTCTCTCCTGGTAGGTATTAAGACGTTTCATGATTATTGTTATGCTAGCCTGATCGAGTTGCACATACACGCATATAATATATATATATATATATATATATATATATATATATATATATATATGTATGTATGTATGTATGTATATACATATATATATGGGATGAGGTTGCTTGCCCTAAGCCCTATTCCACCCAGTTTGCATTCCATCGTACTTAACTTACTACCAGGAGGCACACTTACTTCTTAGGGCTACCAAGTCTGGGCTTCCTTACTGTTGTTTGTCTCTCTCTAACCACATTTATTTAGAGAAACAGTTTAATTAACACAGTTATCGTACATCCAAATAAAAAAAACTATCGTTTATGATCAGACAAAAGGCTTGGCACACATTATGGCGCTCTGAAATTTAATGCTGACGTTGAAGCATTTGCAACACATGATGTTATGATGTTGGAGCCTCTGTAACAGATGATGTTGGAGCCTTTGTAACACTTGGTGTTGCAGCCTCTGTAACAGATGTTGTTGAAGCCTTTGCAACACTTGATGTTGGAGCCTCTGTAACAGATGATGTTGGAGCCTTTGCAACACATGATGTTGGAACCTCAGCAACAAATGCTGTTGAAGGTTTGCAACACATGAAGTTGAAGGCTCTGCAGCACATGAGACAGAAGCCTCTAATGCACATGATGTTATGACGTTGAAGCGTTTGCAACACATGCTATTGGAGCCTATGCAACAGGACGGGGGGCCTGGACTTCTTGCTTCACGTCCTATCTCTTTAAACGAAGCGCCCCTTCTTTATTATTTCAGAGCTCTCCGGTTGCTGACGCGTTCGAGGCGTCCGTTAGTGGGACTCCATTCACGAAATTGCGGCACCGAAGTATTTGTTATACACATAAGCAGCCGTTGGGGTCAACGTTAACCTAAGCGAGTGTAAACGGCCGCTTCTTCGCATCTTCCTTTGTATAAGTGGGACGCTTTATCTTCGCCTAATGCCGAAGGGTTTTAAGTTTTTCTCTCCTTTTTGACGTTTATACAAGGGCCCTTCCTCGGTGAGCTTGGGGAACGAGGTGCAGGGTGGCAGGGGAGGGGTTAGGGATGTAGGGGAGCTTGGGGAACTAGGCGCAGGGGGGATGGGAGGGCTAGGAATGGGATGGACGTAGGGGGAACTATAGGGATCTCAGGGGGCCGATTTTTAGATCTCTTAGCGACCGGCGACGCCCTGCCGTAAATACCCAGAGGCTCAATTAAGAGGGTCCCCGGAACAGCCCTTTTGGTGGGTCCCATTCACCCCCTTCGTCGTCCGCAGGGGGGCCGTCGAGGGAAAAATGGTAATTGGCCCAAGTAACCAGGACACGTTATCAACATACATGCTACTGTTGCTGTTGCTTTTACGACCACCCGTCCTCCAGTGGCCTGCGTTGCCTGTATACTCTCTCCCTCTTCTTCTTTGCTTATAGGCTAATGCAATTAGGACACCTAACCCGGAACCCTCACTCTTGTCCTCCAAACCCTCCTTCACTTTTAGGAACCGCCCCCATCCCCCCCACCCCAAGGACATGAAGATTATTTACTTATATACCTTATTATCTAACAAACGTTTATTGATTCTGTTTTTTTTAAATGCGAAGATCGTATGAGCTGTTGCAAAGACTCGTAAATGATTTCATGAAGAAAGTGGTTTTGTTCTAAGGAGAGAGAGAGAGAGAGAGAGAGAGAGAGAGAGAGAGAGAGAGAGAGAGAGAGAGAACTTCACACCAATAAGTAGACAAACTTTCGTACAAAAATTCATCCAGAGGAGGACCGTTATCGTGTCCAGATATGGAACGTCGCCTCCCACTAGTAATTTGGTCATAAAGATGAAATATGCGAAGAGGCTGCGTACATGTCGCCATGAATCATCCGGTAATAAAACATACAATCCTCATCTCATCCTTCGGGGAGAGAGAGAGAGAGAGAGAGAGAGGAGAGAGAGAGAGAGAGAGAGGGGTGCTGGTGGGAGAAATATCCCAATTTTTTAATATTTTGTACAGATATATTTATATAGCTTTATTTATTTCTGTGTACACCTTTTCCCCGTAGAAAATGACTTCAGAAGATGTTACTTCTTT
>NC_087209.1:63778558-63781058 GCF_015104395.2 Macrobrachium nipponense
ACTTACATTTAAATGTATATGCGCATTATATGTAAAATAACAAGGATTTTCTCAAACCCAAAACTTCAGAAGTGAGTGAAACAGAATGTCATTACTTTCCGTGCTCATATGTCAGAGGAGAGAGAGAGAGAGAGAGAGAGAGAGAGAGAGATTCCCTTCGTATAACAGCAAAGGATCGCCGACCTGGGAATTTGCATAAGCTACTAGTTACCCACCTTTTTAAAATTTTATTTCACCTTTTCTGAGCGGACTGGGGTAAATAATATAAAAAAGAAACTTTCAAAAAAAAAAAATTCCAAAAGAAATGCGTTTGAATACTCATGATGAAATGAAAAGTTAGCGAAGCTCTGTTTGAAAAGTGAAGAAAGGAGGACATTCAGATTGCGCAGCGAGTTTTTTTTTTTTTTTCTTTCTTTGTCGCGCGATTCTGCAATAAATTTCCTGCATTTGAAGATTTTAATATGCCTTCTGCGTGAGTTCATCGGGTGACTGACTCCATTTTTCTGTATTGCTTTAAATTCAACGCTGGTTGGTGTGAGAGCAATTGATAATATCTCGAGATTAAAATAAATGGCAAGAGAAAAAAAATGAATATTATTTATGACTGATTCCATTTGGATAGACATTAGGAAATTCATGGTAGAATCCATTTAAAAAAATAATTCTATACCGATTTATTGTGGAGGGCAATAAATATATGTTTGAAAGAGAGAGGAGAGAGAGGAGAGAGAGAGAGCAGAGAGAGAGAGAGAGAGAGAGAGAGAGAGAAATAAACCTATCTACCCATATAAAACTGCTATAAAATTCAATTTAAAAAAATTCCGACAATGTTAACATCTATCCGAAAGCTTTTTAATTTTTCGTGAGAAATATTAAACATGGTTTGGGGCTGTTTCCAGCTTTTGGACAGATCTTGGGAAACATTGTTTGAATTTATTTTTATTTTTTTTAAAGGAAATTGAATTTTATAGCAGTTTTATATAGATGGATAGGTTTCTCTCTCTCTCTCTCTCTCTCTCTCTCTCTCTCTCTCTCTCTCTCTCTCTCTCTCATAATATATATTAATGTTCATATATACATACGTTCAAACATGTATTTATTTAATTATTTATTTATTTAATTATTTATTTATTTATTTATTTATTTGTTTATTTAGAGAGAGAGAGAGAGACTTTTTTTCCTTCTGTAATAAATCGGTATAAAATTAATTTTTCAAAATGGAGGCTAGCATGAATTTCCTAAGGTCTATCAAAATGGAATCAGTCCTAAATAGTTTTCAATTTTTCTCTTGCCATTTATTTTATTCTCGAGATATTATTAATCGCTCTCACATCAACCAGCGTTGAATTTAAAGCAATACAGAAAAATGGAGTCAGTCACCCGATGAACTCACGCAGAATGCATATTAAAATCCTCGAATGCAGGAAATTTATTGCAGCATCGCGCGACGAAAAAACGCGCTGCGCAACTGAATGTCCTCCTTTTGTCACTTTTCAAACAGAGCTTTGCTAACTTTTTATTTCATCATGAGTGTTCAAACGTATTTCTTCATTATTCGAACTTTTTGGAAGTTTTTTTTTTTTTTTTTTTTTTTTTTTTTGAGTCTGTGAGGAAATAGTGACAAAAAAATGGAAAAAAAGATTGGTAACTAGTAGCTTATGCAAATTCCTAGGTCAGCGATCCTTTGCTGTTTTACGAAGGGAATTTCTCTCTCTCTCTCTCTCTCTCTCTCTCTCTCTCTCTCTCTCTCTCTCTAAGCAAAGCAAGTGATGATACTGTCCGATTTACACAATTCTGTAGTTGTCAGTTTGAAAAACCATGCTTTTACGCTACTCACACATATTCTATATGTGTCTGGATTCACAAACATAGATATAGCGCTGAATAATCCCTGTGGATCCCAGTGCTTGGCTTCAAGCCTTAATTTCATATTCCATTCCATTCCATTCCACAAACATAGAAAATATATATATATATATATATATATATATATATATATATATATATATATATATATATATATATATATGCGTGTATATAATATATATACCATATATTATATATACAATATATATATAAATATATATATATATATAATATATATATATATATATATGTGTGTGTGTGTGTGTGTGTGTGTGTGTGTGTGTGTGTGTATTCATGTGTGTAGTTAATAAAGGAGACGCACCAGAAATTAACGATTGTTATAAAACAAAACACAAGTCACATCTCCATGTTGCTTTCCCTTTAAAAATCGTCGTTAAAAAATATCAAAAGATACGCCAAATGCTTTTCACAAAATATTGGTGCGAACCAGCGAGAGGTATTGACGCGCAAATTATTATATCTTACTTTTAATGATATTTGACTTAAAAAGGTTAACCTCCGCTGAAATAACAATGCACAATCCATTGCTGTTGTATTGTTAATTGTCTGTATTGTTAAGTGAAATGAGACTTCTTTCATTTATATATCTATTTCGAGTAAACTGTAACCTGCT
>NC_087209.1:63783578-63808578 GCF_015104395.2 Macrobrachium nipponense
CATAGACTGCATGGAGGAGAGAGAGAGAGAGAGAGAGAGAGAGAGAGAGAGGAGAGAGAGAGAGAGAGCGAGAAAAGGTTTTGGGGCAATAAGATCAGCATAAGAAACCTTTTGTTTTGACCCAGATTAGGTGGAATTGGAACAAAGAGATAAATAACAGATATTTAAAAGCTCTCTCTTCTCTCTCTCTCTCTTGTCTCTCTCTCTCTCTCTCAGTATCGATGCAGTTTCTTTTCTGACCCCATTTGTTAATATTCTCTTTGTTTAATTTCTTTAATTCTTCTGTCTGTTTTTAATCATTGCAAATTAGTTGAAGGATATTCAGTAGTAGTGAATAATTTCTCTCTCTCTCTCTCTCTCTCTCTCTCTCTCTCTCTCTCTTCTCTCTTCTCTCTCTTATACACACACTATATATATATTATATATATATATATATATATATATATATATATATATTATATATATATATATATATATATATAGAAAGAGAGAGAGAAGAGAGAGAGAGAGAGAGAGAGAGGAGAGAGAGAGGGGGGGGGAGTTGACTCTGCTTACTCCTCGCTCTTCTCCACATTTGTGGCGACCCACCACGGTCTAATTACTTCAGGTACTAAATTTCACTGCTAGGAGGTCAATTGAAACATGACTAAAGCTATTTGAGAGAGAGAGAGAGAGAGAGAGAGAGATCAGCTGACATCGAAGGGTTTCTGATTCATATGTCAACTCCTCGTTTATGCGAAGGTCAGTGACTGCGTAAAGAGAGAGAGAGAGAGAGAGAAATGGGTATATTAATCTAGTTATTCATTTTTATAAGATAAAAGGTTTTCATTATAAAACAGACCTTTCCATACGGGCATTATCAGGG
Source organism: Macrobrachium nipponense (assembly GCF_015104395.2). Taxonomy (NCBI): domain Eukaryota; kingdom Metazoa; phylum Arthropoda; class Malacostraca; order Decapoda; family Palaemonidae; genus Macrobrachium; species Macrobrachium nipponense. The sequence goes on from NC_087209.1 coordinate 63,784,444, forward strand.
GTCTATACCTGCGCTTCACAAACTTCTATCTATCATGTAGGAGTTTTGTGTGGGCTAAGGGGGCCGGGAGTAGAAGGGTATGGAAAAGCAGCATCGGTTTGTGCATACGTATGTACGTATGTTTGTATGTATGTATGCATGTGCGTGCGCGCGCGCGTGTGTGTGCAGCGAGCTGGTTGTGTAGTGATCTCCATCCAGCGTGAAAAGGTAACTTGACTCGCTGCATACCACTGGAAAATTGGCAGAACTTCTGGTATGAAATAACTTGGGGTAGGAGGAGGGGATGGATGGATGGGTGGAGGGGGGGGGGGGGGGGGGAGTTGAGGACCTCTGGGGGAGAGAAGAAGAAGGGGGTAAAGGATGGGATCTTATTCCACTGGGGGAGGAGGAGGAGGAGGAGGATGGTGGTGGTGGTAATGATAGGAACCTTATCCAGCATTACTCGAACTCACTCAGGAAGACACGTTTGGAACCACATACCAGAGGCAGCCATACCGACCCTTCCCCCTCACCCCCCTTCCCCCCTCTCTATCTACCTCCTCCACCCTCTCTCCCTCTTCTCTTCCACTTCCCTTTTCCCTCATTTCCCCCCTCCCTCTACAATCCCCCTCTCTCATCCCCCTCTCCCCTCTCTTTCCCGTATCGTACCCTTGCCCACATTCATTTTCTAGTTCGCTACTTTCGTGTTTTTCATTATGTGTCGTCCTCGCATTCCTAATATTTATTTGGCCTTTTATTATCTTAATATTAATCTGCGACTTTTACTTCATCTATTTTCTTCATTGTATTTATCTCTCCCTTTTTTTACCTTTCGTATATCTTGTTATTCCTCCAGCCTTCCGCCTTTTTTCTAGATATATATTTTCATATGACATTTTCTCTTTTCTTGCAGTGTAACTGTTTTATTTTCCCATCTTTTTAATGAAGCCTTTCGGGGTCAGTTTCGCATTTCAGTCTCTTGCAATAAATTGGGAAATTGCTATCTTCATTTCACTTATATTTATTTTGCTATTCTTCTAATACGTCTTTCACTTCCTCCCTTACTTTTTTTTTATTTTTTTTTTTTATTTTTTTTACCCTCAAAGCCTCTTTGACTTTTGTTAAAACCTCTGATCCTTTTTTGGATTGTTTTTGTTTTTTTTTTTTCTATTTACGCGACACCTCTTCCAACCGTCTGTCTCTCACCCCATTGTCTTTATCGTTCGTCCTTTATTCCTTCCGTATCTCTTTCCAGTCATTCAGCTCTCTTCCCAACTCCCAATTCCATCCCCACCCATTCCATTCCCCTTACGTTTCACGATAGCCCACCCTCCCACCGCCCAATAACTACCCCACCCGGTATATCTCTCCCAACTGGATTAATTTGCGCCGGGCCGAAAGACGTAATAGGCGCCGCTTAGAGAGAGAGAGAGAGAGAGAGAGAGAGAGAGAGAGAGCCGACAAACATTGGAGAGAATCTCGCCAACATTGGCAGAATATCGGGCCGGTCGTGTCACCCAGCATTAATCTGATTTTCAGGATGTTTGACACATCAGATCATGTGAATTTAACACCAATTCTCCCCCATTAGGTCGCCGCTATGGGGGAAACTAGTGCGATGTTGCGTAGATATTGATGAATTGGGCGTATTCCACGCTCGCATTCCTGGCGATTTTTTTTTTCTCTTTTTTTTATTTTTTCATTTTGTCACTGCAGCGGCGGGAGGGGAACCCGCGTTTTATTTTACTTCAAGAAAGCGATGGCTGATCATTTATAATGCTTTATGCTTTTTACTTTAATTATTTAATTATTTCCGTAACTTTTTTTACGCATTTTGTAGGTCATTTCCTCTGATTTTTATGCACAATTATTGGCATTTTTTAGTGTAGTAGGTTGATTTTTTTATTATGTTGTTTGCTTTGATTATTTCATTATTTCCGTAACTTTTTTTACGCATTTTGTATGTCATCTCCCTCTGATTTTTATGCATAATTATTAGCATTTTTGAGTGTAGTAGGTTGATTTTTGATGCTTTATATATGTTGTTTACTGTGATTTTTTTATAATTTCCGTAACTTTTTTATGATTTTTTATGTCATTTTCCTCTGAATTTTTTGCATAATTATTAGCATTTTTGCTTGTGGTAGGTTGTTCATTTTTTCAATTTTCCCAAAGCAAATTCTTATCATTTCTGTAACCTTCGTAACCTCTTTGTTGTGTATTTTATGTCATTTCCCTCCAGCTTTTTACGCAAAAGTATTTTTTATATTTTGTTTTATGTTTACTGTAAGATGACCACGTGTGTTGTAGGTTGTTCATTTTCTCCAGGTTTTTTCAGACCAAATGCTTATTATTTCTGTACCCTTCTCATAACCCCCTTTGTTGCGTATTTTGCAGTCATTTCCATTTAGATTCTTACGAAAAATTATTTCGCATTTTTGTAACCCTTGTAACCACCTTACTACGGATTCTATAAGTCATTTCCATCTACTCTCCCCATCAAATGCTTGGTATTTCTGTAACCAATGTGATCGTGCTGAGAGAATTCCGTTTGTAATTTACTTTCAAATTTCAGACCAATTACTTGGCAGTGTAACCCTCGAAATTGGGTTCCCAAGTAATCTTCTACCATTTCCTTTTTCCTTTCAGTGCTTGACATTGTAACCTTATAACGACCTTGCCATGTATTATGGACGACAAATCTCTTTCACGTTTTTTAGATCGAATACTTTGTTTTTTACGGATTCCATTCACAACGGTGATTTTTTGCATCTGTTCTTTTAGACCAAATACTTTACAATTGAATTATTCTTGTAACCTTGTTCCACGTTTTGGAAAGTTAAGTTGTCCGTGAAGTTCAAGAGTTACAAATGTTGAGTGTGATTTTTGCTGCTGGAAAAATTATGTGCCTGTTTTTTTTTTTTAATTTGCATTTCTGAAACTATATAGGCTACCGGACAAGCCCCAGTATTAATTATCTAATTTGAGTGATATATACACGATAACTCCCAATGTTAGTTATCTAATTTGAATGCTATATACATGGCAACTCCCAACATTAGGTATCTAATTTTAATTATATATACACGACAAGTCCCAATATTATTTATCTAACTGAATGATATATACACGACAACTCCCAATATTAGTTATCTATTTTGAATGATTATACACAACTCCCAACATTAGGTATCTAATTTAAATTATATATACACGACAAGTCCCAATATTAGTTATCTATTTTGAATTATATATACATGGCAAGTCCCAATTTTAGTTATCTAATTTGAATTATATATACACGGCAAGTCCCAGTATTAGTTATCTATTTTGAATTATATATACACGGCAAGTCCCAGTATTAGCTGTCTAACTTGAATTATATATACACGGCAAGTCCCAGTATTAGTTATCTATTTTGAACGATATATACACGATAAGTCCCAGTATTAGTTATCTATTTTGAATGATATATACACGGTAAGTCCCAGTATTAGTGATCTAATTTGAATTATATATACATGGCAACTCCTGCGACCAGTCAGCTAATTTGAATACTAGATACATAGCAACTCCTGCGACCAGTCAGCTAATTTGAGTGCTATATACATCGCAACTCCTGCGACCAGTCAGCTAATTTGAATGCTAGATACATGGCAACTCCTGCGACCAGTCAGCTAATTTTGAATGCTAGATACATGGCAACTCCCTGCGAACCAGTCAGCTAATTTGAATGCTAGATACATGGCAACTCCTGCGACCAGTCAGCTAATTTGAATGCTAGATACATGGCAACTCCTGCGACCAGTCAGCTAATTTGACTGCTAGATACATAGCAACTCCTGCGACCAGTCAGCTAATTTGAATGCTAGATACATGGCAACTCCTACGACCAGTCAGCTAATTTGAATGCTAGATACATGGCAACTCCTGCGACCAGTCAGCTAATTTGAATGCTAGATACATGGCAACTCCTACGACCAGTCAGCTAATTTGAATGCTAGATACATGGTAACTCCTACGACCAGTCAGCTAATTTGAATGCTAGATACATGGCAACTCCTGCGACCAGTCAGCTAATTTGAATGCGATTACTCTTCGGATTACAAATGGTCGGAAATGAACGATTTCATTAACATGGAACCGAATTAACATCAGCATAATTACGCGTGATAATGATGTGATATAATTTATTTTAAAACAGTAGATTCCGTACATTTTTGGGCACCCGGTCGGATTTATTCGGCACACACACAAAAAATGACGATAAAAAATAAAAAATCATTTAGCCGCGAGTTGAACATCAGATTAGCTTAACAGCTCTTTTTTTTCTGAATCATATATATTTGATTAAAAAGTTTTAAGTTAATCAAAACTACAGAATGACAAGTTTTACGAGCAGCGATCTCATTCTGTTAGACCTTCCATGTCCTCTGTCAGGAAATCCATTTGGATATTAATGTTATAAAACTCACTATCTCTCTCTCTCTCTCTCTCTCTCTCTCTCTCTCTCTCGTGACTATTTTCTTCGCCAAGGCAGTTTTCCCTAATAGAGGTAACTTCAGAGAGGAAAAATAAACATATTTGTTGCCATAGATATTTGTCGACTGCTGAATCAAGAATGAATCTTTTGTGCAGAAAACTTCCACAACTTCGTGATTACACGAACATCACAGGCGTATACCTTATCCCTCCCTCTCACCCTCTCCCTCCCCTTCCCTCTTTCCTCCCGCCACCCGTAGACCATCATTCAGAATTTTCCCGGGTAGCGCCGGGTTGGTCAGCTAATGTATATATATATATAGTTATGAACTCCTAAGAGATGGTGATGAGTTCAGAGATTCTTTAATCCACTTTAAAGCCCTTACCACTATGATAATAAGTAGGACTCATAACCAGAACACAAGCAATTCAAAGTTCTTCCTCAAAGAGAAGGATACAAGAGACTAAACGAACACTTAATTATTTATTACAACTAAAATCTTACAATTACAAAGAAATCCCTTGAAAACTGTACTTAAGGGAAGAAAAAGTCATGATTACAAATCCAAAAACACATCCGCCTAGCTAACTAGCACACTTAAGTAAAAGAAAAAGTTAATAAGAAGAGATAGAAACCACAGATGCACGGGTCGTTATGATAGTAAGAGACAAAGTAAGAAATTAACCTTAAACCTAATTAAATAACACAATAAACATACATTAGGAATATAGGAAAATAAATATCATCCCGTTAACAACAATTAACTACTGTTCCACTAATCCAATGGTTCATAGAAACTCGTCTCTCTTAGTATCACACAGCGAAGTGTCGTCTCCAACGGTAAACTCCAGTAGTGCCACAAAGTAGGAGACAACCAACACAAGTCGTCTCTATAGGTAGATCTTACCCTTTTCTCCGCCCCTGGTGGGATACCCCTTAAACGACTCCAGAGGTTCAGCAAGCTGAGGGCAAGGGCAATGACGGGGCGAAGTTAGCTCCAAAAGTACGCATGGGGCAAGGAAGGGCATCACACAACCCCGGAAGTATACGCCATGCAAAAAGGAAGGCATCACACGATCCCTTACACGAACTGAAGAGACGCCAGCAAAAGTACTCTTCATAGGGGATGGCAAGGAACACCTCCATGATAACACCAGTTGCAAAACGTCGAGGGCGTCTTCAGTACATTCGTGCAAACTGCCATAAGCCGTCAGAAAATATGGGAGCTGGAAACCTCTCTATAGGGAGCCGTTAACTGCCGTTTCATCACTCCAAACCAAAGGTCCACACATCACCAGCGGAGATGAAAACAAAACAGGTGCGACGAACAGCCGAAACACCGTCAATCATGAAAAGAAAGATACTTTTTACATGGGTGGCGTACCCAATTAAAAACTTACTAACCCTTTTGAGGGGAGAAAAGACCCCAAGTCCAGCCTTCAAACAACATATGTAAACGAAACTAGACAAAAACAAACAGAAACTTACTTTAATGTACGAAGTCAAAAGCATAGCAATGATGCAAAATTAATCAAATAAGTTAACTCCATTACAATATATATATATATATATATATATATATATATCATATATATATATATTATATTATATATATATATATATAAATGAGTTAGTTATACTTCATAAATTTTTTTTTATTGGCCTGACCTTGAATAGTTTTGACATTTACGATGGAGCTACAGATTATCAAGAAAAAAAATCAAAAAAATAAATCCAAATGGGGTAGACGAAGTTACATTATGGGTGGAATGAATGCCCCAAACCAAATTCCCACCTTATCTCTTACCCCCCCCCCCCAAACCCCCACCCCCCACCCACCCACTCACCTCCCCACTGTAAACTCTGCCTCAAACCTGATAAGCAATTTAAAAAAAGTAACTCATTTTTAGTACAAAAATAATTGTTTTAATGATTTTCAAGTATACCCGAAATCAAGGCTATTGTGTTGAGATCTTTAATTAAAAGTATGAAGGGTATAAGTATCGGAATTTTTAAATAATAATAATAAAATGTCCTCCGTTCTTATCATTAACGTTCATTTAAAGTAAATTCGAATCGGCTGAAGAGAGAAAGGTGATCTGGACGACATTATCCGAGAGTTAATCCTTTCCTCGACGCGAACAAAGAAGAGATGATTCCAGACGGTAACATCATTCCAGCGGAGTTCGTTAACTGACTGGAAATTGGCCATTCCAGGGATGGCGCGGTTCACTGACCTTTTGCCATCCTTCACTCTCAACCGGATTTGGAATTCTCTTCCTGCCTTTGGTTTTCTTGGATCTTGTCGCATTTCTTTCTTTTTTTTTTTACTGTTACACCTTCCAAACCTTTTACTTTCAATTTCCATCTCAGCGCTGAATGACCTCATAGTTCCCAGCAACGGGCCTTTGGCCTAAATTCTGTATTCTATAAGCGAACACTAGAGATGGTCAGGCAATCTGCTACCCGGCTTCCCCATTTAACCTTGTCCAGCAGGTGGAAACACTCGCATTTCGAGATATATATATTCTGACCTAACTTGGAGAGCAGCTTCCTACCAGGCTGAGGGATTTGAGGAGGAGGAGGAGGAGGAGGAGGAGGGCGGCGGTGTTGGCTTGGCTTCCAGTAAACCTCCCAAATTTACATATATAGATATGGGAGTTCCCATAGAAGCCGAGGTGGTACGCTTTCTGTTTGAATGGTCAGCACATCAGCAACATACCGGTACAGTATCCGTAATTTGGATACAAAAGACGCCTGTAGGATTCGGGGTTTTGAGAAAGTGCGCCTTGAATCAAATTCTATATACGTTGTCGTAGGCGATAATTGAAAGCATTTAGGGTACTATTACTACCTATTACTAAATTTATTTCAACCAAACCAAAATATAAAAAAGGAGAAAAAAAAAACATTCAGCGCTATGTGGCAACTGTAGCGATTCCTATCTCAGTCTTCAGTTTCTCTTATTCTAGTAGGGTAGTGCCGTCAGTGCACCTTACGTGGCGCACTGTAAGCATTACTCTTCGGCCCCTAGCTGCAACATCTTTCATTTTAACTGTACCTCCATTCATATCCTCATACTTCCATCCGACTGTCCGCTCACTCTTAACAATTGCTTCATAGTTGCAACTGCTTTGAAGTTTTCCTCCTGTTACGCCTTTCAAAGCCTTCCTGATGTCAGTTTCCGTTTCAGCGCTGAATGACCTCATAGGTCCCAGCGCTTGGCATTAGGCCTGAATTCTGCATTCCTCACTTCCTTGTCTCGAGAAGGTTTGCGTCTCGGTGTCAAAATGTTCGACCCTGTTACACCAAATATCCAAGTCACTTAACGATTAGTTCTGCTCTTTTTGTGTTTATATAATTCGCATTCCATCATTCCTTCTCTTCAAAGCATTTTCGTTTTCAAAGGGGGGTGGGGGGGGGGGGGGTTTTTTTTTTCCTTGGTGATGGCCGCTATGGAAGGTTTAAGCCCTCTTAGTCTCAGTCTATTTTTATTTATTTATTTATTATTATTTTTTGCAGTTGCCAGTAAGGGTTTTCCTGTTGCAGATAAGTCCTATAGTCTACTGGTCAAGGGATCCTTATTCTTAGGGATACAATAAAACCTGAAGGGTGTATCCTTCTGATGACGACCTTCTCCAAAGGGGAAATATCTATATAGATTATATATATGTATATATGCAGTTGCAAATAAGGATTTCCGTTGCAGATTAAGTCCTATAGTCTACTGGTCAAGGATCCTTATTGGGATACAATAAAACCTGAAGGGTGTATCCTTCTGATGACGACCTTCTCCAAAGGGGAAATATCTACATAGATTATATATTATATATGCATATATTTACATATAGTATATGTATAATACATATGCATTAGATTATATATCACAAAATAGCGTGTGACAATATATTCAGCTAAGGCTATACGCACATACATATACATACGTATACGTATGTAGGTGTTTGTGTATGCATATGTGTGTGTGTGTGTATTTTGGAATTTACAATTTACCTAAAAACCAAACGAACCATATAAAAGCCTTCAGCGTCAGACTTTCCCACTTCGCGAAGAAGATTAACCCAAACTTCACTGTGTCTGTCTCTGGGTGTCTGAATCCCTCCTCCTCTTCCTCCTCTTCTCTTCCTCCTCTTCTCTCTTCCTCCTCTTCCTCTTCCTCTCCTCCTCCTCCTCCTCCTCCTCCTACTTTCCCGCATGTGGATAATTCCTCGTCCTCAGCCGCATGACATCCCAGCCTCCTGCCGCCGCAGACACAGATAGTAGTGGAACCCGATCCTACCTCCAATTATTTATGACTGAATGCGTCACCTCCGGGAGGAAAAGGGTGAATGTTGTGCAACGACGAGGTCTCTTAGATTACAAATTGCATCGTCTAATGATACGGCTGTAAATACCTACCTACCTTCCTACCTACCATTGGTCGCGCTCGTCCTCCTACGTAGGTGTCTGTGTGTTTTTTTGTGATGTTACGTATAGGTGGAGATGGCCTCGGGCCGGCTAGATATTCTTGCTTAACAGTATATCGCTGCCGCTCTCATATTTTTATGGTAATGGAACACACACCCCTATATATATATATATATATATATATATATATATAATATATATATAATATATATATATATATATATATGATATACGTGTATATATATATATATATATTATCTATAGATATATATATATATATATATATATATAATAGAGAGAGATGAGAGAGAGAGAGAGAGAGAGAGAGGAGACGAGAGAGAGAGAGAGAGAATATCTTTTTTCGTCTTCACGAAAAATATTAGAAATCGAGAATAATTAACTTGAATAACTTCCTACGTCAAGATAATTTTTGCTCATTACATGTCGATCAGAACCCCTCTCCATTTTAAAATAAAAGTGAAAGAAATGAAATATACCACAAATAGTTTTCTACATAAATACTGAAACAACTTGTAACAAAATCAAGCGATTATCTGTAGCAAAAACATCTTTGACCTTCCGATGAAAATAAGGAATGAAGAACGACCCAAATCATTTCCTGTAACAGTATCGTATTTATTCATGATCGTTCTGACTAAAATCCTCTATATTCCTCCTTCCTGGAAACCGTAGCAATTCGTACGGTTTCAGTTTCAGAATGCGGGTGGATATGGGAAAGGTTTTCCCTTAAAACTCCTCAACAACATACATCATCTCAACATTCCCGTCGCCCTTTTTTTTTTTTTTCTTTTATGGCGAATTTCTATTCCAGTTTTCAGAATTTCTCACTAGGGATTGAGAGCGCGTATCGACTAAAGTGTGCTGGTATGATTTAGATATATACATATATCCCGAAGCGTGCTAACCTTGGTCGAAGTTTTCAAAGAGAGGATTATTATTTTGCTGCAACTTGTTGTTTCGTAATTCCGAAGAGGAAAGGGTAAAAGCTAGAAAAGTGAGTTGTTAAAACTAAGATAGAATATGTGTTGTGGAGGGTGGCATGAAATATCAGGAGTACAACAGTGTTGGATTCTTATAAATATTCTTATAAATATTTCGCAATAAATCCTGCAAGTTTATTGCTGGAGGAATTATAGACGAAATCTGTTTGCAAGGATTTGAGCAGAACCTGAAACAAAAGCCCCAGTCGGGGGGTGGGGGGGGGGGGGTGGGGGGGGGGAGGCTAGTGCCGTCAGTACACCTCTTGCGATGCACTGTACGCATTACTTTAGGTTGCAGCGTTCCTTCGGCCCCTAGCTGCAACCCCTATCATTCCTTTTACTGTACCTCCGTCTCGGCTGCCAATCCGGTGGTCCGAAGTTCGATTCTCGGCTCGGCCAACGTGGAATCAGAAGAATTTATTTCTGGTGATAGAAATATATTTCTCGATATAATGTGGTTCGGATCCCACAATAAGCTGTAGGTCCCGTTGCTAAGTGACCAATTGGTTCCTAGCCACGTAAAAATATCTAATCCTTCGGGCCAGCCCCAGGAGAGCTGTTAATCAGCTCAGTGGTCTGGTAAAACTAAGATATACTTAACTTTTAACTGTACCTCCGTTCATATTCTCTTTCTTCCATCTCACTTTCCACTCTCTCCTAACATAGTTGATTCAGACGTTTGAAAATGGGATGGTGTGAATTGGTAGAACTTGTACCAAAATTACTGGTAAAATGAAAAGGTCTTTAATGTTCTCAATACAAGGCCCTGACATCCATTGAGTACCAAAAATAAATAAATAAATAATAAGTGCGTGATATAGGTGGATGGGTGGTCGACGTCACTGATCTTCGGAAACACATGGCATGGCTTGGATCCTTAGAAGCTCTTGAGGTCGTCTTCATAAACATTAAGACCTTAGAAATCATCTCTACATACCTTAGAAACTGTGGAAGTCGTCTCTTTAAAGCTGATGATCTGTAGAGGTCGTTTCTTTATAGCTGATGATCTGTAGAGTTCATCACTTTATAGCTGATGATCTGTAGAGGTCGTCTCTTTATAGCTGATGATCTATTGAGGTCGTTTCTTTATAGCTGATGATCTATAGAGGTCGTCTTCTTATATAAGCTTGATGATCTATAGAGGTCGTCTCTTTATAGCTGATGATCTGTAGAGGTCGTCTCTTTATAGCTGATGATCTATAGAGGTCGTTTCTTTATAGCTGATGATCTGTAGAGGTCGTCTCTTTATAGCTGATGATCTGTAGGAGGTCGTCTCTTTATAGCTGATGATCTGGTAGAGGTCGTCACTTTATAGCTGATGATCTGTAGAGGTCGTCTCTTTATAGCTGATGATCTATGAGGTCCGTTTCTTTATAGCTGATGATCTGTAGAGGTCGTCTCTTTATAGCTGATGAACTGTGGAAGTCGTCTACACATTCTTCCGAAGCGTTATGTAGTCGTCTACACGATTTTTATTGTTAACTGAACTATTGAGATTTGAATGATACAAAAAACAGAACCATGATTCTCTTTCCAAATCCAATTTGATCATGAATATACATTACATACCCACTACATATGCTTTTGTATGTGTTTATGCATGTACGCTATACAAATACAGTCAATCTGAATTTCAATCACGCTTGAATTCAACTTATGAACCCGATACGATTGTGACTGGAATTCGTCGTGAATTGTGGTAAGGGATAGGCGATAATCCAGATACATAAATCACTTATAGCGTACTATGCAAACACGATTTTATGGTAATCTTGTCATTATTCAGTGTGTTTCCATTTTTAGTTGAAAAAAAAGAGGAATTTACATTGGGAGTTGCAAAACAGATTCTTTTGGATTACTTGTATGTGAAAAAATATGAAGAATGTAGTTTTCAGTGTGAGGAGTGTGAGGAATAATACTAAGAATGAGAAATTCGTGCTGAGATTCGTGAAGAATATAGCACAAAGTATGCAGCACATCCCAATGTGGAATATTTATTAAAACTTTTTATGCTATATTTCTTGTCCAATTTTTAGGCGATTTTTATAATTATATTTATGTGGCACATGAAATAAACTTTTTATAATTATAGATATGTGGCACATGAAATAAACTGCCATCAGAAGTTGTAAACAGCAAAAGTGTGGTAGAGTTTAAAAGGAAGCTACATAAAATCATTAGGACACCGTGAATTTTCAGTAAAACCTGCTCCTAGAGATAAGTGAGCACACGATGTCTCCTCGGATGGACTAACAAGTCTTTGAGACATCCTAATCCTTGTAACTCCTTGCAACTTCCATTCCAAGGAGACCATTCTGAAGAAGATCATTAGTTTCCCATTGGGCTCTCGACAACATTTTTAAATAGTGAGATGGATGATAATTGTTATTCATCGCTTATGCTTATCAAAGCGAATGATTTCCAAAGTAGCGTTATTACAAAGGAAAAAAAAAAGAAACTCATTTCTCGTTTTTGACTTGGGATCATCCATCTGTAACCAGCTGCTTTACACGCGTCAGCGACCTCATTGTATCGGGACACCAAGTGTTGCAAAATAAGAAGTTTTCAAGCAACAAAGATGATGATGAACTACTGTGGCGTTCATGGCAGAAGAATGGAGTCGAAGGAGGTGGAAGGTGGGGCACCCCCCCCCCCCCCCCCCCCCCCCCCCCCGCCGGTGGCGGGGGAGAGGGGGTGGGGTTGAGGGTTGGAATTGTTAAGATTATAAGTTTGTTCCTCATCATGTCCTCCAGTGGTTTCAGAATTCCTGGAAGAGAGAGAGAGAGAGAGAGAAGTCTACAGCCCACAACTTTTCCTCTCTCATTATCTATGTTTTCTAGAGCGAAAGAGTCCTCTCTCTCTCTCTCTCTCTCTCTCTCTCTCTCTCTCTCTCTCTCACGTAATGTGTTTTTTTCTCTCTCGTCCATCCTTTCATTCTCGTAATAACGAGATTTCCTTCATTAGAATGGAAAAAGGGGACGCAGTGAGAATTGAACGAAAGAAAGAGCCTGTCCCCTCAACCTAAGTCTCCTTCTTCTTCTTCTTCGGTGTCATTCGTGTTCTGTCACTTCCAATTCTTAATTATATTTCGGGAAAGGAAGAATGGGTGGCAGGGGGGGAAAAGAAATCAAGACAATTATTTTGGAACCTCCGCGCGCTTTTAGGTGCTAATGTGTGCGTGTGTACGTATACGTGTACGTGTGTGTGTCTCTCTCTCTGTTTACATAATTATAATGTGTGTGAGCTAAGAGGTCGGGTTTGTGTGTATGTGCATGCATGAATGTCTTTGTATATGTTTACATAATCATAACGTGTGAGTTATGAGTGTGTTTGTGCATGCATGTATATCTTTGTATGTGTTTACATAATTATCATGTTTACATAATTATGATGTGAGTTATGAGAGTGTGTTTGTGTGTATGTGCATGCGCGTATGTGTTTGTGCGTTACTGAGTGGGTTAGCAGGTACTACTCTCTTGCCTGCGTTAGTGTATGCGATTGTGTTTGTATAGTTACAGTCTGTGAGTTCTGAGGGTGCGTTTGTGTGCATTTGCATGCGTGTCTGTGTATGTGCGTGTGTATGTGCATCGTGGTCCTCTCTTGCCTTCCCGGAGGCTGGGACGTGCTGTAGTGGTCTGCCAGGCTGCCCTCAAGTGTTGGAGGCTGAGCTGCCTCATACTCCTTCGAGCATCTACTTCAGCACTCATCTCCTCCTCCTCCTCCTCCTCCTCCTCCTCCTCCTCCTCCGCCTCCTCCCCCCCATCTTCCTCCCCCCCTCTCCTCCTCTTATTCTTTTTTTATGTCGTTGAATGTTCTCTCTCTCTCTCTCTCTCTCTCTCTCTCTCTCTCTCTCTCTGGTAACGATCTCGTTTACGGGTGTCGGTGCAACCGAATTGTCTTAATCTCTTTCTTATGATGATAATGGTTTAGGAATACTGAATTTAGAGGCGACGTTACGATGTTGTAAGAAAAAAAAAGCAATTGTTTCAGATATAAATACTATTAATAATTACAAGCCAGTCACCAATTTCAAATGCCTCCCTTCTGCTAATTTAAGGTAACTTTTTATTTAACGTAATCCCAAAAGCTATCCGTTGATAGGATGTAGGGATGCTTAAATAGTGACGATGATGATTGTGGAAATAGTGGCGGTAAAAACGAGCTTTCAGCAGCGCTGACAATTGTAATGTATGCAATAAATGTGTCTCACTGTCGAACTTCTCAGTTCCAGAGGAAGTTTTGCAACTGGAACTTCGAACTTCTCAGTTCCAGAGCTTCTTTGTTCCTCACACCGCTGCACTGTGGAACAGCCTCCCTGAGGATGTCGTGCAGCTGGAACTTCTTCAGAAGTTAAAGAAATGAAGAAACCCATTATTACCAAAAAATAATTTCCTCTATATTTTAGTAACTTACGAGTAGTCAAAATTTTATCTGTTTATTTATTATTTGGTTAATTCGTCATTTCTCTTCTTATAACTGATCTCTTCGTTCTGTATTTATTATTAGCTTCTGTGACTTCTTTCAGATTAACACCATATTTGTTGGAATCTTGAATTTCGAGTCGTTGGCTCCTGCAGTCTTTATTCGTATGAATTGGGTTCATGGGACACCAGAGTTGAAGAGAAAGAGAGAGAAAAAAATGGATAAGTATCAAGATCTGAAAATGGAAATAAGAATGATATGGGATATGCCAGTGGAAATTGTACCCATAATCATAGGAACACTAGGCACGATCCCAAGATCCCTGAAAAGGAATCTAGAAAAACTAGAGGCTGAAGTAGCTCCAGGACTCATGCAAAAGAGTGTGATCGTAGAAACGGCGCACATAGTAAGAAAAGTGATGGACTCCTAAGGAGGCAGGATGCAACCCGGAACCCCACACTATAAATACCACCCAGTCGAAATGGAGGACTGTGATAGACAAAAAAAATATAGAAATAAAAAAAAAAATAATAATGATAATACATATATTGGAAGGAGATCCTCTTTCAAACGAGTATTATCGAAAGATATTGACTAAACCCAACACTGACTTATGCCTTGATTTATTTATTTACTTTCTGTAATAGATAAATTTTAATGCAACAATATCCCCAAAGTTGACTCCTCCTGTTGAATCATATCGGCGCAATACTCGCCAGTTGCAAAAGCGGAGAGAAAGCACTTATTAGAAAAATAGAGAAGACTATTTGCAAGTCAAATGCAGCTGATGCAGCAATATTTTTCAATAATAATAATAATAATAATAATAATAATAATTGTCTTTGTTTCCAGTCACTTCATTCGTATTTTAATCTTCACTGGGAATGTTTCAACTGTGACTTAAATCTTCACTCTGTGGGTTTACAATCATGTCTTCACTTTCTTCAGCCAACACCTGGCTTTATTCAGTAAATCTTCGCTTACTTCATTGACAGCCAAAGTATATCTTTCTTTGTTCAAGCCAATTTTCACTAACTTCATTTAGATTTAGTCTCAAATAGATGTTAACAAAAGTCTTCCTTCGAATCGTCACAGGTATGAATCTTTCACTATACACAATCTTTATTCTTTTTTAAGCAGACCTACACAAGCAATTCATTCACAACTACCATTGTCATAGATTCATTCGCATCTGAATCTTAAATATCTGTTCATGATGAACTCACAGCTAAAACTTAGTTCTTTTTTAATCTTCATTCCAATAAATCTCCCCCATCTCTGCGCGAGGAAATCATCTTTCATTCATTAAAGATAAAAATCTGCACCCCGCTAGATTCGCCAACCAAAGCTCCCCTTGAATTCTGCAGCGAACTCGTGGGGACCAACTAATCTTTTTAATCTTTATTCCAATAAATCTCCCCCATTTCTCCGCGAGTAAATCATTTTTCATTCATTAAAGATAAAAATCTCCACTGGCTTGATTCGCCAACCAAAGCTCCCCTTGAATTCTGCAGCGAACTCTGGTGAGGACCGTTTTATCTTACTTTTTTATATTTATATCAATAAATCTCCCCCATTTCTGCGCGAGGAAATCATCTTTCATTCATTTAAGATGAGAAATCTCTACCCCGCTTGATTCGCCAACCAAAGCTCCCCTTGAATTCTGCAGCGAACGCTGGCGAGGACCAACTTCTCATGCGCGTAATTCATGCGTTCATAGTTCATGCTTCGTAAGGCCTCCTCCTACTCTTGACACAACATTTAATTACAAGGCCGTTGCTTCGACCTCGCCCGCTGTAATGAATGCGTCTGTTTATTATCCGTGATATGAAGGAATCCTCGGCTCCTTTACTCCGGGCCACTCCTCCCTGCTCTCCAGGCAAACTTTCCTCCACTCCCTATACACCACACGAACTCCCATCCACTTCTGTACGCCACACAAACTCCCTTTCAATCCCTATGTTCCACACGAACTCCTCTCCACTCCCTATACACTAGACAAACTCCCTTTCAATCCCTATGCTCCACACAAACGCCTTCCACTCCCTTTACTCCACACAAACTCCCTTCCACTGTATATTCCACACGAACTCCCATCCACTCCTGTACGCCACAAACTTCCTTTCAATCCCTATCCTCCACACAAACTCCCCTCCGCTCCCTATATTCCACACAAACTCCCTTCCACTCCCTATATTCCATGCTTCCTTCCACTCCCTACATTCCACGCTTCCTTCCACTGTTTGTATTCCACACAATCTCCCTTCCACTCCCTATACTCCTTTCCTAATTTTCATTCCTGCCACCAACTCCCTATATTCCTCAAAGATACAAGTCTCCACAGTGGTTTATAGTCTCTTGTTTTGCATTCGTAATAATGTGTTGAATGTAACCTTAGATAATCCTGACATTGTAGTTTGACCTTTTCATTAACCTTAGTTTTTGAAGAGCACACTGACCTTTTATCTTGACCTGAGCGTTGACATTTTATTTGGACCTTTGCATTGGCCGTGTTTTTTGGACCTTGAATCGACCTTCGTTTTGAGTTTCATGGGATCTGTTGATTTTTTTACATTATCATTATTTCGAGAAAAATTTGTGATTTCTTAACATTTCGCTGAGTTTATATTTCATTGAAAATATTTTTCTGTTATTTCTTATCAAGTTACAAAGATTAGTTAATCCCAGTTTGCCTCTTAAATTTTCAGCGTTCATGTTAAAGGTTTTATAAAGTCATTAACGTAATAATTTATAAATATTGATTAGTATGTATTGTGGTTATTCAAAGTGTTAGTCTTCGCAAATAGTATTTTTTCTCTTTTTTTGCGAATATATTGTGTATTCTATTACATCCTACTGAAACTAATATTTAAAAAAAATTCATAATCAAATATGCTGTGGAGATTTCTTCGGAATAATGGAAAATCTGTTTTTCAGGACAAAAAAAAAATACAAATAAAAAATTTTTTCTTTAAATACTCTCTAATAATGATCGACCTGCAATACTTTACGCAACAATGGGTCGGTTATTTGAAAAGAATATTTAGAAAATATCAAATGAACCAAAGCGTAACAAACTCCTTAGACATTCTTTGGAGAGAGAGAGAGAGAGAGAGAGAGAGAGAGAGAGAGAGAGACGTAAATTATATCGGTTGAGCAGACGTTGGCAAGAGTACAAAGTTCATGATGCCAGCTTGTAGTACTGAAATATTTCATGCGCCCACCTCGAGCTGAGGCGCTGATCGACATTTTCTGTTCGTGGTTTTTTTTTTCTTTTATGTTTATCCAGTTGGGAGTGAAGGTTTCCCTCTCGTATATTAGTTAGTGTCGTCAAAGTTGCTGACTCGACAGCCAGTGTTTTTCCATCTTCGGTTTCTTGCAGGAAAATTTTGCCCACGGTAGTGACATTTCTTTTTCTATTTTTTATATTATTGGGAAGAGTGTACCTGGATGCAAACTTGAAATAAAATTATACCAAAATAGCAATATTTTATATTATTCTGAAAATCTAACTTATCAACATTTAATGAATAATAAAGTTGCAGCTTATAACGAAAATGGAAAAAAATACCTGATATCTAGTATTCTTATTTATTTTTATTTTTTATTTTTTTACACTATTGGGAAGAGTGTACCTAGTTGCAAACTTGAAATAAAATATGCCTAATAATAATATTTTTTGTTATTCAGAAAATCTAATTTATCAACATTTAATGAATGACAAAGTTGCGGCTTATAATGAAAATGGAAAAAAATATCTAATATCTAGTATTTTTAATTATTTATTTTTATTTTTTTACATTATTGGGAAGAGTGTACCTAGGTGCAAACTTGAAATAAAATTATGCCAAAATACTAACATTTTTTTCAGCATTCTGAAAATCTAACTTATCAACATTTATAAATAATAAAGTTGCTGCTTGTAACGAAAATGTAAAAACAAAATATACGTAATAACTAGTATTTTTCCTATATTGGTGGCAAAGTTCCCCTTAGTAGCCACAACATGTTCTGTATATCAGTAGAAAAATCGTTCAGAATCATAATTGTTTCTATACTGGAGAGAAACGTTAC
Organism: Macrobrachium nipponense; assembly: GCF_015104395.2. Lineage (NCBI taxonomy): Eukaryota > Metazoa > Arthropoda > Malacostraca > Decapoda > Palaemonidae > Macrobrachium > Macrobrachium nipponense. The sequence goes on from NC_087209.1 coordinate 63,802,828, forward strand.
ACCAAGTTACAATGGCCAAGATTGGAGTCAAAATAGCGTTTGCATTAAATCCAATATTTGTCCGATATTAGCCACAAAAATTCAACTAGTATTTAAAAATTCCAAGTACCTGACAAAATACAACTTGCAGCCACACATTTTTTGCTCCGATACATAGTGCAATTTTTGTCACCTATTATTTTATATATATCTATATATATATATAAAATATAATAATTATATATATATACATATATATATATATATATATATATAATATATATATATATATAATTTAATTATATATAAGTATATATATATTAATATATATGTTTGTATGTATGTATGTATATATATATATATATATATATATATATATATATACATATGTATATATATGTGTATATATATTTTATATATACCCCAGCTAATAAAAAATTATCATTATATTATTATTATTATTATTATTATTATTATTATTATTATTATTACGAAATCGAAAAGGCCTCAGGTGTCAGTTTCTTGACTCGGTACTTAACACTTGTCGGACCTCAATTTTGATATAGGATTTATTTGATACATTTTATGTAAGCTTCTTACTTACTGATAAACCTTAGGCTGTTTCACATTAATAAGTACCTCACTACACCGTACTATCGTTTTCCCGACGCTCAAAAACTAACAATTAAGTTTTCTTCCCTGTCCAAGTTCCCGGAACCATTAAGGCACGAAATACGAACCGAATAATTGCCTTCGCTACACAATACGTCTGTATGAAATCACCGCCAAATATAGGTCGTGAAACCTCCCCCAAAAAATCGTATATATTTTTACCTAGAACCATACACAGTTATTGATGTTCATTTGAATACGAATTACCGTGGATGAATACCTATTGTCTGCAGCACAAAGGAGGCATTATGCCCTCACAAACATTTTGTAAAATGATATACCCAGCTATGCCGTCGGCATACTTTATTTGATTTCGGCAGCGCTCATGAAGAATTCCTTTATATTTTGGGGTCGCGATTATCGCTGGGTAGTCCCGTCAGTGTAGGCATCGCTTAAGGTTATCACTTCGGCCCCTATAGCTGCAACCCCTTTCCTTCATTTTACTGTACCTCCTTTCATATTCTCTTTCTTCCATCTCACGTTCCACCCTCTCCTAACAGTTGATTCATAGTGCAACTGCTTTGAGGTTTTCCTCCTGTTATACCTTAGAACCCCTCTTACTCTCAATTTCCATTTCAGCGCTGAATAACCTCATAGAACCCAGCGCTTGGCCTTTGGCTGTAATTACTACGATAAATGGATTGGAAAAATAAAATCATGCCATATTTCCCGTTTTATAGTTTACTAAACGTAGAGTTTTTTTTTTTATTACCTGATAGGTAAGATGGGTGAAAGAAGAGTGAGGTCAGTAAAAAGATTTCGGAAGTGGACTCTCTCTCTCTCTCTCTCTCTCTCTCTCTCTCTCTCTCTCTCTCTCTCTCTCAAATGAAAAGAAAATAGATATAATGAATATAAGTGAAACCTGGTATTCCCAAGAGACTGGGAATGATGATCAAATAAAAGGGTTCCAAACTTATAGAACAGATAGAAAAAAATAGGAATCAAGGGGAACCGCAATATATGGGAAAGACAAAAAACAAGGAAAAATATATGAGAAATATAGTAACTCAGAATGTGAACTAATAGCGGTAGAATTTGAATCTGAAAAATTGATGAACATAGTAATATATAGACCTCCTAATACTAAAGAGTTTGACTTAATAATTGAAAAATTGGATGATATATGTAGAAATCACAAGGACTGGACTATTCTCCTATCTGGTGACTTCAACTTTCCTTTCGTAGAATGGAAAGAACGAATAGGAGACTGTGGTTGTACTTATACATATAAAAAAGAGAGTAATAGTAGTGCAGAAGATAAGAGGCAGTTTGAAAAGCTATTAGATATGCTACTAGAATACAACATTCAACAAATAAATCACCTGCCAACAAGAAAGGAAAATACTTTAGACCTAGTATTTGTGAACGAGATGAATTATGTTAAAGAAATAATAGTTTATAATGCGAGTATTTCAGATCATAATGTCATAGAATTAACAGTTCATTCCAAAGCAAGTGAAAATAGAGATAAGCAAGAAATGAAAAAGTGGGAAGGATATGGAAAATACAACTTCTACAGTAAAATATAAAATGGTCAGAAATTAATGAAGAATTAAACAAAGATTGGGATAACATTTTCGTAAGTGATGACATAAGGGTAAATACGGAGATATTATATAAAATATTGGAGAAAATAGTGGATAAATATATACTGAAGAAGAAAAGTAAACATCATTCATGCATACAAGAGACAGAAGGATCTTGTTCCAGAAAATCAGAAAGTGGAAAAAAGGTCTTGCAAAAGAAAAAAATGCATGGAAAGTTATAGAACTAAAAAGTAAGATAGAAAATGCAGAACAAAAGATTATACAATCAAAAGAAAATGAAAAACGGGACTTGGAAGAAAAAACCCTATTAAATATCAAGCAAAACCCCAAACTATTATACTCATATGCGAAGAAGATGAATAAAAGAAGAATAGAAATAGGCCCTCTGAGAATTGAAGGGAGATTAACGAATGAAAAAAGGAAATTTGCAACATACTGGCAGAACGATATAAGAGAGAATTCACCCCTAGAATAGATAATGAAGATAATGATATAGAAGTAAGGGACGAAAATAGTGAATATTTAGCTGACATAGAAATTAATGAAGCTGATATTGTGCAGGCAATTAATGAAATTAAAAATGGAGCTGCTGCAGGGCCGGATGGAGTGCCTGCTATTTTGTTAAAGAAAGTAGTTCATTCTATCGCAAAGCCACTTGCAATATTATTAAGACAAAGTGTAGATACAGGCAAGATTTATGATGAGCACAAATTAGCATATATCACCCCTACTTTCAAAAGTGGATCAAGACTAGAGGCAAGTAATTATAGGCCTGTGAGTCTAACATCACATATTATGAAAGTGTATGAAAGGGTAATGAAGAAAAATATTATGAAACATTTAATAAAAAATAATTTGTTTAATATAGGACAACACGGTTTCGTACCCGGAAAAAGTACACAAACCCAACTGTTAGTCCACCGTGAGAACATATTCAAAAATATGAAAAGCGGAAATGAAACAGATGTGGTTTATCTAGACTTTGCAAAAGCTTTTGACAAAGTAGACCATAATATATTAGCAAAGAAAATTAGAAAACACAATATCGTAGATAAAGTAGGAAGATGGTTAAAAGAATTTTTACACACAGAAAACAGATAGTTATTGCAAACGATGAGAAATCGGATGAAACCAAGGTAATATCCGGTGTGCCACAAGGTACGGTGCTAGCTGCAATATTGTTTGTTATTATGATTGAAGACATAGACAGTAATGTTAAGGATTCGGTAGTGAGTAGTTTCGCTGATGACACAAGAATAAGTAGAGAAATTACTTGTGATGAAGATAGGAACGCTCTACAAAGAGACCTTAACAAAGTATATGATTGGGCAGAGGTAAATAGGATGGTATTTAACTCTGATAAATTTGAATGGAGACAGAGAAGGAAAGCTATATGCATATAGGGGACCTAATAATGAGACAATCACAAATAAGGAAGCAGTTAAAGACCTTGGTGTGATGATGAATAGGAACATGTTATGCAATGATCAAATAGCCATTCTGTTGGCAAAATGTAAAGCAAAAATGGGAATGTTGTTACGGCACTTCAAAACAAGAAAAGCTGAACACATGATTATGCTTTATAAAACATATGTTCGTAGTCCACTTGAATATTGCAATATGATATGGTACCCACACTATCAAAAGGATATTGCACAAATAGAGAGTGTACAAAGGTCCTTTACAGCTAGAATAGAAGAAGTTAAGGACCTAGACTACTGGGAAAGACTACAATCCTTAAAATTATATAGTCTAGAAAGGAGAAGAGAACGCTACATGATAATTCAGGCATGGAAACAGATAGAAGGAATAACAGAAAATATCATGGAACTAAAAATATCAGAAAGAGCAAGCAGAGGTAGATTAATAGTGCCCAAAACTATACCAGGAAAAATAAGGAAAGCACACAGAACATTAATCCACTACGCACCAGCATCGATAATGCAGCGTCTATTCAATGCGTTGCCAGCTCATCTGAGGAATATATCAGGAGTGAGCGTAGATGTGTTTAAGAATAAGCTCGACAAATATCTAAACTGCATCCCAGACCATCCAAGATTGGAAGATGCAAAATATACCGGAAGATGTACTAGCAACTCTCTGGTAGACATTAGAGGCGCCTCACACTGAGGGACCTGGGGCAACCCGAACGAACTGTAAGGTCTGTAAGGTAAGGTAAGGTCAATGATTTGTACATATCTTTTACCAGCCTGTCAGTCAAAGTGACTACGATTTCTCTCCTGTTAACCTCTTTGTCTCTCCAAGTAACCAAATACTCTCTCTCTCTCTCTCTCTCTCTCTCTCTCTCTCTCTCTCTCTCTCTCTCTCTCTCTCTCTCTCAATGGTTTCTTCAATACATAAAAGATGTAAATCAAACCTGCGTGTCGAATATCAAGTGACAAATGGCCTCGGGTCATTGTTATTCCTTGAGGTAGATTAGCCCAATAAAGACCAGGTATGGAATTTGCATTACATTAGCTGGGGTCATTTCCCTCGTGGTAATTACTACCATTATAACTGCACGTTAAACAAACTGTGAGAATTAATAGTTTCTTTACCACACGCTGCATTTGTTCACGTTTTACCAACTTTATTTGGTAATTTTCTGTAATATTGCTGATCGGTGCATCTTTGTTGTTGGAGTTACGAGTGAAATTTTCGAAATTTATTTTTCTAGTCTGTCTTACTTGAGAAATGAGATCATTAAAAGCATCATTTATTCGTATTTTCTATGGATGTTTTACCAATCAGGAAGAATAATTTTGTTGACAAGGCTTTAAAGAGCTCGATTTTGTGCAATAGTCAGTTTTTAGTTTTCTGCAAAAGAAAACTATTGAGATGGTTATTTGTCTGTCTATCCACACTTTTCCTGTCCGTCCTCAGATCTTAAAAACTACTGAGGCTAGAGGGCTGCAAATCGGTATGTTGATCATCCACCCTCTAATCACGAAACATACCAAATTGTAGCCCTCTAGTCTCAGAAGTTTTTATTTTAATTAAGGTCAAAGTTTAGCAATCATCTTCCGTCTGGCACCGCTGTAGGTTCCAGCAACGCAGGGCACCCCCGGGCTGTGGCTGAAAGCTTCGTGGGTCGCGACTGAGAGTTTCATAAACATAATATGCTGTACAGAAAACTCTATCTTCGACGTATTTCTTACTTGTTTGTCTAATCATGTGACATTTGCAATATTTTTATGCTAAGAACTTTTTTTTGTTTATCTACTTAGATGAATGAAAAATCATGACCTCATTAGTTTACTGTGCCGCTAATGAGGATTTTATTTATTTATTTATTTATTCGTAAACCTTGTCTTTTCTGTTTTTTTTATGTGACAGCGGTAGGAATAACTTGTAGGATCATTATTTTTATGGTCTAAAGACCATATGGGTCGGGTCAGCTCTTACGATGGTTAATTTCCAAGAAGTGTCGACTTGATATCGTCTGGTTTGATGCACACACACACACATATATTATATATATATATATATATATGTATATATATATATATATATAATATATATATAATATAATATATATATTATTATATATTAT
>NC_087209.1:63811078-63818578 GCF_015104395.2 Macrobrachium nipponense
TAGACGTTCCTGTCGTGCCTCTGTCATTCCGTTCCGGGGTCCTAGAGGTGTGTTGACGGCGTATCATTCCTCCTATTTTCTGTAACGTTAATATTCCTATCGCTTTCTCATTCCTATTCCGCTTTGTCATTCCCATTCTTCGTGGATATTCCGATTATCATGTGCGCCGTCTTTTGCAAGGTTGGGTCGTCCGCTTTATTATGTTATTTTTCTATTATTCTCTTTAATTAGCTTATCTTGTCTTGTTTATCTAGATGAGTAGCATTTGTTTTTGGATATTGATTCATTCTTTTTGTAACTGCAGTTAGTATTTGTTTTATCGCGTTTTTTTAGGGGTTCGCTTACGTTTGACGGAATACTTAATTAATTTTACATTATACGATAAAAAGAATGATTTTTTTTATACAAATGACGGTCATTTTCGCCCCTATTTGCCGTATTTTTGCTATTTAACTTTTATTGTACTTTTATATTTTCCTCGGTTGTGCTTCCATATTATCAAACATGTATAATTATATATATATATATATATATATATATATATATATATATATCTATATATATATATATATATCTGTAATGTTGATAACATTTATAAATACCTGTAATACATAAAAGCATTCGATATCATTCTGGTAATACATTTTTAAAAATACGAACGATACAAACGACCATTCTTCTTTAGAACTATACATAGCTCTTTTTGGCATGCAAAAGTCATTAGCATCTCAAAAAGGTGTGATAGAACCTCCAGCTTACTCGAGACGCATGCAAGATTTTCTGTCGCGCAAAAGTCGTAGACATTATATACAAAATTTTTAACGTAAATTAATATGTGCTAAAATCAACGGTCAAATAGAGCCTTGTTTCACCAACGAAAATTAAAATATATATGTTATGTTTTATTAGGAATAATTTTTCTGTACTGATTATCATGCAGATTATTTATTTTTCCCATTTTCATTATAAGGAATAAATCATAAATATCCTATCCTGAAATTCCTGTATCATTAACTCATCGCGAAACACCCTTTTCAGACCTTTTTAAGCTTTCCCATAGATCTTTCCTAACCCCCCAACATCAACAACAAAGTAGTTCGTAGGCTTACTCCCCTTTAAGCGAAAGGTAATTATTAATCCTTCTTAGCGAAATCTGCAATAACAGCTGTATATAATAACCGATCTCTTCCTCTTCCCTTTTTCTGCGAATGTTTACAGAGCGAAAATTTCTCTTCGAAATAGTTGCTTTCAAAGCCACTATATATTTTCTCCCCGCACAAGTTATATTTATTACCGTTTCGCAGCTTAGCGCGGCATTAGAGGGATCTGAACTTATTCCATCATCTCTGCTCCTGCGCGGTGCTGAAGCCCGTAACCTCCACCTCCCCTTCCCCCCCTCCCCCTTCCCCCTCCCCCTACCCCCTCTCCCCCCTCTCCCCCCAACAATTCCCTTCCCCCCTTCATTGGCACAACTAAAAGCACTCATAACTTCTCTCAGCTTTGAGATATTCCTCGCCATACTAAATATATTCATACGCAACCGGCCTTGGTCCTCAATTTCGGTCACTAAAATGTTTGTGGTGGGAAATATCTGTTTTGTTAGAGTCCGTTGCTTCTTCTTCTTCTTCTTCTTCTTCCTTATTCTTCTTCTCCTTTTTTTATTTTTGATTGATTGATTGGTTGATTGATTGATTTGATTTATTTATTTATTTATTTACTTATTTATTTACTTATTTATTTTATTTATTTATTTTAAGAATGACCCAATACTTTCTGGAAGCCTTGCCGTGATTTCTCAAAATTTTCGAAATCGACTTTTTAATAGGTTTGATTCAGTAGAACATCAGTTTTCAGGTCGTTTAATCATGTAGTTGAATATACTAAGTGTACCCTAAATATACGTGCTATTAGAATTTGCATTAAAACAGTTTTCTAACGCCTTATCTAGGTATTTTGCAAAGTAGGACTTCTCATTTTTTCACATTATTTACAGCAGCTCAATTCTGATTTCTAAGAGATTTCCCAGGATATTGAATTAAAAAATAAATAGAATGTTGTGAGATTAGGTGTTGTAAGTCCGTTCAGTACTATAGTAGATTCACATCACCCGTGCATCTAATGTCTAGGCCCGTCCCTTACGACGCTCCTGATTGGCTGTTGATAAGCCAATGACAGGGCTGGAAACTCTCAGTCTCTCTCGAGAGTTCACATAGGCAGGATGTATTTTCCACGTCTCCTGTGGTATACGTCTTTCAGGAGAGGTGGAGCATACGCCCTGCCTATGTGAATTGTCTCGAGAGACTGAGAGTTTCCCTTCGTGTGATTGGCTTATCAACAGCCAATCAGGAGCGTCGATTGATTTGAATCTACTTTAAAAGGTTGGTTACGCGCAGTAGATTTCGTGAGATGCAACTAATAATCCTTTTTAGATTCTGAACTCCTAAACATTTTACAAGAAATTAAGTGCTTCATAGTTCCTCAGTTGTGCGTACCACAGACGCCCTTCTGAAAGTGCCCTTCATTCTAATAAGCATTTACTCTGTAACGGGACCTTCATCCTACCCGAGAATACGGACAACCCAATACCCTTTTCTAGCCCAGGCCTCAAGGAGGCATAACAGAGTGAAAAGGAAGAAGGCTGGATAACCCAGGAAGAGGCCAATAGCTTTCCAGCCTTTAAAAGTAAGGAAAGTTGTGAGTCAAGATAAACGAAAACAGGAACCCTGAATTCAAGGTTGTATTCTATGCCCGTGCTCTAATTTTTCAAGACTGGGCGTTTCCCATTCTTGATCTTCTTGTCTCTTTGTTAACGTAACAACGAATGATAATACTTGGTCCTTAATTCTCTCTGCAGGGTATAATGTGGTTCTCAAGGTTAAGAAAAACCGTTCAAGGCTTCTTGGGCAGAAAGTCTTCATAGCTCTCTTGATATTCGTAAATTTACGAGCTTTAGCGGATTCCAGTTTGGAATCTATTGCATTCTGGCTATGTCAGCAGCATCTCGAAGTGTTAAGATTTAGCCTTGTCTTTATTTATAATCAGCTGAGAACAGAGTATACTCGCACCTTTGTATAGAGGCTGCAGTACTTTTCTAGTTTTCCTTCCCCCTACAATTTAAATTTTCCCTTCCCCTTACAATTTATCTTTTTCGTACCCCCTACAGTTTTTAACGAGTCCCCCATGAAGTACGATAAAAGAGTATATTTAATAGCCCGTTCCTTAGTCCATTTTGATAGAATACTTTTGGTGTTTTATAAATAATGCACTCGACACCTTCCTCAAGTTTGTCTAGAATTTGTGTCCGTCCACGAGTCTTGTCATTCTTATTGTATTTCTTTTCCAATCGTCAGATTTAGTAAATTCCCTGAAATCCTAAACGCGATATACAATTTCCTGTGATTATTATTATTATTATTATTATTATTATTATTTTATTATTATTATTATTATTATTATTATTATTGTTTTTGTTGTTGTTGTTGTTGTTGTTGTTATTATCATTATTATTGTTCTTTAAGGTCCACAATGATATACTGATGTATATTATTGTGGACCTTAGCAATTGAGATGTCTACCTATTATTATTATTATTATTATTATTATTATTATTATTATTATTATTATTATTATTATTATTATTATTGATCTTTAAGGTCCACAATGATATATTGATGTATATTATTGCGGACCTTAGCAATTGAGATTTCTACCCATTATTATTATTATTATTATTACTAGCAAACTTACCCATCTACGATGTGCGATAAAATACGGGTGCAAGAAGTGAAATTTTATATGTACTCATTTTGTTCAGCAATATTAAAAATAGGGCGATTTTTATACATGCCTACTACAGAACCTCTTTGTACATAATATTATCAGTTTTGTCCACAACTTAATTTCAAGTTGGCATAGTCAGTTGCTCTGCTCATCGCCACATACAGTTGGCCATGCGTGAACATGGGTGACGGCAGAAACACACCAACACGATCCAAAGTCTGGCCCTGCGACTTGTTTGCAGTGAATGAGAAGGCCAGGTTGATGGGAACTGCCTGCGCCATAACTGGAACGGAAACTGGCTTGTCCGAAGGCATCATAGGAATCCGGGGGATGAACAGACGTTTGCCAGTGTGAGGGCCCAGTTGCTATCACTGCTTTGAAACGTGGGAGTTTAGCTCCATAACGGTGTACCTCGTTCCGTTGCAATGTCCATTGGCAGGATCGGAATTCCGACACAATATTATCATTTTGTCCACAACTTAATTTCAAGTTGGCAGAGTCAGTTGCTCTGCTCATCGCCACATACAGTTTGCCATGCGCGAACATGGGTGACGGCAGAAACACACCAACAAGATCCAAAGTCTGGCCCTGCGACTTGTTTGCAGTGAATGAAAAGGCCAGGTTGATAGGAAACTGCCTGCACCGTAACTGGAACGGAAACTGGTTGTCCGAAGGCGTCAGAGGAATCCGGGGGATGAACAGACGTTTGCCGGCGTGAGGGCCCGTTGCTATCACTGCTTTGATGACGTGGGAGTTTAGCTCCATAACGGTGTATCTCATTCCGTTGCAATGTCCATTGGCGGTATCGAAATTCCAAAGCAGCATTACCGGGCAGTACTTCTTCAACGTTATTTTGTGCACTGGCAGTCCCGATGGATTTAAGTTATTAAAAAAATCTTGCGCATATTGATGATAATTTTCATTCTCTATTGTGTCCGAGCTGAAATATTCGCGAGTTTCTCCGGGGAAGTTGTACAGAAATCATGTATGAAAAATCGTAACGTAACTAAGTCTACGGGAATAACCAGCCTCGTTTCACGGCCAGAAACAGCTCCATTTCAGGGAATCCCTTCTCACCCCCACCCCCTACAAAGGAGAGGAGTAGGTTGGATGAAACCACATTACAAACCATCTTAGGGGTCCCCACCATAACCCTGCCAATTTTCATGCCCATCTGACCAGCCGTTTGGCCGTGACTGAATGACAGACAGACAGACATTATGCCCATTATAGTATTATTATTATTATTATTATTATTATTATTATTATTATTATTATTATTATAGTGTGTGTGTGTGTGTGTGTGTGCCAGAGAGAGAGAGAGACGTGTCAATAGGCATTTTTTTTTTATTTAAACAGTAATTTCATTTATATTAAATATTAATCATCGCAGGTTTTTCTTTCGTTTTCACACTTTGTAATTAAATGTTTTAGACTTTTGTTAAATACAAATATTTCATCTTCTCATATGTTCCCACATTCTCTCTCTCTCTCTCTCTCTCTCTCTCTCTCTCCACATTCATTTTAAATGATATATCTCAGACTGTACGTTTCAACGAGACGCTAATGAAATGTGGTTATTGGTTTCCTCAGACTTACGCGGTACTCCATCTTACAGTTTTGTTAATATAGTTGTGCGCACGGGTTTGCTAGAGCTGTTCCGTGCGCTTGTGCGTGTTTATGCCTTTCGTGAGCTAACGTGTTTATTTGAGTTTTTATAACACACACCCATATATATAGATATATATATATATATAATATATATATATATATATATATATATATATATATATCTCCAATTCCATCTACCTCTGAATTAATATATTTTCATATACGTTAACCGAAGTGGAATTTTTTTGTTGTCAATAATTTCGTCCTCTCGTGGGTTCGAACCAGCGCACAGAGGAGGAGAATTCCGGACTTCAGTGATGGTACCGACTCGGCCATCAAGTGAAGTCCTGATTTCTCCTCTGTGCGATGGTTCGAATCCACGAGATGACGAAAAATTATTAAAGGACATTTGTAGCTTAATGCATGCAGATGAATCACAGTGATGTGGTAAAAATTCAGAGGATGAACTTAGATAAAATCCAAGACAGTGGCCACTACCACATTCACACTTAAACAGCTGACTCGCGAATGAAACAAACTGTGAAGAAAATTTCCCCAATTTTGTAGTTTCTACTTTGAAATTAGTGTCAAATTTCTATTGTACTCGTAATGCCAGCAGTTACATATACACACATGTAAAGTCTTCATTGGTTAGACTCTGGAGTAATTCGTCAAAAGAATGCTATGCAAATAATAATTACAAATAATAATAATATTTATATGTATATGTGTATATACATATATGTATGCATGTATGTATATATCAGTAATTAAAGAGATGCCACCTCAACAAGCCTTGGTCCTGAAATAGATGACGAAATACGACCTGGATTTACGTCCGGGGTAGATAAATGAATAAATGAAAATATAAATTATAAATGAGTAAAGGCATTCAACGAGGTTTAGCCTTAAATCAGACTCGGGGAACACAGACTGAAAAAATAAATTCGGTGAATGGGGACAGTCATTCATAAGCTTCTTATCTCGTCTGATTCCACGGGAACAGTTTAGAGAGAAGCTTCCTGTGGGTAAGTGGGTCGTCTTTAGGTTGATTTTTGACATTTTTTTTTTATATTATTTCCCGAAAATATGTTTGTTGATGGAGACACTTGTCACTCTTCGAAGATGGAAATTCTGGATGCAGTTTGTCTTGTATGCTCTCTCTCTCTCTCATCCATTCTCTCGTCTCCTCTCTACTCATCCATCTCGTCTCTCTCTCTGTGTGTAAACAGACTTGAGATCTTAGTCATGAGGACATTTATTTTTTTGTCACCACTGAAATCCTCCATCCTCCTCCTCCTCCTCCTCCTCCTCCTCCTCCTCCTCCTCCTCTTCCTCTTTCATTTATCTATCTCAAGAGAGAGATGGATAGACCTGCAGTGATTGCCTTTGCTTTGTTTGAACATCTCATAATATGTCCTCTCTCTCTCTCTCTCTCTCTCTCTCTCTCTCTCTCTCTCTCTCTCTCTCTCTCTCCTCCTAAAATCCCTCTAGCCTGTTGACGTCCTCTCCCTTTAACCTCTCATTGATGTCTTCTCCCTGTTAACCTCGAATTGAAGTCCTCTCCCGTTAGCCTCCTATTTTAATACTCTCCCTTTAACCTCAAATTGAAGTTCTCTTCCATTAACCTCGTATGGAAGTCTTCTCTCTTTAACCTCTCATTTAAATCCTCTCCCTTTAACCTCTATCTGAAGTCCTCTCCCTTTAACCTCTCATTTAAATCCTCTCCCTTTAACCTCAAACTGAAGTCCTCTCTCTTTAACCTCTCATTTAAATCCTCTCCCTTTAACCTCTATCTGAAGTCCTCTCCCTTTAACCTCAAACTGAAGTCCTCTCTCTTTAACCTCTCATTTAAATCCTCTCCCTTTAACCTCAAACTGAAGTCCTCTCCCTTTAACCTCTCATTTAAATCCTCTCCCTTTAACCTCAAACTGAAGTCCTCTCCCTTTAACCTCTCATTTAAATCCTCTCCCTTTAACCTCAAACTGAAGTCCTCTCTCTTTAACCTCTCATTTAAATCCTCTCCCTTTAACCTCAAACTGAAGTCCTCTCCCTTTAAACCTCAACTGAAGTCCTCTCCCTTTAACCTCTCATTTAAATCCTCTCCCT
>NC_087209.1:63823578-63863578 GCF_015104395.2 Macrobrachium nipponense
TGTGCTTAGTCGGTTAGGATTGTGTATTAGTTACAGTGAGCTCCAAAGGGTCTTAGGAACTGGAGAATATATTTATTCCTGCAAATATAGTTTCAGGTAAGTTCACTTACTTTGCAATTGATAATTTAGATTTCTCTGAATGTACATTTGATGGCTCTAGTATGCATATAACAAGCATGGTTATGTACCAGCCAGGGTTGCTGGAAGGCCATGGATTTGGCAAGGTACCTTTGGATATAAGACACAAGCGTACCATACTTAGAGAGTATTATGACACTTCCATAATGTCAATAAACACAGTCCATTCTGAAAAGAAGTTGAAGCGTGAGCTGTTCCCAGAAAAGGCCAACAGCATGATACTGGAATTCTTGCAGGGCTCACAAACAGATACCCCAAGTATTAATCTCTGCTGGAAGTTACTCCGACTTTGTCCTAGTAAACTTCGTGGCAGTGTGGCAACAGAACAAATCAGTGATGATTTGCTTGAGTTAAAAAAAAAACATGGAAAAAAGCATTAGCTGAGTTCATGAGTACTGGTAAAGTCAAGAAACCTGATCTTCACACATTCAAAGCTACAACATCGTGCAAAAAGCACATCATACAAAAGATGAAGGTAATTGAACTTTTAAATAAGACAGTGTACTTGAAATGAATGGTGATGGAACTAGAAAGAGATGGTCACTCTGTGGAACTGAAGGAAGTTTTGAACCATGAATTGCACAACTACCCCCCATCTGTTGCCCCAATGAACTCATCATGTGATAGGATTGTACAAAGAACAGGGAATAAATCATCACTTTTAGGAATGTTGAAATAAAAGTGCAATCTGACTGAGAGGCCTCCAGATAAAGCAGAATGGAAGAGCAAGTCTGTCTGACATTGTGGTGGATATTATGGCACTGCTACACTCATATAAGCCATTCAACGATGAGCAAGGAGATACATATGCCTGCCGCATCCTTAGTGCTCTTGTAGGAAGAACAAGTTATAGTGAAATACGCATGATAGCATATAGATATGATGGGAACATGGAAAGTGGAATCAGTTTGAAAGAGACCAGTGGATGTTGGGATAGACGAGGACATTCACAAATGGATCATTAGCAGCCATGTCATAAGAAATTAGGATAGCATTCTCGCAAGTAACATAAGTAAAGGTCATTTGTTACAATTCTTTTTATGAACAGTGGTCAAATCTGGTCCATATCATTCCAGATGGTGTAACTGTAGTCTTAACTGGTAAGTTTGAAAATATGCAAGAGGTTAGAATAGTGAGGAACAGAAATACAAGTCTTAAAGAAAAGGACAAGGATGACGATATCGTGAATTTGGTATCATCCACACAATTAGAAGCTGAAACCTCTTTATTCGTGTCTATGGGAGCCTGTATCCTGGGGGATGTTCAAGAGTTTTAATTAAGGCATCTGACTCAGACATTGTGGTGATAAGTGTATATGTATATGATTACTTAGCAGCAGCAGGCTATAAGGAGCTATACATGCAAACAATACACTAATTCATCCCTATTCATCAGATCATTGAGGTCATAGATGCTGATGAGGCAAAGATGCTTCCCTTAGTACATGCCCTAAGTGGGTGTGATACTACTACTATGAGATTCAGGGCCTCTGTAACACGGTTTTTTGGACTTTGCTCCTTGTCAAAGCATCGGATGTAGCTGAAAGTTGACATATGTATATTTTACAACCACACACAAATTTTGTCAGCATTATCAATAACCTAAACCCGATAGTTTTAATTTTTATAGAGTAAAAATGATCTAGCCGACGCCATGGCCAATGATTGCGAGCTAAGAGTCGAAAAACATTCATTATGTAACCAAGGTAAACACACCTTTTGACGAAATGTTGCCCCGCCCATCCACCAGACAGAAACTCCATTGGCTCTGAAACCCAAAGACTTTATGAATGGCGGAACGATACATAGATGTGGGTGGGTATCAGTGCTAGCGTAGTAATACTACTGTAGCAGTAGTGCCGGAACAGTATAGCAGTAATATACATTAATTAAACGTTTAAGCCAACTGCTGGGATCCTTGAGGATCATTTACCACTTATTACAACTACTCGAGAATTAGTTTTTTATGGACAGAAGTAAAATTTTCTAATCCAACAGTGACCATGGTAGCCTTCAGTGTTATCCTGAATTATAACGAGGCGAAGTGGGTGGAGCCTCATGAAGTCATCATTCTGACGATAATTATTGTGAAGGTTTAAAAAGCCAACATACGGTATCGGCTATTTTTTTTTTTCAGTAAATAGGTAGATAGCAAATAAATAAAAAATTGCTTGACATTGGATATAGCAGTTATCAAATCAAGCTTGTCTACTATGTTTTTTTGAAAATTACCAACTATTCCCTACATCTTGTCAATCTGATTGTGACCTATAAAGTAGACTGTAATTTCTTAGGTGGGAAACCTATTTTTGTGAGTTAGACTAATAATCGAAAATGTTTTTGTATTTGATTAACAATTTTGTTGATTTCGTTCATTACGACAATTATCAGTAGAGAAGTTCCAGAGTTCATAAAGGTGTACTGCTTTGCTTGTATTTAAATTTGTATGTCATTGTTGCCAGAGGTTTAGCCTTCGTTACGTATAGCCAATCATCCATCGAGAAAGAGGGAAGAAATGCTGTCATAAGTTACGTAAACACGAGTGCGTTCGCAACCTTTTTTCTGAGTAAGTTGGCCCTTGTCTTCAAAAAAGGTCACTTTTACATTATAAGTACCAAATTTATTCAACCTACGTAATGCAGAATACAGTCCAAAATTTTATGTAGATAATATGTATTCTGAATAAGCGTTATATTTATGAAATGCATAGATAAAAAGTTATTGCGAAAAAACCGTGTTACAGAGGCCCTGAATCTCATAGTAACTTCTTTTATGGTAAAAGCAAGAAAACTTTCTGTGCAGCGACATATATTCATAAAGCTGATCTAGTAAGAATCTGCTCCCAGTTGGAAAACGATAATATCAGTACTTCTTTAATTGACCAAATAATTAAAGTGACAAAGTCAGCCACTATGGCTTCCTACTAGGAAGAAGAACATAAAATTATTACCACCTACAGATGATGCCTTTCGCCAATATGTTTTAAGGACCATCCTCCAAACATGTGTTTGGGTAAAAGCCATGCAGACTCACCCATCTCTCGAGTAGTACAGTACATCCTGTAGTGATGACAAAAGATTCACTACCGTCATCAGTACAAAGCGCACTATTCTGCAATTGCAAACAGATGTGCGTGAAAACCTGCCCTTGTAGTCAAAGGCAAATGGAATGTGATGTAGCTTGTTCATGCCGTGGAGACATTAGCATGTGTGTGCGTAAGCAGATGGACATATCAAATGATGATGATGCTTAGATTTTCTCCAACCACAGATATTTAATAATTGATGTATTATTTGTTGGGTTGCAAACTAGTAATTAATATATATACGTAGATACATACATATATATATATATATACAATATATATATATATATATATATATATATACATATATATGTACACGTGTCTTATTTCTTTATTGGTTTCTTGTTATTATGTCCCACGATACAAATGTATAACATCATCATATAACAATTGACTTGACCGATAAATGGTGTGTTACTTGATTTCTTTTGGTGAAGATGGAAATTACGGATTTCGAGGTAGCATTATTCATATGAAATAATAGTTCTTTATATGTACATAATCCTCGAAATATTGTGCAAATTTTGAAAAATTTTCTATAATTTACTTATAACACTTTGTGAATTATAGCTAAATCTCTGAGGAGTAACTTATAACTTTTTCGGTAAATTGAGAGAAGAGTAGTTTTGCATATTGTGAAAACAGTTTAAATGTAAATAAATTTTATTCTACTATATACTGTCACAAAAGCACATTGCCTCATGGTTATCTTGCCAAAATGTTGAGGTGCTACTTAAACAAGCAAGCATAAGGCGTAGCAGATAGTCAGAGCACCCAGTGCTACTGAAATAGATTTATATGTGGCTCTATTTATGGCAATATCGAGATGTTCGAAAGGTCAGATTTTCAAGAGCCATCCCGATTATGGTGTGAGACACACTAATCTATCATAAAAATGCAGAAAGTCATTAGGGGCTCACCGTGTAGGGTAAATCTCAATTTTGGTGACTGGATCCTCGACTATAATGACAAAACTATATCTCCTATAATTATTAGCTTATTTTAGCATACGTTCTAATATTGTAAACATTAATTCTATTTATAGCCCTGAAGATAGGAAAAGATTCCCGAAACGTAGATGAAAATAAAAAGAAGAAATTATCTCCAGTCTTCTTGCTGTCCTGTTTATTAATATATATATATATATATATATATATATATATATATATATATATATATGTATATATATATATAAATATATATATATACATATATATATATATATATATATATATATATATGTGTGTGTGTGTGTGTGTGCGTGTGCGTGTGCGTGTGTGTGTGTATGTAAATGAATATATAGTGTTGATAGCTTACGTCGCTTCTTTGCCATCACAAAACAACTCTTGATTCATATCTTCACTCGTTATAACCTCTCTGCCAGCTGTGATTGTGCTTGTCAGTCTTAGGCAAATATCAGACAGTCCATTGTTATATTCCACTGAATTATTATTATTATTATTATTATTATTCCTACACCTTACTTATATTAACCCGACGAGAAAAGCAGAAGAACGAAGATAGTTAGACGATTATTTGAGGAATAATTACTTTTAACCGCAGGCGTCACCACAATAATCTTTCTAGGAGAGAGAGAGAGAGAGAGAGAGAGAGAGAGAGAGAGAGAGAGATCATTAGGAAAGCCTTATCGTTAATTCATGTTATTTGCAGTATCGTCTCTTGCTCCATATTACAGCAACCTCCTCCTCCTCCTCCATCACTTCTTCCTTCCTCCTCCTCCTCCTCCTCCTCCTCCTCCTCCGAAGCCACTCGGCGTTCCTTTATTATTGAATAGACAGCTGCACCTCATGTTTAATACAAGGAGGTAGCGACCAGTTTTCAAGCATTGCGTCGAGAAGTTATAAGAGCTATGAATATCAAACCGAGAGAGAGAGAGAGAGAGAGAGAGAGAGAGAGAGAGAGAGAGAGAGAGAGAGAGAGCTGTGATAAGCTTGGTCTTCAAAGCATGTATCACATTTGCTAGAGAGGAGGAGAAGAGAAGGAGAGGAAGAAGAGAGAGGAGAGAAGAGAAGTTTCATAAAAAAGTTCACTCGCCTCGAAGACTCGCTCTTCAAAAGCATGTAGTTCTCTCTCTCTCTCTCTCTCTCTCTCTCTCTCTCTCTCTCTCTCTCTCCAAAAAAACGCGCAGTTCTTGCTCGAAGGACGCTCACACACACACACAGAAAGAGAGAGAGAGAGAGAGAGAGAGAGAGAGATCTATTCTCTCGGTTATTGAAAAACTTTTCCATGACTGGGATCGCGTTACATGCTCTTCGTCATTCCGTAAGTGACGGAAGAATATTCAAAAGTCCAAAAAGAAAAGATCCATCACAG
Organism: Macrobrachium nipponense; assembly: GCF_015104395.2. NCBI lineage: Eukaryota > Metazoa > Arthropoda > Malacostraca > Decapoda > Palaemonidae > Macrobrachium > Macrobrachium nipponense. The sequence continues at coordinate 63,829,135 of NC_087209.1, forward strand.
AAGAAGAAGAAGAAGAGAAGAAGAAGAAGAAGAAGAGGGAAGAAGAAGACAAAGGAACGCCTCGACGCTTGCTTGTCCCCAGAAGAGAGGAGACAACAAACGAGAGATGTGATAAGCATTCACGAGATGCTTCACTGGGCAAAGTTGATATGGTTTTTATTCTCTTCGAGTTATTCATCTGTTTTTCCTCATCGACGAGCCATTGGTGGATTATGTCTTTGCCTTCCTACGCTTCCTTATCAGTTGCCTATTGAAGGGAAAGAAAGAATGATGTATTTGTTCTTTGAGGACGAAGGTTTTTATTTCTTGTTTTGTATTAATTTTTTTTCTTGCTGATGTATACACTTAACAATTGGGCATTGCACCGAAAGGAGACGATAGGTTATCATCTGCTCACTTTTCTTGACAGATAAATGTGTTTTTTTTTTAATTCAGTATTTTGATAGATAAATATAATGGGTTTTTTTATTAAATGTTTTGATAGATAAATATATTTTTTTATTCAGTATTTTGATAGATAAATATAATGGTTTTTTTTATTCAGTATGTTGATAGATAAATATATAATGTTTGTTTTAATTCAGCATTTTGATAGATAAATATAATGGTTTTTTTAATCCAGTATTTCAATAGATAAATATAATGGTTTTTTAATTCAGTATTTCAATAGATAAATATAATGGTTTTTAATGCCTATGACAATTGAAAAGGCGATGTATGAAGGAAGACCAGTGTGACTGAGAAAAAAAAATTCCCCCCCCCCACCCCCCCACCCCACAACCCCATCCTTCCCACCAAGACCCCTCTTTGCCCCCGAAACCCCCAATCTATATGAGGGACAAAGAAATTGAAACTGAGAGTCAAGGTTCACTGATTGATTTGCGGCTATTAAAACTGGAGTCACTTCATCTATAGGTTATTGACGCTGAAGTAACAGAGAATAATAGTTATTATTTACATAATTCTTATACAATTAATAATTGAAAAAGGAACTTCGCCTCGTACCGAATACCTCATTAGCAAATATGTCAGTCGGGCAGAACTCAGGATTCGCTTTCAGACAAAAGGAATGTGGTAAGACTATCACGCTTTCAATTATAGAACGTAATTTAGCTTCCTATTTTCTATATCAGAGGCATTGAAATGAAGATAATTAAAACTGTTCTGCAATGGAAAAGGAAAGCAAATGATCGCAGTCTCTCTTTCAAATTGAAAATGGCTCTAGGATTTATAGGCAGGAAAGAATCGGGCCTACTTTTGATTTACTGTGCCGGAAGAATTATAGATATTGGAATTTTTTCCTATTGAATTACCGACGGGTTTAGTTTTATTAAGAAAGAGAGAGAGAGAGAGAGAGAGAGAGAGAGAGAGAGAGAGAGAGAGAGAGATAATCATCTTATTGTCCAGACCATGGCAAGTAAAAATATAAATTTCCAGACCATGGCAAGTAAAAATATAAATTTCCAGACCATGGCAAGTAAAAATATAAATTTCCAGACCATGGCAAGTAAAAATATAAATTTCCCGGACAAGCAAAAAAGTATAAATATTTCCAGACCATGGCAAGTAAAAAATATAAATTTCCAGACCAGGCAAGTAAAAAATATAAATTTCCAGGACGTTTGAAATGCAGTAGGACAAATATAAATTTTGCAGACCATGGCAACGTAAAAATATAAATTTCCAGACCATGGCAAGGTAAAAATAAAATAAATCTCCAGACAATGGAAGTTTCAAAAATAAAAATAAATTTCCCAGACCATGCATAAAACTATAATTTCCAGACCATGGACAAGCCAAAAATAAAAATTTCCCACCCATGCAAGTATAAATTTAAATTTCCAGACCATCAGGTAAAAAGTGGCAAGTAAAAATATAAATTTCCAGACCATGGCAAGTAAAAATATAAATTTCCAGACCATGGCAAGTAAAAATATAAATTTCCAGACCATGGCAAGTAAAAATATAAATTTCCAGACCATGGCAAGTAAAAATATAAATTTCCAGACCATGGCAAGTAAAAATATAAATTTCCAGACCGCAGTTAAAATATAATTTCCAGAACCAAGGCCAATAAAAAAAGAAAATATAAATAATTTCCACCAGACCATGGCAAGTTAAAAATATAATTTCCAACCATGGCAAGTAAAAATAAAATTTTCAGACCATGCAAGTAAAAATATAATTTTCCGAGAGGCCAAGTAAAATATAAATTTTCAGGACCAAGGCAAGTAAAAAATATAAACTTTCCAGACCATGGTAAGTAAAAATATAAATTTCCAGACCATGCAAGGTAAAAATATAAATTTGCCAGGAACCATTGGGCAAAGTAAAAATATAAATTTCCAGACCAGGCAAGTAAAAAAATAAAATTCCAAATACCAGGCAGTAAAACCTATAAAGGTCCCAAGAACATGGCAAAAAGTAGAAATTTTTATAAAATTTCCAGACCAGGCAAGTAAAAATAAATAAATTTAAATTTCCAGGGATCCATGGCAAGTAAAAATTTAAAATTTCCAAAGACCAGGCAAGTTTAAAAATATTAAATTTCCAGCCAAGGCAAGTAAAAATATAAAATTTCCAGGACCAATTGCAAGTACCAAATATAAATTTCCAGACCAGGCAAGTAAAAATATAAATTTCCAGACCAGGCAAGTAAAAATATAAATTTGCAGACCATGGCAAGTAAAAATATAAATTTTCAGACCATGGCAAGTAAAAATATAAATTTCCAGACCAGGCAAGTAAAAATATAAATTTCCAGACCATCGGCAAGTACAAAATATAAATTCCAGACCAGGCAAGATAAAAATATAAATTTCCAGACCAGGCAAGTAAAATTATTTATAATTTTCCAGACCATGGCAAGTACTAATATAAATTTGCAGACCATTGGCAAGTAAAAATATTTAGGAATTTCCAGACCAGGCAAGTAAAAATATAAATTTCCAGACCATGGCAAGTAAAAATATAAATTTCCAGACCAGGCAAGTAAAAATATAAATTTCCAGACCATGGCAAGTACAAATATAAATTTCCAGACCAGGCAAGTAAAAATATAAATTTCCAGACCATGGCAAGTACAAATATAAATTCCCAGACCAGGCAAGTAAAAATATAAATTTCCAGACCATGGCCAAGTAAAATATAAAATTTTCCAGACCAGGCAAGTACAAGTATAAATTTCCAGACCCATGGCAAGTAACAAATATAAATTCCCAGACCAGGCAAGTAAAAATATAAATTTCCAGACCATGGCAAGTACAAATATAAATTCCCAGACCAGGCAAGTAAAAATATAAATTTCCGGACCATGGCAAGTAAAAATATAAATTTCCAGACCATGGCAAGTAAAAATATAAATTTCCGGACCATGGCAAGTAAAAATATAAATTCCCAGACCATGGCAAGTAAAAATATAAATTTCCAGACCATGGCAAGTAAAAATATAAATTTCCAGACTATGGCATGTAAAAATATAAATTTCCAGATCATGGCAAGTAAAAATATAAATTTCCAGACCAGGCAAGTAAAAATATAAATTTCCAGACCATGGCAAGTAAAAATATAAATTTCCAGACCATGGCAAGTAAAAATATAAATTTCCAGACCAGGCAAGTAAAAATATAAATTTCCAGACCAGGCAAGTAAAAATATAAATTTCCGACCATGGCAAGTAAAAATATAAATTTCCAGACCAAGGCAAGTAAAAATATAAATTTCCAGAACGTGAAACGTAGAAATATAAATTTCCAGACCATGGCAATTAAAAAATATAAATTTCCAGGACGTGAAACGTAGAAATATAAATTTGCAGACCATGGCAAGTAAAAATATAAATTTCCACACCATGGCAAGTAAAAATATAAATTTCCAGGCCATGACAAGTAAAAATATAAATTTCCAGATCATGGCAAGTAAAAATATAAATTTCCAGAACGTGAAACGTAGAAATATAAATTTCCAGACCATGGCTCGTAAAAATATAGATTTCCAGAACAAGGAACGTAAAAATATAAATTTCCAGAACAAGGCACGTAAAAATATAAATTTTCAGACCATGACACGTAGAAATATAAATGTCCAGATCATGGCAAGTAAAAATATGAATTTCCAGATCATGGCACGTAGAAATATACATTTCCAGATCATGGCAAGTAAAAATATGAATTTCCAGATCATGGCACGTAGAAATATAAATTTCCAGACCATGGCGCGTGGACAGGCATAACAGAAAATGTCCAGTTTTTTATTTCTTCCGTCCATCTATTTATCTATATCTATGTTAACGTTTTTAAAGGTCTTTTCCGTTTGTACCATAGCTATTACAAAATGGATATTCCTTAAACTTGTCTTGCACATACACTCGACAAGAAAACTGAAGATACAGTTTTCATTAGCTTTCGTTCATCGAATTTCCCATTTGTTTTTACTGAAAAGACATAATATCGCTAAATTTAATCTAGAATATGAAAATACACTGCAAATTATATCATATTAGTTAAAACTGCAAAACAAAACCGTTCAGGTACTTAAAAACACGATATATGTCCGAAGTAATTGGAATTTCTCAGATGGATTCGTTCATAGAGATCTGGTAGATAGAATGTGAATTTCTGATTGTAGTACTTTGTATCACGATGACAATATACGTATACTCGTTTTCCTTCATGAACGGGAAATTATTGTATCATTGTAAGTGGCGAATGCAATTATTTTTAACTTCTGCAAACGATTGTTTGTATTCCAAAGCGTTTAATGTTTAATGTTAGCTGACGTCAATGGCAGCCAATGTTGCTAAGGCTAAGGTAGGTTGAGCAAATCTAGTTGCATCCGCAAGAGCGTTTTCTATGATGTGGAGGAGCCCTAGAACTTCGAGCGGGAAAGCGCAAGTCACTGGATACTGGCTTACGTAACGGATTTCACACTTTGATTACTTTGTCGTTGACATGGATCGAATGCTAGTTGCTGTTTACAAAGCTACCGTCTTTAAACATAAATCTTTATCAAGGTTAAAGTAGCATCTCAGCTCAAAGATTTTCTGGCTAATTGCTCCCATTACAAAGCAGTTCGTAAATGCATTTCTTTGCTGCGAGGCTGACAGATCTCCCAACACATCAGCATCATTTGCACGATATAAAACTTTAATTGCCTGTGCAATACATATTGAGTTATTTGTGGTAATAACTATTTTTACTTAACACAGCTTTTTTCGGGAATGATTTGTGGATGAAACCCGATTTTCAAAAGTACAGATCATATCAAGAGAGCAAGAATGACCGCAGCCTGTGTCTAAAATTTTCCACGTCTTTCTACAATCTTTGAATGTTATGGCAACTGTCGAATGAAATCAAGATTAGGGTATGAATTTCTTAGAGAATTAACTTGAATATTATGATCCTTCATAATATGGCAGTCATATCACCCCGTTTCCCAGATATCTGTGCACCGACTCACCGCTCTTTCTTCTGCCTTTCCCAGTCACAAGTCCGTCACCAATATTATAATTTCTCTCTCTCTCTCTCTCTCTCTCTCTCTCTCTCTCTCTCTCTCTCTCTCTCTCTCTCCACTTCTAAAACATACTTTAAAAATATATATTACCACTTAATCTCCCAAAGAAAATATAATGAAATTAAGTAGTTATAAATAGGCCTAAGCTTTCACGTAAGCAGATTTCTCTCTCTCTCTCTCTCTCTCTCTCTCTCTCTCTCTCTCTCTCTCTCTCTCTCTCTCTTTTTTTTTGAAACACATTTGAAAAAATATTATCACTCAATCTTTCAAAGTAAATATAATGAATTAAGTATCTCTATAGATTGGCCTACGCTTGTGATATCTCTCTCTCTCTCTCTCTCTCTCTCTCTCTCTCTCTCTCTCTCTCTCTCTCTCCACTTTTGAAAAATTTGAAAAAATTATTGTCACTTAATCTCTCAAAGTAAATTTAATGAATTGAGTATCTCTATCGATAGGCGTATGCTTGCGTGCCTCTCTCTATAGTCATATTGTTCCTCTTGATTTCCACAAGTACTGACCAAATTTTAAAACACTTTCTCTCATTGTTTCAGATCCATCTTCAATTACGCATGAATGTTACGTCAGTTTAGTGTCAAACATTACTTATAAATAAGGTTTCACAGTAGGTTTTAAAAAGGATGATCGATATTCTACCCTGAACTGACGTTACCAAATCAACATTAACGAATAATTTAGAGCCTGTTTCTACATTCAAGTATAAATTATTAAAGGACCTCTACAGAATCTTTATGGTGTAAAGTTAATATAAATCTAGAAAGCAACAAACACTATGATTTTGAAGCTCCGCCCCCTTTCTAGAGTTGCCAGGTGTGGCATTATTGAACACTAAATGTCCGAAGATTTAAAAAAACTGTATCTTAACATTCCTTGCCGAGTGTACAAGAGAACTGGTAAAGAAACGGCATCATATACACTAGTCATGTTCTATTGTAATTCTCTTTGGTATAAAACACCCATAAAGAAGCTTCGGGAATTAACTGCGTATGCAAAGGTATTTCAGTCAAGTGCAATAGAGCAATACTCAGAATTGCACATTGCCAAATTTTAAAATATATAGTTTACAAGACTCACAACTCAAATTAGTTGCAATTGCTAAACTGTCCCCTAAGTGAGTGTGGTGGAGTAATGTCAAAGAACGGTGACATATAGTTTGTTATTTTGTATTCCTTGGAAAGTTCCATTTACGTATCTTTTTTCATGACGAAAAACATTTTTGGCCATCAAAAATATTTCCGTTAAGGGCATAATATGATGTTCAAATCAACAGAACTTTATTATTTATTATTAAAGCACACGCTGGGAATGTATATTATAGAAACTATTTAAAATTTTGTGACTAAGAAATGTATTAGTTTATTTTCGTGTATGGTTTTGCTAATCCCTTCTAAAGATTTGTTAAATATTTTTTTCTTGTTTCCAAAACTTATAGTTTATTGATGAACCGATTTGATATATATATATAATATATATATAGATTTTATATATAATATTGTTTTAAAAAAAAAAAAAATTTTTTATATTATATCTATATATTATATAACACATATATATATGTGTGTATGTCTGTGTGTATGTATATGTATATGTATGTATATAGATTTTAGTCTATCACGAGCTTGTTGGCATGTTACGTGCGCTGGAACCCTGGGCTCCTGTCTTCCCTACCCTCCCAATCCCCTACCCGGGACAGACAAACAGGTTTGCAGGAGGGTGGATCTCTCCCCTACCAACTCGTTCGCCTACCTGACCCGCCCCCACCCTGGGCGGACACATAGATTTGCAAGGGGCTGGTGGCTGTGTCATGTCTCCCCTACTTTTACCCGGGGGAGGTCAAACAAGATATCCACTCAAATATTATTTTGATAAATAGATTGTTGGACTCTATTTCCCAGCTTGGGATATCTGCATCATCCAAGAATCTTCATCTTCTAGACATGATGTCTCGAAGTGATGATTTCTTGTTTGTCATTTTTATTAATTTGTTAATTTTTTTCATTTTTTAAATAACTTATCTCTTTATTTTTGTATTTCGCATTACATTCTGTTACTTCTTTCTAACGGACGCCATATCCTTGGTAGCTTGAATTTCAAGTCAATGGGCCCCTGGGCTTGTTCCATATGGATAGGCTTTTATCTCCTGATTAATAATAATAATAATAATAATAATAATAATAATAATAATAATAAAGGGTAAATTTCAAACCTTCATAAAAGGATATCCAGATGGGCCATAATCTATAATCATATCATTAAGGAACGCCCCCTTATTTCCTGCATTGCCTGTTTTTCTGAAATAAGTTCTACTCCATACATTGGTCGGTGGTGGCCTGGCCTATATCGTTCCCAAGACGCACAATTATGGCTAACTTTAAACTTAAATAAATTACAATGAAAATAAAACTACTAAGGCTAGAGGGCTACAGTTTGGTATGTTTGATGATTGGAGAGTGGGTGATCAACTTGCCAATTTGCAGCCCTCTAGCCTCAGTTGTTTTTAAGATCTGAGGGCGGACTGTAAAAGTGTAGACGGATGGACAAAGCTGCCACAGAAGTTTTCTGAAAAAGCAGTTTTCAGAAAACTAAGACCATGATGAAACGGTATACAATATAACTTCGGGTAACAAAAAATAAATAAATAAAGAGAGAGAGAGAGAGAGAGAGAGAGAGAGAGAGAGAATGTAAAACATTAAAGCTCGCTCTCTCACGTCCGTAGAATCATGTCTTCAGAGTAATGGTCTGTAGGAGGCGGAGTAGGTCGTCCTGATGGGTCCTTCTGTGCTAAAATGCCCCTTGGCGCGAAATCGGCAAATCTCATCAGATCTCTCGATCTCCCCCTCCATAGTCGTAGCATTAGGCCTGTGTCGAAGGGAAGAAGCAGGGGCAAGGAAAATGAAATGAAAAGGGAAGATACGAGACAAAACATTCATGTTATAGAGGGTAAATGATTGTCCAGGATGAGGATGGTAACTACCCTCTTTCCGGAGTTCTTGGAGATGTGTCCTTCGCTAATCAGATGGCAATTTTAGTTTTTTTGTCTGTTGAGTTAGTTGGTTGCCTACAAAGCATTTTATTCATTGCCCTTATATATATATATATATATATATATATATATATATATATATATATATAGGTATATATATAATATATATATTTATAGGCGTATCTATGTATAACATATATATACCATATATATATATATATATATATATATAATATATATATATATATTATATTATATATGTATATATTGTAGAAAAAAAGACAAACCAATAAATAAATAAAAAATTAACTAAAAATACCATTTGATCAACGTAGGACATTATCTCCTATAACTGCGCAGAGAGTGCAGTTACACAGAGACAGAATGAAGGGAAGTCACTCGCGACCTTTCGTAGATTTTTTATGGAAGGTTTTCAATATTAAATTATATCAGAGAGATCGCGGACTCCAACACTCCGATAAGATTTCTAGGTTACTAAGAATACCGAGAACTCCAGAAAGAGGGTAGTTACCATCCTCATCTTGGACAACCTCGCTCATCATCCGCTGCCTGCCTAGCAGTGATGACGCAATACCTTACGAACGTAGTTTCTTCGTTCTTGAATGAGCGCTTCTTTTCGAGACATATTCGGAATATTTTTAACGAGCCAGGAAAACGCTACTTTGCATAAATCATAAACGGGAATTCAGTTAAATGTATATTTACAAAATAAAAATAAAAGTACCTGAGCAGTTTGCAGATAAATAGAAAGCGTAATTCTTTTTAAAAAAGCGATTGTTTTTTCTAAACGCAAAACTGCAAGCCGACAAAAAACAAATGAAAATACTTTCCCGCCAGAGGTCAGTCTAATAAGAACGATCACTTCATCCTTCAAAACCAGATTAGGGGAAATGATATGATATCCAGGTAATTGGTTTTGGATAATTAGATTTCATGCCAATTCTGCCATTCGGGTTTCTCCCGCCCGCTTTGCAAATCGCCGATGATGTAATGACTTGGCCAAATTGTTCAAGAATATGTTTGAAAGTGCACCTTTTTATTGCTTTCATTCTTTGATCCCGTACGCGGTGCACTGTAGGCACTACATTTAGGCTCTCTGCAGCGTTCCTTGGGTCCCGTTGCGACCCGTTTTATTCCTTTTACTGTACCGCATTTCATAGTCCCTTTCTTCCACCTTTCCAATCAATTGATTCATGGTGTAAGTTCGAGGTTTTTCCCTCCTGTTATGCCTTTCAAACCTTTATTTTCAATTTCCCGTTGAATGACCTCATAGGTCCCAGGCCTTGGCCTTATTCCTATATTCAATTCAATCATCTTTACTGTACCTCTGTTCATATTCTCTTTTTTGTATCTTACTTTCACCTTTCTAAACTTCTTATTCTCAATTTTCCTTTCAGCCCCGAAAGACCTCATAGGCCTCAGCGCTTGGCCTTTGACAGGACGTGGCTTAATGTTACAGGTGGTTCTTTGAAGGCTAATCTTTGTTGCATGTAAACGACAACATTCATAGGAGATTTAGTCCATTGATGTTCAAGTTAGTCTGAATGTTAGTGTTGACTGTTTATTCAGGATCTTTCAACATTCGTATTGTTATTCCTTACATGTTTAAGGTTTAATGTTAATATTTCCAGCTTCTTGAAGATAATTATCCATTGGCTTCTCTAATCGAAGTGTAGATGTTTGGCGTTTAAGGGGAAAATGTTTGGTGTTCATTAAGGATATAACTCGAAGGAAAAATGTTTATATCCGGTAGATGTTCATTAAACGTTTATGACCAATGTTCTGATAAACCATGAGGTTCCCAAAACATATTAGCAGTTTTTTTTATGAATGAATACTTGAAACGTCGGTATATCTACTCCGTGGATGTTTAATGATAAAAAAAATTTCAGTTTTTACCATCGTTAGAAATGTTGTCCGTTTTTTAATATTGAATAATAAGATTAAAAATTTTGATGTAAACGTTTGTTGTCTACGACTGATAACTCATAACGTTTAATGCGAACATTTGTTAGCTACGGAAGTGTACAGAAAGTCGTAAAATGAGTTGTTCTATCTCAAAAACGTGAATTTGGAAATGTCCGTTGTCTGAAGAGATTGCAGAACAAAATGTTGAGATGTCAATGTTTGTCGTCAACTTTACGATGATTTTAGGCCGCAGGCCTGTAACTTTATAGATCTTAGATGTTGCCGAACAAAATGTTGAAATGTCAATCTTTGTCGTCTACCTATAAATACTAGAACGCAGGCCTGTAATTGTATAGATCTTAGATGTTGCAGAACAAAATGTTGAAATGTCAATGTTTGTCGTTTACTCACGATGACTTTAGAAAGCAGTCCTGTAACTATATAGATCTTAGATGTTGTAGTACAAAATGTTGAAATGTCAATGTTTGTCGTCTACTTTACGATGACTTTAGAAAGCAGTCCTGTAACTCCATAGATGTTTTAGCATCAGATTAAAGTCTTCTAGTCTAATGGCGCCATCGTGTCTCCTAACTCCGCGTGTAATTGCTTACAATACGTCTCGGTGACTTCGCCGAGATTACGGTCGCTATTAATTACATTAATTCTTTGGTCGCTACCCGGAACTGCTTCGCTGCCACTGGCCGGGGTTTGGGTTGGGGTGGGGAATGATGGGGGAATAAAGATGGGGAAAGGGGGAGGAGGCTTAGATACTTGCCATCACGATGGCAATGTATACATACTACACCCGTGTTCGTTACCCTTGGTGACGCGTGTTCGTTTCAAAACGGAGTGTTCTGTTTTCCCATTTTCGACTTTATTTCTATTTTATTTATCTCTCGTATTTGTTTGTAGGAACTGTACGTTTTGGTAAGGAATTTATTTATATTTTTTTTTTAGTAAATATTTGCATTCCGTCCTTTTTTTAATATTCTACTCTTTCTTGATCAAGTCTTTCTCGCGCGTTTTGGGAAACGAAGTAAAAGCGGCAGGAGGTTTCTCTCTCTCTCACGGTATCCATCCGCGCCCACGTGTCGTTTTCGTCGGGAATTATCTGCTACATTTACTAAGCAGGGGCGAACGGAAGCAGTACGGGTTGTGGTGGTGATGGTAGGGCTGGGGCCCGGGGAGACAGGTATCCAAATTTGTTAAATAAATATTTTAATAAATTTATCATCGGGTATAAGCCCTTGAAAAGCACTTTCCAACGAACCCAAGGAAGCACGTATATGTCTCCTACAATAGAAATAATCATGCGTGCCACGTGGTGAGACTGAGTGATTACATGTCTTTGCCAAGGGGTTGTGTAATATATTTCACCACTAAAGCCTTTTGAACCCCTTATATTTAATATCCTTCTAAGTATCAAAGTCTTTATACTCTACTTTGCATTCTATGGACTACCTAAGTCGTCGGACATCTATTCCCAGACTTGATAAACAATCCAGAGAAGTTTTATAACCTCTTCAGAATGACAACTGAACAATCTAAAATGTCAGTGGTGTTAGATGAACCAGACATAAAAAAGCAAAACACCAATTACCGACGGGCACTTTCAGCTTAGGAAAAAATGGCCCGAGTAGTCACTGACTCTGAGTCGCCTTGACTCGGCATGAATCGACTCCCTTAGCGTAAACTCTCCCATTGGAATTAATGTGGCAATTCAAGAAGAGACATGAATCGTCTTGACTCGTCTTGACTCGACTCGCTAGTGTCAACGCAGCCTTAGTGTGCATTCACACCAAGTGCGTCGCGTCGAGTCGAGTGACGTCAATTCATTTGATGCAAGTCATTCTGACTAAACCCTGTTCACACCAAATGCGTCAACTTAGGTCAAGTCTGTACTCATTTGCATATTATTTCAGCGAATGAGGCACAGTAGCTTTTTATGAGAATGGGTGCATATTTATTCTCTTGATGAAATAAATGCTTTGGTGGGGCTTCGGCGTCTCAAACGTCAAAAAAGCCGACCTAGAATCTGGGTACATCATTTGAACACCAGGAGGCCACAATTTGTCATCGCGTATTCAAGAACCTGGCCTTTTTCTCCTTCAAGGAAATAGTGATGGCCACAGCAGAGTAAAAATAGATCAACGTGAAATGACGGGTAGCAGTGAGTATTTTATAATTTCGAGTATCTGTTTATTTTTTTTTTTTCTTTTTCAATAATTGATCTCTACTGTCTGTTTATCTGTTACCTTCTGTTACTTCTTTCTAATGAACACCATAATATGATTTGGAAGCTCGATTTTCAAGTCACTGGACCCTGTGGTGGGCTTGTTCCATATGAATACGGCTCATCTTCTTAATAATAATAATAATAATAATAATAATAATAGACACATAAAAAAAATGAGGTCATAAACCCCCACTCCTTTCTACCTTTTATTGTTCTTATTTTTTCGGGCCTGGTCAAGAACAGGACCTCTGGTTGCCCGTCCCAACTGCCCCCAAGAATTCGTACGTCCCTCAGCAATTATCATGCCACTGAGTAACGAGAATCATTGGGAAATAATAGTAATTCCCTGACACAAAACTCGCGCGTACCGTTGGCCACTTGTTTCTCGAGGGTATGTAGACATCGGATGTGTGATACAATCGAGTTTTAAGAAGTTTTCTGATTTTCTTATGATTTCGTGAACTGGCTTATCGTCTGTTCTCTTTCAGCTTTTTTAGCTTTCTAGGGGGCCGTTATAGTCTCAAAGTTGTTGTTGTTATTATTATTATTATTATTATTATTATTATTATTATTATTATTATTTATTATTATTTCGGAAGGAGACCCTCTCGTAGGCATGTTTTGTTAAAAATGACTGCTGCTTCAGCACTATTAATCATGTAAAGAGTCCTCTATCTTTCTGATGACGGCTTTCTCGTTGTTGCTCAGTCTGGCGAGCAACGCAGACGTCGTGGAGAGCACCTGACCCACGACGTCTGCGTCTCCTAGAAGCGCTGCTTATCCTCGAACAAAAGCCTCCCCTTAATACCACCCTAGAAGCGTTCCTGATACCGACGTGTGTGAGGAGGACCACACCCTCCCCCCCAACGAAAAGTACCAGCGCGCATTGAAACAAACACCGACATGAGAATAATACCAGGGGTGACGTCACTCAGGTAGAAGCCAATCAAGAGGCTCCCGGTGATACCTCCCGCCTGAGGTCTGCAAGACTCTTAAACGCCCGCCGTATGAGTCACCTTCCCAGGAACCAATGAAAACCCGACCTGCCGGAGAGGTGCTCTGACCGTACTCAAGAGCCCGCAACATCACGATATAAGGAGATGGACTCCCCACTATTACGGGCTGCTCTGTGAGCAAGAGCCCGTGCTGACACAAGGTCAGCTAAATCAAAAACAACAAAACAACACTATTACGGGCTGCTCTGTGAGCAAGAGCCCGTGCTGACACAAGGTCAGCTAAATCAAAAACAAAACAACCACTGGAAACCATTTACGGGCTGCTCTGTGAGCAAGAGCCCGTGCTGACACAAGGTCAGCTAAATCAAAAACAACAACCACTGGAAATTTTTACGGGCTGCTCTGTGAGCAAGAGCCCGTGCTGGCACAAGGCCAGCTTAATCTCAAACAACAACCACTGGAATTCAGTCCCTCAGCAGTTATCGCTTGATAATGTCCTGTGGATCAGGAGGAAACGTCGCGTTGGAGAGAGAGGGAGAGAGAGAGAGAGAATTGTATAAGCAATAATAAATCAAATGACTCAACCGAATTTTACCATGCCCTTTGGTGCGTTGCTCGCCAGTCTAAGCAACAACGAGAAAGCCGTCATCAGAAAGATAGAGAAGATTCTTTACAAGATTAATAGTGCTGAAGCAGCAGTCATTATTATTATTATTATTATTATTATTATTATTATTGGAAAACAAAATCCACAATAATGTCTGTTTGATCTTATTTAAAATACAAAGCAGAAAGCTTTTGATGACCTGCACGGTCCTCCTTGTCAATCCTCAGGTCATCGAAAGCTTTCTGCTTTGTATTTTAAATAAGATCAAACAGACATATCATTGTGGATTTTCTTTTCCATTTTATTTTATTAACTCATGTCATTATGAGGTTTCTTTGGATTATTTTTATTATTATTATCATTATGGAACAAGCCCACCACAGGAGACATTGACTGGAAATTCAAGCTTCCAAAGAATATTCTGCAATTCATTGGATAGAAGTAATAACAGAATGTAATGGGAAATACAGAATGAAATGATTCCTACAGAGAGAGAGAGAGTTTCATTAGCGACTTGTGTATGTGACGGTTAATTTTTAAAAATAATTTTCACAAACAATTTACAATTGTTGACAAATGTCCCCCTACTCAAATCTCTCTTCAATTAAATGCCTGCAAACAGGACGCGTGGCGGGCCTCGCCCGCCCGTCCCGGAACACATGGCGGGCCATGCCCGCCTGTCCCGGAACATGTGGTGGGCCTTGCCCGCCTGTCCTGGGACGCGTGGATGCCCTCGCCCGCTCGTCCCGGGACTCGTGGCGGGCCACGCCCGCCTGTCGCAGGACACTTGGCGGGACATACCCACCTGTCCCGGGACACTTGGTGGGCCACGCTCGCCCGTCCCGGGACACGTGGCGGGCCACGCCCGCCCGTCCCAGGACGTAGGCGGGCCACGCCCACCTGTCCTGGGACGCGTGGGTGCCCTCGCCCGCTCGTCTCGGGACGCGTGCCGGGCCACACCCACGCATGGCAGGCCACGCCCACCCGTCCAGGGACGCTTGGTGGGCCATGCCCACCCGTCCCAGGACGCATGGTGGGACATACCCGCCCGTCCCAGAACGCTTGGCAGGCCTTGCCCGCCCATCCCGGGACACATGGCAGGCCTCGCCCGCCTGTCCCTGGATATCCCAGGACGCACGGCAGGACGCGTGGCGGGCCTCGCCCACCTGTCCGGCAGAGACTGCACCTTTGCTTAGTCTTAGAACCAGAATATGCCACTGAATCCTTCTAATCCTCCTGGGGCTTCTCTGAATCCTTTCAATTCTCTTGAGGCTTCTCTGAATCCTTTCAGTTCTCTTAGGGCTTCTATGAATCCTGTCAGTACTCCTGGGGCTTCTCTGAATCCTTTCACTTCTCCTGGGGCTTCTCTAAATCCTCTGCTTCTTCTCCACCAATCCTGTCATTTTCCTCATGCTTTCTTCAATCCTCCCATTATTTCAAGGATCAACAAAGCAAACTTATTACAAAAATAAACATTAAAATTTCCATACTACAAACATTACCCTCAAATTTTTCACATCTCATCCCTCTTTGTGAGGCCAGCGCCATTCCTTGAAGATCGCGCTATTCCTTGAAGACAAACAGCTGCTCCTCCAGTTCCAGTTGTCCTTCTCCAGGCATTTGTTTTTCCCTTGTAGGTTCTTCAGGTTGTAAACCAATTTCTCCTTCGCTCCTCGCAGCTGTCCAACCTCATCTTCCAGCTTTTCCTTCCGTTCGCCCTGGACACCGGTCTTCCTCTCCAGCCACCATTTCCTTTCTCTAGAAGGCATGTCAGCTCCTTCCTCTTGAGTTTCGCAGCCTCAACTTCACACTGGAGTCCACACTTTTCCCTCCTGAGGTCTTCCACTTCCTTCTGCAGGCGCTCCAACCTGACCTCGACGTCTTTTCTGCCGGATTCGTGCTTTTCGGTCGCGTCCTTTTGTTCCTGGATGAACCTCGCTATCCGCGCCGCTTCTTCACTTTTTAACTGCGGGTCTTTCTCCTTCTGTCGTACGAGTTCCTCTTGCCTCTCAACCTGGCTGTTTGCCTCTTCCAACCGCACTGTTAGTTCCCTTATCCTCTCACATAGGGCATCGTTTCTCTCCCCAATTTCCTTTGTCTTTTCCATCAGCTGCTGATTTTCATCTGTGATCTTGAGGATCTTGTCTTCCAGCTGCCGATTTTCCCTCTTTTATTGGTTGTTCTCCCTTTTCAGGAACAACGTGTCAGCTTCGAGCGGGTAGGCCCTTTCTTGCTAGACCTGCTGTAGCAACACCTGAGTGATCTGGATCACACGAGTGTGTTCTTCCCTTCTGCCCGCCTTCTGAATCTCTTCATTGTTGTCGAGCCTCTGTTGCAGCTGAAGAATTATCCTGTCCAAGTTCACCTGCTGCTCTCTCTGGCACCGGATGGTGTCTCGCCATTCTCTCCTTCAGTTCCTTCTCCTTGGGCTGTTCAACTCCATCAACAGTAGTCAGGAAGAACCTCACCAGTGAATAGGCAGCCACAATAAACAAGATGACTATTCCTGCGTTATACTTCTCTCCGTATTTCGAACAATATCTGGACATACCCAGTTTACATATATACTCTCCTCTCATTCTCTCTCGATTTTTCGTTGATTTTCTATATTCCACAAGAGATATTTCGATTTATTAAAATATAGCAGGAAATATTCTGAAAATTTTTTTAACTCTGCCTTATCTCTTGGTGTTATAAATTGCTGAAATCTCTCTCACTCTTAGGGATTTTTTCTAGTACGTATCTCTCTCTCTCTCTCTCTCTCTCTCTCTCTCTCTCTCTCACTCTTAGGGATTTTTTGCAGTACGTATCTCTTCTCTCTCTCTCTCTCTCTCTCTCTCTCTCTTCTCTCTCTCTCCTCTCCATGCGGGATTTTTTTTTGGGGTTTTTTTTTTTATTTAATCTTACCTGTTGAAATAAATTTGGGGATTTTCCTTTATTTACCTTTTTGTCTATTAGAAAAACAATACTACCTACAGGCGGGCAATTGCAACTTAGGGGAAAATGGCTATTTTTCTAAGGCAAGTTTCCTTTTTATTGAATTTTACAGGATAACTAATTAAAAGATACAATTCTAAACGAATTAGCCGAGACTTCAAGAGAAATATATATATATATATATATATATAATATCATATATATATATATATATATATATATATATATATATATATATATTATACATAACAATTAACTACTCAACCATAAACATTTCAAAAACAATAGGTAAGTTTTAAGATTTTAAATGTATATCATATGGATAAAAAGAAACGATGAACTGAAATTTAATTATATTACATTTTGTCCTACATAAAAGTGAAAAAAGATATAAAGGAGTACAATTTTATTAGAACATAACTCACGTTTGTAAACTGAAATGCAATATGAAAACATAGTAGAAAACACTAACATCACTTTTTCTATTGAAGGCGAAAATGACACTATACTCTGTTTTTTTTCATCTGTCCATCCGCCTGTGGTGTTTTTGTATGGTAACACTGCGTCCGAGCTTTAGATAGTTACATTCAGCTTACATTCAACGATGATGATAATATCTTATTTCGAATATTTAACGGTGTAATTCGCAAAACAGTAAATTATTTTAAAACACTTTTTCAGTTTGCAAATGTACGCCCAGATATCCTTTTATTTACCTAAAACTTACACATAGCGTAACCATCTAAAGCCCGGGACGCAGTGTTACCATACAAAAACACCACAGGCGGATGGACAGATGAAAAAAAACAGAGTATAGTCATGAATTAGTTCGACTCGACGCGACGCGTTTGGTGTGAACGCAACCTTAGTAAGACATTGCGTATATGTTTAATATAATATGCAGGCAGCTTTCTGAACGTCGAAAATATTTGAGACTCCTTGTAACACATTAAAAATGGGATGTAAATATGCAATTCACAATTATCTTATTATTTGAGAACATAGAAATAATAATTGTTTTGAATGAATGCGGTTCAGCGACCATTAATCACCTGGAATCTAAATTCAGTTCCAGTTCAGTAACAGAACAAAAGTAAACACAGCTTTGATTAACCACAAAGTCATTTTCCAGGAAATTCATGTTATGTGACTGGAAAGTCTTTGTACAATTCTGTGACGGACGCTCAATTTGGATTACAGCAGTTCTAAAGAATGTTGCATTCTAATAAAATATGCAGCACTCCTACAATATATCATCAAATTGTTTTAAAACTGAAAATTTCATGTAGATGATGAAAATTTTAATTCCATTCTCAATTTTCAAGTGTTCAGTAACTGAGTAATTGATTAAGGAGTATATATATATATATATATATATATATATATATATATATATATATATATATATGTAAATGTAAGTTTACATAATAAAAAATATGGAATGTTAGTCTATATATATAAAAGTCTAAAACTAAAGAGGTCAACCAGATTGCTTGCAGGAATGTGATCAGACTAGAGACGCTAAAGATGACGTATACAATAAGTATGTAGGCTAAGATAACATGCCGTCACCTGTAGTCTTTCAATTGTTTATAAACATTAGTCCAAGCTCCCTGCTTGAGACAACTACCCCGACCTATAATTCAAACGGCCTACGTGATCTGTAGCGTGTCTCATTTGATTGTGTGTTCGTATGAAACTATGTCATTTGTATGTATGTTCATATGTTCGAACTACTGTCTTTTTGTTTCCTTCATAACTTGTAACAGAGAGTAGACAGGCAGAACAGAGTTAGCTATCGTCATTAGAAGACCTGTACCTCTTTACCTAAGCTTTATCATGTAGAGGAATAGGATTAGCCATCATCATTGGCAGAAGCGATCAAGCTATCGTTATTAGAAGACTTGTACAATCATATCTGATCTTCAGCATGTAAAACTTCAGAAGAATATATAATTTTTTATATTTCGTGTTTTCTACAAGAACCTCCTCACCATGAGTTTAACACATCGTCGTAATAACTAACAAGATAATACCGACTTCGTAAGTGATCTACAAACCCCCAGACACTCCATTGAAGATGGAAGTGCAATACCAACCGACTTAGCGTAAGATTATCGCTAGTCTAACATTACCTCATAGGGCGCCATATCATACAGGCACGAGCCCTAATATTGGTGGCCAGCGTACCAGAAGAACTCTACAACGTCCTACGAAGAAAAAACCAGAATAATAAATCATGTATCATAAGAAGTCAACGACGACGGAAGCGCAGATTCAAAGCAACCTAGTATCATCGTTGTGAGCACTTCAGAAAACAATAAGAACTTTTTTAACGCGACGAAAGCAGATTCTTCAGCAACTTAGTATTATCGTTTAGTGAATAACTTCAAGAAACAAAACCGACGTGTCCTTTTCTCCACGGCAACGGAAGCTTCGTCTCTCATTAGAATCATTCAAGAAAACCATCGTTAGTGAGCGTTTCCGGCACTCCAAGAACAAACCGAACGCGTCTGCAGCATCGGATCTTTCAAGGGCTCGAATCATCGAAACAACGTGCACGGGGGAAACTGAAGCCAAACCAAATCATCCGCTAAATAGAGAGGAGGACCAAGGCCGTGTGTCGTTATCGGAACACCGTGACTTCCCACAAAAGCAAGCTAAGTACAATTTTTTTATTCATTTGGAGTAACTTTGAGTGTTTCCTTTGCAGGTCGAAATTTCGTTATTCCTGTGGCTGAAGTTACGAGACATTCTTAATCTTACTTTTTTTACAGAAATTATCTACATCATTGAGATTTCGCTACTGCGAGTTTTTTATCTTTGAGTGTCTGTTTCCAGAAGTTCTACCTGAAACAATATCATAATCATATACTATGTTTTAATTTTTATCATTTTGGGTGATTATTAATGCCTTACGTAACAAATCATATTAAAACAGTGAATATGCGTTTACGCAGTGGACGTCTGTATTTATACAGATGCATGGATAGGGTCGTTAAGCCACCGTAGTGATTAGAAACACACAAAAAACAAGTGGATACACCCGTACAAATCATATAAATTAGAGGTAACACTATTTCGGGTCATGACATAAATGCTCCTTTGCAAGTCCGATCGCAGTTTTAGCCTTGAGTTTTTTGAGTTATATAAAATATAAAATAAGGCGTGTTTATCAAAGGAAAATCCTATAAACCTTCAAACATATTAAATCCGTTTGAACAAAAATGAGACAGTTAATCAATAATAACTTATATAAAGGAACTATACATTTGTCTCATAAATCGTAACATTGTTTCAAAATGACCCAAACAGAATTCTCCCACAACCGCAATCGCACTTTGCACGCAAAATCCTCGAGAAGCATGCACCCTCGAATGTCTTAGTGCATGTAAAAAAGACTTTGCTGGGAAATGAAATTTTAATCCTTCCCGACACTCTGAAATATAACGATTTCCGCGAACAAAGCCCTAGACACGGTTGACTCGCTGCAAACAAGTTAATATAGTAATCCACAAAAACCTATACATATAAATATCGCATTTCTTTTATTGTTGCTAATTTTTAATCCCGCCCAACCAGTCGTGGATGAATCTCTCTGATAATCTATCTAAAGTAATATCAGTAAAGTCATTTAAGCAGAGGTGATTCAGCAGAAATTTTTTTTTATCTTTTTATCTGAATACCAGGAAGTTTCTCCACTAGCGAGTGATCTCTGGGAAAAAACGGATGTAATTTAACACAAAATACGGTCTAAGGACAAACATAAAGCTATATACGTACCTTCGTATAGACTCCCAAAGCAATTTCAAAATAGAGATAAATGACGAAGTTGAAAAATGTTAGTAATAGGAGCCATTAGGAAATCAAATAGCCCATATAATTTTCCCTCAAAAACGTCATGCCATAAAAGATCGGACTTGGCGTATCTGCGTAGATTTCTGTCACTTAAACAAGGAAACGACTCCCGATAGTCCAGTGCCATGTACCGACGACATCTTATCCTCTGTTAGGTTAGAATAAATTTTTCACCAGCTTGGACTTACTTAAATGCTTTTACCAGATCATTACCTAAGTGATTGTACCTCATACACCGTTTTCAGCACATTCAGGGGACATTATCAATTTTTACGTATGCCTCCGGCTTACGTTGCGCCCCAATTACAATATAGTGTTTGGAGACTTTTAGGGGATACCCTACATGCTTATATGGTTGGTCTTATAATCTTTTCTAATACCTTAGAAGTACATTCACCATAAAACTAGAGCTAGTGCTACAGAGACAAAGACAAATAATCTCAGAGTAAAATATCTAAATGTGAGTTTTAAAAACCGAACATGTTATCTAGTTTTATTGTCTTGTCAAGGTCTTAAAGTAGTCCATGGTAAGGTGTCGGCTATTCATAACTTTCCGGTACCTATTAACGTAAAGGGGGGATACAGCACTTTGGCGCTGTAGTGGGTATTACAATCGTATGTAAATATAACTCTTCATCATGACAGCTCCTTTAAAACAGATCTTACGAAGAAGGGCGTAGATTATTATGGTCTAAAAAGCATCAACAGGCGTTCGATATCTTAAAAGCGGAATAATGCAGCTTACCTACTTAAAAAATCCCTGATTTAAATAAGGAATTTTTTTTTTATTGCAACAGACGCCTCAGACCAAGGGGTAAGAGGATACTACTTCAGCATATATAAACAGTTTTTTCCTATAGCTTTTTATTCACGTAAACTAAAGCCCTCTGAAAGTAATATACAGTAATAGGCAAGGAAGGGCTAGGTATCTTTAACTCACTAGTACATCTTAAGTTCATAATCTATGGCTATCCTGATAAAGTCCTTACTGAACATGAGTCCTTTACCGAGTTTTTTCAAAGGCTTTAATCACAGTCCAAAAGGAACTCGGTGACAATGATCATTCAGGTCTTTGGAGCCAAGATAAATATCTACCTGGGAAAGCAAATATCATAGCTGACGCATTATCCCGCAATCCCGCACCATACCGCCAAAGAACTATTAATTAGACTAAAAAATATAGAAACAGTCCGTACTATTGTTTAAAACCGTATCTAAACAAGAAAATTCCTTAACCCAAGAGATCGCGACCACTGAATATCTGGGTGGAGGCGCAGAACTGTTACAAACTGAACAAACAAAAAAGCAAGTGTCAACAGTGATAAGCAAAACAATAAACACAAAACAATAAACACTTCGAACGGAAACAGAGTCAGCGGCTAAGCAAAACAATAAACACTTTTGAGCAGAAACCCTAAAGCAAAAAAGTACATTTAAAGTATGTGTATCAGAATAATGTAATCAAATCTGTAATATTATATGTAGGTCTGTGACGAGGAAAACCCGAACCGAAAGAAACACAGCAGACGACTAACGACCAGGTAGTAGTAATAATCTTTTTCATACCAATCGTCATAAACAAAACTGGTTGCCATTCCGTCATCCAGGGTTCCCACTCCTATGTCCACAGAAAGCCAATCACTGTTTTACTGGCCTACAATGCTTACAGATATAAAAAGCACATAAACTAATTGTAACACTTGTCATGAAAACAAGGGATACACTAAGACACCTGTCAGTTTAAGGGCCTATCCTGTGCCAAATCAATCCTTGAAAGAATATACGTAGAATTATTAACAGAATTACGAGTCTGACAGAGGGAATAAACACTTCTTAGTGTTAATAGTTTCCTTGAACACGTTATATAGAATTAATAGCACTAAAAAACAAACACCAGCAATTGAGTGGCGTTACGAATATTTATGAGTGCTAAATCAGTAAATATGGAATCAACACATAATAATCTGTGACTCGGGTGGTGTAAATCAATAATAATCTCCATAACGCGTTGTGTGTGTGAAATTTTCCTTTCCATTAAGAAAACCAATAATATATTTTATCACCCCAGAGTCAATAGGTTTGGTAGAATAACTGATAATTAAATAGGAAGTGTCAATGTCTTACGAGTTACAACTCGTGTATTGGATCCGACTGGATTATAGCGTTCTCGCGGTTTTAAATACTTTATCATTCATATCTTGTATCTGTAGAATTGATGCGCAAGTAGCCTTATACGGTACACCGCTAGAACACTTTTCCACATATTCAAGCCAACCATTAATTTATCAAATATATATAAAAGAAAATATATAAATAAATAAATATATAAAAAAAGTAAAAATAAATATGGTGGATACAAGTGGAGTCAAATATAATACACTCCGTAAGAAGTCGGAAGGGTTACAATTTATAATAAAAAAAAAAAAAAAAAAAGGAATCACGATAAAATCAATAAGCAAAAACGTAACCATAGATTAATTAAATATCCAAATATATATGCGTAAAGATTTGAACTCTAACTTAACGCTTTAGTAATGACAAATAAGCTAAAAGTTCAAACACATATCCAAACCTACTGACATATTGTCTGTCCCGGTGATTTATATTCGTAGTCAATGAAAAAAAAAAAATAATATAATAATAAATAATAAATAAAAATAAAATAAAAGAGATTTTAAAGTCAGGAAGTCTAGAATGTGAAAAATGTTATCTATGAATAATCCTATATGAAATCTGATACAGGGCTAATAATATATATAGAATTTGTATGGAAACCTTTTTCATTAGTTTCAATAAGGAAATATTTTAATTTAACATAATCATGCAGTTTTTCCAACATGAAACTAATATATTGTTCAATTTTGGTACTGTTTTTTTTTCAGACATTCTTCTATGTGGGTCGAGTATTAAAAAAAAAAACAAAAATTTATCCTAAAGTCGTATATTACAGCAAGTAAACGTAACTCTTAGCTGGCTGAGAGCAATCTCCTGCCAAGTGACGACGTCGTCATTGCCGTATCAGCATTTGTTCCTTTTTAAACCTCAATAATCTGCTTACACAGGCTTCATCTGTGTGTCGTCTCTGCTTGCAAAAGCAGATTGACTGGAGAAAGGAATGCTTAGCCCGAACTTCTCATGGGCAAGGCAAGACGTTAGGTACAAGTGTCTATCGGTATGGCGCAAAGCAACTTGCAATCATTTTAAAATTAATAATTAAAAAACAAAATAAGGAAATAGAATTTCTATAACATCAAATGAATTAATTTTTTCTGAACCTCATAGACATTTAGAAGTATCACGATATGGATATGGATTATTTACTTGCGACATTAGCTTATTACAATCCAGGTAAATCACATTCATGGGAAAATGTCACATCTTTAAAAACCCAAAGTTTTATATAGAAATTAGTTACATAGTGGGTTTTTTCGTTGCATCTCCTATCTATTATTAAAGTTTTTAAAAATTAACCTCAGAGGATGCGCGCGAGAAACTTGAATATGAAACTTTTGTTAGGGGCACATAGGATCAAGATTTTATCACAACTTACTTTCAGTTAGCATAGAGAAATACAGAATCATGATTAATCTTCTATTTGACTCTTATGTTGCCTGGCAATCTTACAATTAGCTCCGTTTTTCCACTTCTTTGTCTAGTAACTTACTACCAGTAATATCGAATTTTCTTGAGATTCGAATATGATATCTATTTATTTTTTATAATTATGGATATTTTTACAAGTCATCATAGACCTGGATAGGTTTCACTCATTGTTAATGCCATGGATAAAAAAGTTTGTACAGCGGATTCTTTGAATTCCAAAATATCAGCGAATTCATGTGGGTTACGTCTGGTCTAAATGGCTCTCTTCCCTCCCCTGTATTTGGATGTTGTCTGAATTTACTTTGCCCTTGTGACAGTATAATTTCACTTGCAGGCTGGATTAATGGAACCATGTTACAGTATCCTGCAGTCCGAGAGTTTCACATCGCAACTTCAAAAAATCGTTCGGTCGCTGCGGAACGACGGGCAGTCGAGTAACAACCGCCTACAAGGTGAAAGGAATTTCATGGACTTCTTCGACCGACAACCGTATCTCGTCGTTAATCTCGTTTTCGTGCGGAACGCTCCTACGGCTGTCGGAATCGACTACGAAAGGGTAACATACTTCCGACAATACGACCCGAAGGATATTCACTCTACTTTGGCTGGCGAAGGACTCGTGCTGGGGATGTTTTTTTTTTATTCATCGCGAACGTAATCGTGTAGCTTAGGATGCAGAGAATAAGTATGAGCGCAAAATAGAACGTTGGACCCGCCCAGGCAAATTTTCCCCTTCCCCTTTGTTTTAACCCTGTGAAATAGGTCGTTTCATTGGGCTATAGGTGGTTGTCTGGAACTGTGTAATGGACGAAAAGTTGTTCGAACGCTAGTTAAAAGTGAAAGTAGTTCTAACCTCGGTCATGTATCCTATATATATAAAGTATCATGTATCCTATATATAAATGATCATAAAATAACAGAATCGAAATATATTTTTTGCGTGTACGCAATAGGAATCTCTTATATAAAAAAAAATTGATCATAAATAACAGAATCTAAATATATCTTTTGCGTGTACGCAATAGGAAAATCTATTTAAAGTGCACATATATTAATCATAATTATATGAATCCATATACATATGTATAAACAAATCAGGTAGCCTATAATCAATCTGTTACCTTTTATCTTACCAATATCTGCAGTTAGTATATGAATTAATGAATCAGATATATAACATTTAGCATAAAAATCAACGAATCAATCAGCATAAACATTAAAAATTTTTTATCATTCATATATGAAATTTTTTTATCAGTTAAAATATGATTTTTATCATGTTAATCTTCATTCTATGCAATTATCAGAGTACATTAGTATTTTCTGTAGCATATGTATCTTAATGAGTATGAAGTGAAAAACTGTATCATTATATCCGGTGATCACTATTGATTTACCATATCATTATGTTTTATATTTTTATTACTTGAATCAATTCATGTACACAATGAATTTTTTATTTACTTATATATTATATATATTCACATAGTGTCCCTGTATCACAACTCCTATAAGTCAAATGCAAGTCAAGTTTGAGTAATATTCAGTAGCTGGTTTTGGTAGCTGACCGAGCTGATGTAAGTGTTTACTAATAAAATATGGAATGTTAGTCCATATATATAAAAGTCTAAAACTAAAGAGGTCAACCAGATTGCTTGCAGGAATGTGATCAGACTAGAGACGCTAAAGATGACTGTATACAATAATATGTAGGCTAAGATAACATGCCGTCACCTGTAGTCTTTCAATTGTTTATAAACATTAGTCAAGCTCCCTGCTTGAGACACTACCCCACGACCTATAATTCAAACGGCCTACGTGATCTGTAGCGTGTCTCATTTGATTGTGTGTTCGTATGAAACTATGTCATTTTGTATGTATGTTCATATGTTCGAACTACTGTCTGTTCCTTCATAACTTGTAACAGAGATGGTAGACAGGCAGAACAGAGTTAGCTATCGTCATTAGAAGACCTGTACCTCTTTACCTAAGCTTTATCATGTAGAGGAATAGGATTAGCCATCATCATTGGCAGAAGCGATCAAGCTATCGTTATTAGAAGACTTGTACAATCATACCTGATCTTCAGCATGTAAAACTTCAGAAAAGAATATATAATTTTTTATATTTCGTGTTTTCTACAAGAACCTCCTCACCATGGAGTTTAACACAATCGTCGTAATAACTAACAAGATAATACCGACTTCGTAAGTGATCTACAAACCCCCAGACACTCCATTTGAAGATGGAAGTGCAATAACCAACCGACTTAGCGTAAGATTATCGCTAGTCTAACATTACCTCATAGGGCGCCTTATCATACAGGCACGAGCCCTAATATATATATATATAT
Organism: Macrobrachium nipponense; assembly: GCF_015104395.2. Lineage (NCBI taxonomy): Eukaryota > Metazoa > Arthropoda > Malacostraca > Decapoda > Palaemonidae > Macrobrachium > Macrobrachium nipponense. The sequence goes on from NC_087209.1 coordinate 63,856,126, forward strand.
ATATATAGAAGACTAGTAAGGGGGCTCAAGCCCTACAGATATCACAAGGCGGAGAGGTAAAGGCATGTCTCAGCGTAGTACAGGATGCAAATTATCCAATCCTGAGCTATCCAGCATCCGGAACCACTCTATTACCTTTGTCGCTCCCGCTTGGGACATCGATTGATTTTTAAAATTATTGGATCAGCCAATTAAGATGACGAGTCTTTTAACACTGGAATCAATTTTAATCAAAACAAAATAATGTACCGAATTTAAATGCCCCAGTCTCGTCAGTTCAGCTGTTCATAGCCTAACCACTTGTTTGTTTACATAGTTTTTGTGTGTGGGGTGTTTTTTTACTTTATAATTTTTTTTTTCTCTCTTGTCCTTCAGTCACCTTTAATTTTATAACTCTGGTAGGTTTGTCTCTCCAACTAGTGTTGTTGTACAATAAATTTTTACATTTTAAATGTTTTAGTGTTCAGTTTTAAATTTTAAATATATACCGTGTTTTATCAGTGACGAGTCTTATATGTTGTATTTTTATCAATTCCCAGCCTTGAAAATGCATCGAAGTGATGTGAAACGTCGGCAATAAATTATGTACTACGCTGAGACATGCCTTTACCTCTTCCGCCTTGTGATTATATATATATATATATATATATATATATATATATATATATATATATATATATATATATACATACATACAATATATGTTCATACAACCGAGTAACCTACCTATCATATTGGGTAGAATTTCTATTGCTATGGATTGCATCCACCTACAATTCCAGTAACTGTCATTTAGCATAACACTGAACCGTATTCTCTACTAGAGAGAGAAACAACAGTTATACATTTACTTTGAACTTGAGCGCACTTTGTTTTTTCTACCTGGTGCAACAATAATTCACATTTAAAATGTATAATTATCTAATTAGTGTTGGACAAAAAATAAATTAAACAAAACTAAACTAAATAAAAGTAAGAAAATGCTGGCACGGCTCATAATCATACAAACTAGTATATCTATACAAGACTAATTTTATCCTTATTTTCGATCACTTTTTGGAAACAAACTAATGATATCATATGACAGGGAAAAAGTTTGAATCTCTCTTGGGTCCTGAATCAAATACTGGTGCAAATACAAAGAAGCTCAACTCCTCACTGCATAAAGAGAACATCATCCTTTAAAAGAATTGTTTCGAAACCCATACTGACTTTTGATTCAAGAGGGGATGATTATTAGTGGGATATGTTAAATTTACATAGTTTCATTTTGTGATAAAATTGGGGTTCACAATTTCGTCATAATATCAATCTACGTAAATCTGTCTGTCTGTCTGTCTGTCTCTCGAACACTCACACATTCGCATACACACAATTTCTCTCTCTCTCTCTCTCTCTCTCTCTCTCTCTCTCTCTCTCTCTCTCTCTCTCTCTCAACACATATTCCCATACAATTCACATACAGGTGTAAGGTTCTATCTCTCTCTCTCTCTCTCTCTCTCTCTCTCTCTCTCTCTCTCATGAAACGCACATTAACATACAGTATTCACATACAGTCACTTCTCTCTCTCTCTCCTCTCTCTCTCTCTCTCCACACAGAGAGAACAAAATAGTGACTGAAATGGTTTGTCATGGTAAATAAAGTCATAAACTACGCTCGCTGATCGCCTATAAATATTGATGCTACATAGATGAACCCCTTTATTGTCGGATTGAAACAGATGAGGCGCAATTATTGCTTATATTACAGTCGTTCGCCCTGAACTGTTAATTTTACTGGATTGGAGGTCGCTGCAATTGTCGTTTTTTCGACAGCGGCGCGCTTAAATGCGCCCCTCCCCCCACCCCCCACCCCCCCACTCTCTCTCTCTCTCTCTCTCTCTCTCTCTCTCTCTCTCTCTCTCTCTCTCTCTCATTGTTTTCATTTTATTTGTCATTGCTTACGGACAATGTTTTCTCTCTCTCTCTCTCTCTCTCCTCTCTCTCTCTCTCTCGTGTAGTAGTATAGTAGTAGTAGTAGTAGTAGTAGTCATCTTGCTTGGTGAGCGTTCCTGCGCGAAGTCAGATTAATCAACAGATATCACAAGTTTTAACATACGTCTAGAATTTGAGAAATATCTAGAAGTGTTTCGTGAACTATCGGTGATAAGATTAGTGTGAAATAGTAGGAATAAAGCGTCTTCTAAGTTAGTTTTATCAAGTGAAATACTGTAAATCAGAACAAGATGGCAGTAAGTTCCAACTGCGGAAAAAAAAAATGGCGAGATTTAGCTTCCTTGGAGATTCGGCAATACGATGAGGTAGCATGGAAGGGAACTGGCATTTCTGAAAAATCTATGAAATCAGCAACAGTCCCTAACCAAAAAGATACAAAAGCATTCATAGATATATTAGAAGGATACAATCCTTCAAACTGGAACAAATCAACTGAAAACATCTTGAAAATAATTGAAGAAGTTCCAAATAAAATCCAAAGTGGTCAAGAGACTCATAAAGAAAATATACATAAACCAACATATTCCGACAAAGAAAATGAATAAGGTGAACCTTGTGATATCCTAATTGATGCATTAGGAAAAGAATGCCAAAAGCATGTAAACTGTGTAAGGTGTGGTATAGCATAGTTAATCCACAAAACCTAATCAGAAAATGTGCTGCATGCACATTCCGACCCATCCACATGTGCTGAGGTAATGCAAGATATGAGAAAAGACACAAGAATTTTTGCTCAACATGTCTACCATGGATAGACAATGTTATTAAATCAAGATTGAATGTACAAATAGTTGAGGATGAAGAAGAAGAAGAAGAAGAGGGAGAAGAAGAAGAAGAAGAAGAAGAAGAAGAAGAAGAGGAAAACGTAAGAGAAGTAAACAAAACTGAAATGACAGAAAAATAAGGAAACAAAGAACAAGATAAAAAGTATGGATGCAGAGATACTCATTGATACTACATATGAGGCTTATAAAGCAGCATACTACGAAGAAATAAATTACGATATGACAACACAAAAGAAAATGCCGAAGAGGCTCTACCCAGATCTACACAATGACGGGAAAGAGGAAAAAATATACAAAAAAGACAAAGTCTGCAACCTTTTGAAAGAGGGAATTGCAAGATATGGAGAACAATGTTACTACAACATCCTAAAAGGTATGTCACAACTATGAAAAAAATATATGGTAAATGTGCATACCTAGATGGCTATGAGGATGATTGCAGAGATCTACATCCAAAAATATGCAAAAACCTAAAAGAGAGGAATGAAGAATATCAGGTAAAAGAAAAAAGCAAGCCATCAACGAGATATGCAGAGGTGGTCAGCAAAAAATTTCAATGCATCAGCTCCAAGATTCTACTCAGAGAATAATAACCTTGTTTTTTATTATGCAAGAGGATATTGCCAGATAATGGAGAAAATTGGCAGATTCAGACACAAAATGAATAATTATGATGAAGGAAGAACAAATATTATGAAAAGATGGATTTTTTAATGTCAGAATTTCTGGAAATGAAAAAAAGAACAACATACCAGAACAGGAAAGAGACATGGGAAAATCCTTATTATTAACCAATATTAAATGAAGGAGAAAACACGCAAACCACATCATAGTGATGAATGCGCAGGGTTTAGTTACGAGTAACTCAAAAGAAAAATAGAGTACTTAGAAGAACTAACCCAAATTGAAAAGAAAATAGATATAATGAATATAAGTGAAACCTGGTATTCCAGAGACTTGGGAATGATGAAATCCAATAAAAGGGGTTCCAAACTTAGAACCCAAGATAGGAAAAAATAGGAATAAGGGGGAACCGCAATATATGGGAAAGGGGCAAAAAAAAGGAAAAATCTATGAGAAATATAGTAACTCAGAATGTGAACTAATAGCGGTAGAATTTTGAATCTGAAAACTAATGAACATAGTTATATATAGACCTCCTAATACTAAAGAGTTTGACTTAATAATAGAAAAATTGGATGATATATGTAGAAATCACAAGGACTGGACTATTCTCCTATCTGGAGACTTCAACTTTCCTTTCGTAGAATGGAAAGAACGAATAGGAGATTGTGTTACTTATACATATAAAAAAAAGAGTAATAGTAGTGCAGAAGATAAGAGGCAATTCGAAAAGCTATTAGATATGCTAATAGAATACAACATTCAACAAATAAATCACCTGCCAACAAGAAAGGAAAATACTTTAGACCTAGTATTTGTGAACGAGATGATTATGTTAAAGAATAATAGTTTTTTATGCGAGTATTTCAGACCATAATGTCATAGAATTAACAGTCCATTCCAAGCAAGTGAAAACAGAGATAAGCAAGAATGAAAAACAAGTGGGAAGGATATGGAAAATACAACTCTACAGTAAAAAATATAAAATGGTCAGAAATAAATGAAGAATTAAACAAAGATTGGGATAACAGGTTTCGTAAGTGATGACATAAAGGTAAATACGGAGATATTATATAAACTATTAGAGAAAATAGTGGATAAATATATACCGAAGAAGAAAAGTAAACATCATTCATGCATACCAAGAGACAGAAGGATCTTGTTCCAGAAAATCAGAAAGTGGAAAAAGGTCTTGCAAAAAAGAAAAAAAAAAAAAATAAAATGCATGGAAAAAGTTTATAGAAAAAACTAAAAAGTAGATAGAAAATGCAGAAAACAAACCAAAGATTATACAATCAAAAGAAAAAAAAATGGAAAACGGACTTGGAAGAAAAAAACCCTATTAAATATCAAGCAAAATCCCAAAACTATTATACTCATATGCGAAGAAGATGAATAAAAGAAGAATAGAAATAGGCCCTCTAAGAATTGAAGGGAGATTAACGAATGAAAAAAAGGAAAGGTTTGCAACATATTGGCAGAACGATATAAGAGAGAATTCACCCCTAGAATAGATAATGAAGATAATGATGTAGAAGTAAGGGACGAAAATAGTGAATATTTAGCTGACATAGATATTAATGAAGCTGATATTGTGCAGGCTATTAATGAAATTAAAAATGGAGCTGCTGCAGGGCCGGATGGAGTGCCTGCTATTTTGTTAAAGAAAGTAGTTCATTCTATCGCAAAGCCACTTGCAATATTATTAAGACAAAGTGTAGATTTTAGGCAAGATTTATGATGACACAAAATTAGCATATATTACCCGCCCTACTTTCAAAAGTGGATCAAGACTAGAGGCAAGTAATTATAGGCCTGTGAGTCTAACATCACAATTATTATGAAAGTGTTGAAAGGGTAATGAAGAAAAATATTATGAAACACAAAAAATTTATAAAAAAACTAATTTGTGTAATAAGGACAACATGGTTTCGTACCGGAAAAAAAGTACACAAACCCAACTGTTAGTCCACCGTGAGAACATATTCAAAAATATGAAAAGCGGAATGAACAGATGTGGTTTATTAGACTTTGCAAAGCTTTTGACAAAGTAGACATAATATATTAGCGAAGAAAATTAGAAAACACAATATCGTGGATAAAGTAGGAAGATGGTTAAAAGAATTTTTACACAACAGAAAACAGATGTTAGTTATTGCAAACGACGAGAATCGGATGAAGCCAAGGTAATATCCGGTGTGCCGCAAGGTACGGTGTTAGCTGCAATACTGTTTGTTATTATGATTGAAGACATAGACAGTAATGTTAAGGATTCGGTAGTGAGTAGTTTCGCAGATGACACAAGAATAAGTAGAGAAATTACTTGTGATGAAGATAGGAACGCTCTACAAAGAGACCTTAACAAAGTATATGATTGGTGCAGAGGTAAATAGGATGGTATTTAACTCTGATAAATTTGAATCAATAAATGGAGACAGAGAAAGAAAGCTATATGCATATAGGGGACCTAATAATGAGACAATCACAAATAAGGAAGCAGTTAAAGACCTTGGTGTGATGATGAATAGGAACATGTTTATGCAATGATTCAAATAGCAAATTCTGTTGGCAAAATGTAAAGCAAAAATGGGAATGTTGTTACGGCACTTCAAAACAAGAAAAGCTGAACACATGATTATGCTTTATAAAACATATGTTCGTAGTCCACTTGAATATTGCAATATGATATGGTACCCACACTATCAAAAGGATATTGCACAAATAGAGAGTGTACAAAGGTCCTTTACAGCTAGAATAGAAGAAGTTAAAGACCTTGACTACTGGGAAAGACTACAATCCTTAAAATTATATAGTCTAGAAAGGAGAAGAGAACGCTACATGATAATTCAGGCATGGAAACAGATAGAAGGAATAGCAGAAAATATCATGGAACTAAAAATATCAGAAAGAGCAAGCAGAGGTAGATTAATAATGCCCAAAACTATACCAGGAAAAATAAGGAAAGCACACAGGACATTAATCCACTACGCACCAGCATCGATAATGCAGCGTCTATTCAATGCGTTGCCAGCTCATCTGAGGAATATATCAGGAGTGAGCGTAGATGTGTTTAAGAATGCTCGACAAATATCTAAACTGCATCCCAGACCATCCAAGATTGGAAGATGCAAAATATACGGAAGATGTACTAGCAACTCTCTGGTAGACATTAGAGGTGCCTCACACTGAGGGACCTGGGGCAACCCGAACAAGATGTAAGGTCTGTAAGGTAAGGTCTCTCTCTCTTTCCTGTTGTGTCAAATTGTTGATTAATTATGTTGGTAATAACAGATCTTTGATGAACAGATTATATTTATTAACAATTTGCTTTGGTTAATATTAGACCTTTGAGGAATCAATTATCCGAAAGATTTTAACATAGCCATGAAATAATTCCATTTATGGAAATGGTAGTGCGATTATGATAATTATTTGGCGTCAGGATCATCGCCTTCACAACTTACGTAATTATTGGGAAATAATTATAAACAAGATGCCGTAATTACTAAGTGAAGTGACAGGGTTTTATTCAATCTGTGTCTGCATCTTTTCCGAGCATGTTGTGACGTCATTAACTCTGGGAATCCATGCCTATGTAGTTCCTCGTATCTCTCATTCAGTAGCAGCATCAGCTGCCACTATGTATGTACATGCATGTGTTCATAGGACTCACATCAGTAGTACGTCTATGCAGCAGAGAATCTCTGGCAATCGATTAGTTAGTCCCAAGAAAGTTGTACTTAGAAGCGTATGTATATGTATGTGTATGTATATACATACATATATATATATATATATATATATATATATATATAATATATATATATATAACCCACAGAGATTATTCAAGAATTCTAACCCCCACACAAACGTCCCTTTCCTGAAATCGAAGACTCTCTCTTTCTCTCTCTCTCTTCTCTCTCTCTCTCTCTCTCTCTCTCTCTCTCTCTCTCTCTCTCTCGGTATCTGCCCCGTAACTTGTCCTTGCATATCTCCTTTAATGGCATTCAATCATCCTTCAAGTTTACGTACGGAACGTAAAGGGGCGA
>NC_087209.1:63868578-63891078 GCF_015104395.2 Macrobrachium nipponense
CTACTATAGTATCTCTGACGACCTTCTCTAGCTTTCTCCTTGACATTACATATACCACACATTTATAATGAGATATCTTTAACATCATTTTAAAAAAAAATTCATAACCTTCAGACCTTTTGGAGGTTGTATTTCACAACCTTAACATATTGATTAGCTTTAGACATCTGTAATAATTGTATTTACAATACTTAGACATTTAATAAGTTTCTATTTATTCCATGTCTTTATAAACTTTTCATTGATTATATTAATCCTTTGCTGTCGATCTTTGTGTGATTAAATTATGCATGATTTTCGCTTACTCGGGGAGTAAACCTACAAACTAATTTGTTGTTGTTGTTGTTGTTCTTCTTCTTCTTCTTCTTGTGGATAGGTCAGAAAAAGGTGTTTTGCGATGAGCTAAAGATACTGGAATTTTAGGATAGGATATTTATGATTTATTTATTAGAATGAAAATGTAAAAAATAAACAATGTGCATGTTAAACAATACAGAGGAAGTGGATAAAACGGAAATGCGAGTACAAAAATAGAAGTGTAATAAAAAATACGGATTTGAAAGTGAAAAAGCTAAATTGCAAATAAAAAACGAAAATCAAAGTAAAAAAACAAAATTGCGAGTGAAAACCAACAGTGCAATCCAAAAAACAGAAGTGCAATTGAAAACCAAGAAGTACAAATAAAAAAAAAGTGCAATTGTAAACCAAGAAGTACAAATAAAAAAAACAGAAGTGGAAGCGAAAAATGAAAGCGAGTGAAAAAGAGAGAAAGGCAAGTGGATACAAACGGATATGCGAGTGAAATGAAAGTTACGAGTGAAAAAACGGAGGTGGGAGTAAAAAAGAAAAAAAAAGAAAAAAAAAAGTGCTTGGGAGGCGAATGGAAAGCCGAATGACTCTTTATAATGAAGTGATTAAGTGGGATTTCGGTCCATTAAACAATTCCCCCGGACTCGGTCTTGGCTCCATTACCAATTTAATTACAGTATCTGACGTAATTAGAACACATTTGCTTAATGGCTTATTTTCGCGTACGTGGCCTCCTCTTCCAGGAAAAGTATGTCGTCGGGTAAAATGGTCACGTTGTATCTCGTTTGAATTTGTACTCTCTACATCAGCAAAAGTCCAACAATAATAAAGTCTGGTCAGTTTTTGGGTGGGTGTCCATCAAGGGATGTCAGATTCATCCCTACACCCCTCCCTTCTCCTAACACCTCACCTCCCCCCCTTCCGCTGGGGTATTCCTCTGGAATGAGATAAGCAACTTCCATCCCCTCCCCTCCCCCCTTAGAAGTAACTATAATAACAAACAAGTGGTAATGCTTTCTGGATCCACCCTTCGATGGGGAAAATATCTATAGATTTACAAAATCTAAAATATGTTTGCGTAAGATAGAGGTGAGTGGCGCAGCGTGTATAAAGGGGTTTGACTTACTACTGATTTGCCTTATGTATAGGTTTATGAAGTGCCAAATAAGGTGTTTTGGAGGGTAAGTCATGATTCAGTAGTCACAGTGACTTTTGTCTTGTTTTATGTGTTGTTCCACCTCCCTCCTCAGGGAACTGTGATCACCTACCCAGCATGTATGTGCGTGTATTCGTGTTGGAGTTTTGTCAGCATTTATTCACCGGCCAATCTGCTTTTATACCACATCTATTTTGCCCTTTTTTCTCTAATGGCTTCTCAGTTCTCTTCAAGGTAGCTGAACGAGTTAGTGGCTTATTTATTTGCGACGCCAAAAAAATAGTAATAAATGAATCTAAATGCCGTAGTTCTAGTGTACTCAATGGCTTCCCCCTGCATGAATCTGGAATCCGTTCGTCACTGAAATTAAAAAAAAAAAAAAAAAAAAAAAAAAAAAAAAAAATGAACGTGGGTGTTACATACCTGCGCCCTCTGTGACCTCTCTCGACTTTTCTGTACTCGACTTTCAAATGATTTAATGATTTCACTCCTGCGGCAGCCAAAGTCCTTCTAATTTAATTTAAACGTTGGTGTTGTATGTCTCATTGATCTCTTGCATCTGGCAACTCGACACAGAAGTGAATAAATAATGGGATAGAGAAGTGAATAAATTGACAGATTGACGTTGGTTTTGTATTTCTCATTCTGGACCTGCTCTCAACTTGACCATTATATCCGCTCGCGCTTCCAACTATTAATGTTCATGGAAATGAGAAGAAAAGTTAAAGATTTGAGTCTTAACTCGACTCTTAAAATGAATATGAACCTAGAGTTGAGATCTTTAGAAAGAAATATTCATAAAAAAAGAAGTGGATGCTGTTTTCCCCACTTCCAGCTAATATTGTTCATTGAAATGTGAAGGAAAATGTAAGATGTATGTCTTAACTCGACATTGAAATTAATACGAACTCAGAGCTGTTATCCTTAGGAAGAAAGACAAATAAAAATAAAAAGTCGCGGATGCTGTAGTATATCTCTGGACGTACTCAATGGCCCCCCTCGTGCAGGAATCCGTCCACTCTCGCAGCTGCCAATAATATCTTGAGAGAGAGAGAGAAAAAAAAGGTACAATAAGTGAGGATGTCCTACGTCTCCTTTACGTCTCCTTTCTCTACTACGGCCTCTCCCTAACCCCCTCCCCCTCCCCCGGGTCCTTCCTCCGGAGACGAAAACGTCCTGGCTATCCCCACGGGATCATCTTTTGATCTTTCCATTCGAGGGACCAGGAAACTGTGACGCTCTCGGCTCGTTGTGTCCTGATGACGGTGATTCTGGCACTGTTCCCTTCGTGCAAAGTTCTGTTTTCCTTTTTTTTTTTTTTTTTTTTTTTTTTTTTACATTCCCCTCCCCCCCCCACCTCCACTCCTTCTAATCCTGAAGGTTGGAAATTAGCACGGGTTCGACGACGACGTTTTCACCCGGGGGGGTCGATTTGATTGACTGGTTGAAGTGGACTTATTTTTTTTTTTTTTTTTTTTTTGTTTTTTTTTTTTTTTGGTGCTGGGGAATTTTCACGCAGTTTGTCTTACTCATTTTTTTCGCCCACTTCTGGAAGTTTGGAAATTGTTCTGGTGCGAACAGGGCCGCCCCCCCCCAAAAAAAAAGAATAATATCTCCTTGAGGTTGATTTTTTATTGAAATTTATTAGCTGAAAGGTAATTTTCATTCAGCTGTCTTTACAGATCTTTTCACGCACACTATAGTCTCAAAATTAGTCGGTATTCTGTAAAAACATCCCTGAGGTTGGCTGATGAATTGATCGGTCGAAATTGTATCATGAATGAAAATGGGGGTTGCCGACCCCTCAAAATATACCAGCATTGAAATACGTATAACAATAAAGATGTGTTATACGGGAGATCGTTTTCTCTCTCTCTCCTCTCTCTCTCTCTCTCTCTCTCTCTCTCTCCAAGGAAGCTGACACGAAGTCCCACCTAATAGTCTTACCGAGGAGGGGGAGGGGGTTTATTATAAAAATAGCTGGGAAAGTAATGGTTGACTTAGCCTCGACGGTATCGACAGACTCTTCTATTGTCAAAATAATAAATAAAGGTTTTATTACAGAACGAAGAATGATGGCGTCTGCTTCTCTAGTTATTGAACATCAGGAACTTCATTTAATAACTTCTAAATAGATATGCTTATAATTGTGGATTGATGACCTTATGCTTTTGCTTATATAGCGGCGAGGAGATACTAATCTGTAACGCACGCACACACACAAACACAACAAGCATATATATATATATATATATATATATATATATTATATATATATATATATATATATATATAACGGTGTCATGTGAATGTGGATTATAAAAACGAATAATGTCTGGCATTCCCCAGTGTGGGCAGGAACTTGCTCAAATTAATCGGCTGGTCAGTTCTTCAAGGAATTAAGACCCCAAACTGGAATGCAAGTTTTATCTGCAGTTAAGCAGTTAAGCTCCTCCGAAAAGTTTGCGGAGAAAGTAGTTTTTTAATGAGGCTTCGAGTGTACCTCTTTTTTTTTTTTTTTTTTTTTTTTTTTTTTTTTTTTTTTTTTTTTTTTTTTTTTTTGTTTTTTTTTTTTTTTTTTTTTTTTTTTGCCCGACCTCAGGTCTTCGAAACTGCCGAGGCTAGAGGGCTGCAAATTGGTACGTTGATCGTCCACCCTCCAATCATCAAACATACCAAATTGCAGCCCTCTAGCCTCAGTAGTTTTTATTTTATTTAAGGTTAAAGTTCGTCATGATGGTGCAACTGGCGTTGCTACAGGACAGAACACCACCGGGCCGGGGCTGAAAGTCTCATGGGTCGCGGCTCACACAGCATTATTTTTACTTGTTTGATTTAGTGTCTGAATTATGGTTAAACCACAGATATAAATGTAATTTTTACTTATTAAGATTTTAAATATTCGTATGATCCTGATTTGTTTCATTACAGTAATACAATTTATTTTCTTATTCATATTTAATTTTAAATATTGGCCCTTTTTTGTACAATTATCTGATTGTACAAAAATGGTTCGTTTCAGTTTGACAGTTCTTTTAATATCTAGATTTGTATTTGGAAAAAGTTTCCAACTAATACCCACTAAGCAAGGGATTCTTCTCTCTCTCTCTCTCTCTCTCTCTCTCTCTCTCTCTCTCTCTCTCTCTCTCTCTCATTAATTCCACGAGAGTTAAAAAATCTGTTGAACCTCACTTATGACAAACTTACTCTCATTAACCTACAAAATAAATGGAAAGGCGCTGATTCTTACACATGAGACATCTCTCTCTCTCTCTCTCTCTCTTTCCTTTCGTAGAATGGAAAGAACGAATAGGAGATTGTGGTTGTACTTATACATATAAAAAAGAGAGTAATATTAGTGCAGAAGATAAGAGGCAATTTGAAAAGCTATTAGATATGCTACTAGAATACAACATTCAACAAATAAATCACCTGCCAACAAGAAAGGAAAATACTTTAGACCTAGTATTTGTGAACGAGATGAATTATGTTAAAGAAATAATAGTTTATAATGCGAGTATTTCAGACCATAATGTCATAGAATTAACAGTTCATTCCAAAGCAAGTGAAAACAGAGATAAGCAAGAAATGAAAAAGTGGGAAGGATATGGAAAATACAACTTCTACAGTAAAAATATAAAATGGTCAGAAATAAATGAAGAATTAAACAAAGATTGGGATAACATTTTCGTAAAGTGATGACATAAGGGAAGGGTAAAATACGGAGATATTATATAAAATATTGGAGAAAATAGTGGATAAGTATATACCGAAGAAGAAAAGTAAACATCATTCATGCATACCAAGAGACAGAAGGATCTTGTTCCAGAAAATCAGAAAGTGGAAAAAAGGTCTTGCAAAAGAAAAAAATGCATGGAAAGCTATAGAACTAAAAAGTAAGATAGAAAATGCAGAACAAAAGATTATACAATCAAAAGAAAATGAAAAACGGGACTTGGAAGAAAAAACCCTATTAAATATCAAGCAAAATCCCAAACTATTATACTCATATGCGAAGAAGATGAATAAAAGAAGAATAGAAAATAGGTCCTCTGAGAATTGAAGGGAGATTACGAATGAAAAAAAGGAAATTTGCAACATACTGGCAGAACGATATAAGAGAGAATTCACCCCTAGAATAGATAATGAAGATAATGATATAGAAGTAAGGGACGAAAATAGTGAATATTTAGCTCTGACATAGAAATTAATGAAGCTGGATATTGTGCAGGCAATTAATGAAATTAAAAATGGAGCTGCTGCAGGGCCGGATGGAGTGCCTGCTATTTTGTTAAAGAAAGTAGTTCATTCTATCGCAAAGCCACTTGCAATATTATTAAGACAAAGTGTAGATACAGGCAAGATTTATGATGAGCACAAATTAGCATACATCACCCCTACTTTCAAAAGTGGATCAAGACTAGAGGCAAGTAATTATAGGCCTGTGAGTCTAACATCACATATTATGAAAGTGTATGAAAGGGTAATGAAGAAAAATATTATGAAACATTTATAAAAAATAATTTGTTTAATATAGGACAACATGGTTTCGTACCCGGAAAAAGTACACAAACCCAACTGTTAGTCCACCGTGAGAAACATATTCAAAAATATGAAAAGCGGAAATGAAACAGATGTGGTTTATCTAGACTTTGCAAAAAGCTTTTGACAAAGTAGACCATAATATATTAGCAAAGAAAATTAGAAAACACAATATCGTAGATAAAGTAGGAAGATGGTTAAAAGAATTTTTTACGCAACAGAAAACAGATAGTTATTGCAACGATGAGAAATCGGATGAAACCAAGGTAATATCCGGTGTGCCACAAGGTACGGTGTTAGCTGCAATACTGTTTGTTATTATGATTGAAGACATAGACAGTAATGTTAAGGATTCGGTAGTGAGTAGTTTCGCTGATGACACAAGAATAAGTAGAGAAATTACTTGTGATGAGATAGGAACGCTCTACAAAGAGACCTTAACAAAGATATGATTGGGCAGAGGAAAATAGGATGGTATTTAACTCTGATAAATTTGAATCAATTAAATTATGGAGACAGAGAAGGAAAGCTATATGCATATAGGGGACTAATAATGAGACAATCACAATAAGGAAGCAGTTAAAGACCTTGGTGTGATGATGAATAGGAACAGTTATGCAATGATCAAATAGCAATTCTTTTGGCAAAATGTAAAGCAAAAATGGGAATGTTACGTCACTTCAAAACAAGAAAAGCTGAACACATGATTATGCTTTATAAAACATATGTTCGTAGTCCACTTGAATATTGCAATATGATATGGTACCCACACTATCAAAAGGATATTGCACAAATAGAGAGTGTACAAAGGTCTTACAGCTAGAATAGAAGAAGTTAAGGACCTAGACTACTGGGAAAGACTACAATCCTTTAAAATTATATAGTCTAGAAAGGAGAGAGAGCGCTACAGATAATTTCAGGCATGGAAACAGATAGAAGGAATAACAGAAAATATCATGGAACTAAAAATATCAGAAAGAGCAAGCAGAGGTAGATTAATAGTGCCCAAAACTATACCAGGAAAAATAAGGAAAGCACACAGGACATTAATCCACTACGCACCAGCATCGATAATGCAGCGTCTATTCAATGCGTTGCCAGCTCATCTGAGGAATATATCAGGAGTGAGCGTAGATGTGTTTAAGAATAAGCTCGACAAATATCTAAACTGCATCCCAGACCATCCAAGATTGGAAGATGCAAAATATACCGGAAGATGTAAGATGTATAGCAACTCTCTGGTAGACATTAGAGGTGCCTCACACTGAGGGACCTGGGGCAACCCGAACGAACTGTAAGGTCTATAAGGTCTGTAAGGTCTCTCTCTCTCTCTCTCAGTACTTTCACGAAAAAAATTGAGAAAAAATTAATGAATCTTATTTATAACAAACTTTCTCTCATTTACCTAGAAAATCAATGGAAAGGCGCTGATTCTAACGCATGAGACATATCTCTCTCTCTCTCTCTCTCTCTCTCTCTCTCTCTCTCTCTCTCTCTCTCTCCATGTGTTAATGAAAGAGGTCAGTGGTCTTCAGTCCTTCCTCTTCTTTCCCCCCCACTCCTCCTCCTCCTCCTCCTCCTCCTCCTCCTCCTGCTGAGGTTGCGTTCCTCCCTTTGAGGTGGAGCACGTCTTCCCTTTCCAGATGCGTCACATTCTTTCTTGTTAATTTCACCTCTATTCTCTTTCAACACGAATTTCCTCTTCATCTTCTCTCGAGGAATCATTTATTTTGGTTAGGGCTCGTTTCTCGTGGCACCTCTCACTTCCTTACCTTCGCCCCGGCATGTCCAACCTCTCTCTCTCTCTCTCTCTCTCTCTCTCTCTCTCTCTCTCTCTCTCTCTCTCTCTCTCTCTCTCTCTCTCTCTTTTTACACACACATACACATATATATATATAATCTCTAATTCTCCTTTTCACTTAGAATAAGTTGCTTCACATAATGTTTTGATCTTACAACTCTCAGCAAGCCTTTTTGGGATGAGGTTGCTAGCCTATTCCACTTCTCTGCCCCCGGCTACAATCTGCCGTAGTCAGTAATTACTAAAGATACCTTTGCAAAGAAATGTGTATAGAATTGAGAGTTTTATGTCATAGTTTTGCTTTATTCTTTTCTCTTGCTCGGGGAGTCAACCTATAATTTGCTTTGTAGTTTGTGTTCTAGCTTTTGCAGTTGTTGTTGCTCTTACTGTTGTGCTTCTTGAAAAAGTCGTTTCGCGTCGAGTTAAAGATACAGAAATTTTAGGATAGGATGTTTATGATTTAATTTCTATAATGAAAATGTAAAAAAGTAAATAATTTGCACGTTAAACAGTACATAGCAATTATTCCTAATAAATATAGTGTATTTATTCTAATTTTTGTCGGTGAAACAACGCTCTATTTGACCGTAGATTTGAGCACACCCGCGAGTAAGCTGGAGGTCGGATCACACCTTGTTGAAATGAACGGCCGTAACAAAAGTATAAATACTAACTACAGACTAAACAGATTAATTATTACTAGTATGCATAGCTACTAAATACAAATCCGATAAACGATGTGTTCGTTATGTCAGTAAAATGCTACAAGTATCAATTACGCAAGTAAAACAAGTATCGAATATCCCAAACGTTTCATAGCGACCAGACCGGAAAAGAAATCAGCTCCAAGCCATTAGTGCAGTGAGTTCTCTTTGGAATTCTCTCCCTGCTTTTGTTCTCCACTTTATATAAAAGATTATGATAGTTTATGCTATATTGTATTCCGATTGCTTGAGTTTGTGGCGAAGACTCCCGTAGATCTGTAAATCTACCAAGACACCATTGTTGTGCTTTTGACCCCTTCCACCTCAGAAAAAAAATGAAATTAACTGAAACTATCCAGAACTCTTCATACTGAAGTTTCTAGTACAGATTAATGGTGAAAAGGTGGATGGGAAAGTTACTAGTGCTAACCCAGGTAGGGTTTACACATATTAACGATATAATATGTGTGTGTGTATATATATATATATAATATATATATATATATATATATATATATATATATATATATGAATGTATACATAAACAAGTTCTCCTCTTTTCATTTTCATCCGTGGCATTACCTTTCTTTATTGTATATGGCAATAACACACCAAACACACCACACACACATATATATATATATATATATATATATATATATACATATATAATTAAAGCTTCAGTTAATTACTTAATGGAAAGATGAATCACAAACCCTCACCTCCCCTCCCCCCGCAAAAAAAAAATTACCGAAAGCCATTAATCTTTCACTGAACATAAGTGCCACCATATTGTGCCTATTCACCAGAGAGAAGGAAAACTATGTGTTTAAAACACACACACACACACACACACCCCATTTATGCGGTAAAGCACAATGGAAGTCCGTAAGAAACACCCCCCCCCCCCCCCCCCCCCCCCCCCCTTTCACCTGTGACCTTTGAAACAACCTCATCACAAACAGAGAGAGAGAGAGAGACTGAGAGGGTTATTAATATGACCAATCACATAACCCCACGAAACGTTTTAATTGAGCGAATCGAACACTTTTGCGTCGCTCTGTTTTGTGTGCGTATATAACTGGGTACCTTACATATTAAGAACTCAAGTGTATATAATGAATACAGTGATCTCCTTTTTTCGTAAAGCGCTGCAGGCCGGAGTCTTTGAGTCTTTGAATTTAGAGAGATAGATGAGAAAAAAAAAAAAAAAAAAACTCCCCACATTCATGGAAACAGTCTAAGAATAAATTATTGTGAAACGTGGATGTTGTCAGCTGGTTTCCATGGCAACCGCGAGAAACATTGCGCGGCTAGTAATAAAAAAAAATAAAGAACAAAATAAACAGGTGAGTGAAAAAAAAAATACGGCGTTATCCTCCTTACCGCTCAGGTATACAACCATTATTAGATTTTTTTAAATTTAAAATCCCGTTCCTTTTGTCTGTTTTCGTCTTCTTTCGTAGAGAGAGAGAGAGAGAGAGAGAGAGAGAGAGAGAGAGAGAGAGAGAGAGAGAGAGAGAGAGAGAGAGAAATAGTATCTGTTCCCTGGTTCTCTTTCGTATCCGCAATCATTGTTTATGGCTGAGTAAGATATTTGATGAATTTGCCGTATACAGGTGTAGAATCATCTTGCGTGCATATGTGAGCATACATACACCTGTTTCAGAAGATATTTGATGAGTTTACGAAATACAGGTGTTATCATATGCTTGCATATGCGAGAACATGTACGCCTGTTTCAGAAGATAATTATGAATATGCTAAATACAGGTGCGATCATGTGCTTGTACATGTGAGCATATGTACACTGTTTAAGAAGATATGTGATGAATTTGTTAAATGTACTAGGTGTAATTATCCGTTTGCAGATGCGAGCATATGTTGATGGATTAGCTAATTAAAGGTGTAATTGTGTTCCTGCATACGTGAGCATACATACATCTGTCTCAGAAGATATTATGTAATATTATGTAATTGTGCGCTTGCATATGTGAGCATATGTATATCTGTTTCAGAAGTCTGCGTAGGGCCGAAATTTGCAAACCCAAATAAAAAAGTGGAATGTTCCGAATTATATAAATATAAATAAATGTATGATGGTGTGATTCGGTTCATTTTTATTCGTGGATCACAGAAATATATCTTCCACTAAAAACTTCGAGAGAGAGAGAGAGAGAGAGAGAGAGAGAGAGAGAGAGAGAGAGAGAGAGAGAGAGAGAGAGAGAGAGAGATTCTTTTTAAAAGGCAATTGACTTTCAAAGATATATCTATATAAATATAAATTAAATAATATCTATATATATATAAATATATAATATAATATATATATATATATATATTTTTTATATATTTTTATAAGGCATTGACGAGTGAGAGAGAGAGATTTTGAGAGAGAGATAGAGAGAGAGAGAGAGTAGAGAGAGAGAGAGAAGAGAGAGAGAGAGAGAGAGAGCTTTTATGAAAAGATATTTGACTTTGACTTTGAGAGAGAGAAAGAGAGAGAGAGATTTTATGAAAAGGTATTTGACTTTGAGAGAGATTCTTTTGAAAAGGTAATTGACGTTCAAAGAGAGAGATAAATATAATTTTACAAAGGTATTTGACTTCCAGAGAGAGAGAGAGAGAGAGAGATTCTTTCGAAGAGATCTTTGACTTTCAGAGAGAGAGAGAGAGAGCGAGTAGGCACGCAACAGTCAAAACTTAAGACCATCCACAATATTATTATATCCTCGCAGAGGAGGCGATCTGTACCGACGCATCACGTCTTGAAGTGACATTCGAAAAGACTGTTGTTGTAGTTGTTGCTCAGAGCGAGTTCTCAAAGGGTTGAACCCATTCCCCACCAGTCGCCCCCAGCTGATAATAAAAACATTAAAGGATACTACTTAGAAATATTGCTCCCGGTGGTTGTTTCATCCGGAAAGTATCAAGCGCAACTTTCGCCCCTCATCTTGCCTCGTGTCTTGCATGAATAACAGCCTCCGAGGGTTGTAAAAACCTCCTTTGCATCCGGCAAAATGAAAATGTTGGGGTGCATCCCCAAACAGAGGCCCCTCTACTCCTCCTCCTCCTCCTCCTCCTCCTCCTCCTCCTCCTCTCCTCCGCCGCCACCGTCTCCCACAGGAAGAAAATACATTGACGTATAAAAATGGGGCGGAAAAAAGAAAGAGAAAAAATTAATTTCCAGAGACCTCCTCCAAATTTGCATGAACTTTATTTATAGAAGGGCAGAGCTGGCTTAATGAATACTGTATTAGGACCCCGGTAGCGAAAGGGCCTCTCTCTAAATTACGGCTCGAAACCTCCCGAGTATTACTACTACCAAAACGGCGTTCGGGAGCTGCTGTGTCCTCTTTAAAAGCGTCCTGCCTTCCGCCGAATCTATGGGCTAGTAATGGAACTGAGCGAGCGTTCCCTCGTCGGGTTGGGGGTGGGAGTGTTGGTTGGTTGGTTGTTGGGGGGGGGGAGGGGGAGGGGGATGGGGGGTGGGTGGTAATCGTCCCGTAGTTCGTCGGGTCGTGTTTCTGGCGCTGCCGGGTTCGCCCGCCTTTAGATTTAGGGTTATTGCTCCGGCGCTGAATGTCAAGGGCTCTTCTTATACGCTTTATTAAGCCACAGAAGAATGCCTGCTTATTCTGCTGCTTCACCACCCCCCCCCCCCCCACCCCCCCCCCCTCCCCACCCCCCCCCCCTCTCCCCATTCCCCCTTTCCCCCATCTCCCCCATCCCCCCCCCTTTCCCCACCCCCCCCCCCCCCCCCCCCGGCCGCAGAAATAATTACCGTTAAGTGAAGAGTCGGCGTAATTGCCGTGTTCACTGTTCTCGAGGATTTATTGGCGCTATCGCCGCTGTCGAATTCTACTTTACGGGCGAAGTTCATTACGCGGGAGTGAGGATTCAGTGTGCTTTTGCCTTATTGCCTTTATTGATGGCCTTCTGCTGCTGTTATCATCATCGTCGTCAACATCATGTGGATTAACGTTTCAGATGACGGGTGTCATACCTTTGACAAAAAAAGAACAGGCTTATAGGCCTAAGGCATATGGACGAGAGTGAAGAGTTCCGAATCATTTTGGGAAACAATTGTTCAGAGCTATTATTACGCATTATTACTAGCAAACATATGTATACAGAAATTATATATGCAAATTCGTAAAGTAACTAAGTCTACGGGCATAACCAGCTCTGTTTCAGTGAATCCCTTCTCACCCCCCCACCCACTTCGGAGGCGGGTGGGGAGGTAGGATGAAACCCCCATTATAAATCATCTTGGGGGTCCGCACTATAACCCTGTCAAGTTTCATGCCCATCGGATCTGCCGTTTGGCCGGGATTGAATGGCAGACGGATGGACAGACATTACGCCCATTATATATAGTAAGATTATTATCGTTTTTTTTTTTTCTATCACAGTCCTCCAATTCGACTGGGTGGTATTTTTATAGTGTGGAGTTCCGGGTTGCATCCTGCTTCCTTAGGAGTCCTTAACTTTTCTTACTATGTGCACTGTTTACAGAAGCACACTCTTCTGCATGTGTCCTGGAGCTACTTCAGCATCTAGTTTATCCAGATTCCTTTTCAGGGAACTTGGGGTCGTGCCTAGTGTTCCTATGATTATGGGTACAAATTCCACTGGTATATCCCACAGCCTTCTTATTTCTATTTTCAGGTCTTGATACTTATCCATGTTTTCATGTGGAACAATCCCAAAAGGGCCATTGACTTGAAATTCAAGCTTCCAGAGAATATGGGTACTGATTGTGTTATACATCCACACTACTTCGTAGGATGGGGTGGCTTGCCGTGTGTCACGGTTATTATGCAAGTGAGGTACCTAAGTTGTGTTTCTAACCTCTTTGAGATTTTGGCAGGAATAAAAGGTAGAAAAGTTAAGAAATAAGTCATGATTTACAGAAAGGAAATGCGATAGAGATAGTGGACAAGTTAAGAGTTCGAGTCAAATTCGACATATAATAGGAAACAGGTTAGCGAACGAACAGGTGAGTCGATATAAACTCAGCATAGCGAGACACCTTTTGGAGAAGTCACTGATGATCAACCCTTGAGATAATGAATTGTTTAGACAGTAACGAAATTTGACATAGTAAACACTTTTGGGAGAATGTATTGACAAGACTTCGTCAAATTCAACATATCATGGCAGATGGTTCGAGAAAATGAACTAGCGAGACACCAGATTAAAAATTCGAGGAGGAAACAAGCGTAACACTCAACAACTATGTTCTTCCGGTGTGCCGACATACTACTGGCACTAAGGATCCTACAGTCTCTCAGAAAGGATAAGAAGGGGAAGCATTGTAATGAAAATCAAGAAGACACAAGTAATATAAAAAGGGCTTAGCTGCAACCCCTTTCATTTCCTTTTGCTGTACTTCCATTAATATCCTCTTTTTTTCTTTCCTTCGGAGACTCAATGCAATTTTTCCTCCTGTTACTGCACCTTCCAAACCTACCTACTCTCAAATTCCTTTCCTACGCTGAATGACCTCATAGGTCCCAGTATTTGGCCTTTGGCCTCAACTCTATATTCCATTCCTATGGCATTGTCGAAGGATATTTATACCTCTTTGAAAAAAAAAAAAAAAAAAAAAAAAAAGGCAGAAGACTTCATAGGAGGCATAAATAGACCTGGCAGTTAAAAAAGAAAAATGTCTCTCGGTGATGCTTGATGTCCTGAGGAGGTAAGTAAGATTTCACCTTTGAATGGGTAACTTCCAACACATCGCTTCGGAATCTTATAAATAAGACTAGCTGCCGATCGTGCGTGAGGCTTATACATATTTATTCAGGTGACTTAACTGTCAAATAATTTTGATTTGTATTTCCCAAAAGTGAATAAGACTGAATTAAAAACATATTTTATAAAACGTTTCTCATTTCATTTCCAAATTCATTATTATTCTACGATGGCGATTTCATAGGGATAAAAAAACAAGAAAAACTCTGTATTAAAAATATAAGAGGTTTATAGAAGAGTAACGATAACGCATTTTTATTAAAGAAAGTAATCTCAAACTTTTGTTTTTAAATCAAAGAAGATAATTAACTCGTGTTCAGCCTAATATAAATTCACTTTTTCGAAGGATCAATTGACTAACGAATTGTTTGGCGTGATTTTCAAAACCAAAATGCGAAAGTCGGACTTTGGAATGAAAGAAACGAAGAGTAATATAGAGAGAGAGAGAGCTCCATTTATCAAAATATCTGGTAGTCCGGATCGTCATATAAATAAAATTATAAGATTATACATACGACACGTATATTATATATATATATATATATACTATATATGATATATATATATATATATATATCTATATATATATATGTATATAGTAAATATACATATATATATATATATATATATAATATATATATTATATATATATATATATATATATGTTTTTTTTTTTTTTTTTTTTTCTTTCTTATATAAATGGAGTTTCTCTTTCTCTCTCTCTCTCTCTCTCTCTCTCTCTCTCTCTATATATATATATATATATATATATATATATATATATATATATATATGTATATATATAGATATATATATATATATACTATAGAGAGAGAGAGAGAGAGAGAGAGAGAGAGAGAGAGAGAGAGAGAGAGAGAGAGTGAGCAGAGCAGAGGGGTTGGCAAGGATAAGGTCGTTTACCCAAAACACAGAGAGAGCCATTTACCTAAAATCCTGAAAGTCTAGATTGTCGTACAAATAAAATAACTGGAGAGAGAGAGAGAGAGAGAGAGAGAGAGAGAGAGAGAGAGACAGGTCCCCGGGACTAAGCCGTCATAATGTTGGGCTCTGTCGCGCCAGATCCCTCCTTTAAGCGAAGTCAATACACTCGATCCCAAAAGTTATAAAAGAAATTAGGATGCAATGGGTCGGGATCCTTCTTAATTAGAAATTTCCTATCACCTACCGCCAGAGAATGCTAACCTCCTCTCTCTTTTTTCCCCCTTTTTTTATTTATCTCTCTATTTTTCGTTCGTCCCCCTTTTTTAAATGTTTTATATTGAAAATACATAGAAGAGTTCAGAGAAGTTTTGCTATTTGCGTTTGGTTCACGCGGTGCTCAGAATTTAGATATAGTATATGTATGTATACATATGTATATATATATATATATATATATATATATATATATATATATATATTATATATATATATGTAAAGCATGTGCCTTTTCTGATGGCTCAGTGGTCAATAGTCACTGTTCATCATCAAAACCAAGCAGCGGTTAGAACCTCACTAGTGACGAAACACTTGTCGTTGAAGATACAGCTGGCCTTATGCCAGCACGGGGCTCTTGCTTATAGAGCAGCCCGTAGGGAGAAACACTTATTATCATTCCCCTTTGGTATACTAAGTTATTCCTGCGGCGGTGCAGCGAACTGGATAAATTAGGCTATATTAAAATGCGTGATATTGCGAATATAAGAAATGTTAACGTGTATGTGACAAAAACCATTCATTTATATATATATATATATATATATATATATATATATATATACTCAAACATAACGTTAAGCTACAAATGTCATTCAATTTCAAATAACTCATCATCTGAATAACACCAAGCCCGAAGGGGAATTCGTAAGTGATAAGCAATCCGTCACTTGGTGGGCTCGAACCATCGAATGAGTTTCGCCTTGATAGCCCAGTGGTAGAGTCACTGAGAAACCTTAGTTTCCCAACCATTCGGTGGTTCGAATCCTTCTAGTGACGGATCGCTTCAATGTTTATTCCCACGTCGAGTGAATTTTACGTTGAAATACGTTTCTAGGTTAATGTTTGTGAATGTGAACTGTCCTGGTGCAATTGACAAAAATTGATATTTATAGTATATTAAATATATATATATATATATATATGATATATATATATATTTATATATATATATGTGTGTGTGTGTGTGTGTGTATGTATAACCGAATCACGAAAGTTTAGAAGTTAATAAATCCATAATTATACCTTTATATATATATATATATATATATATATATATATATATATATATATATATAATGTATATAAGAAAAGATGCTTGTTAATAAAGCAAAGCTCAATTTCGAAATTTTCAATCACGATATTTCACCTGCTTTTAAAACGTTTCCTGCCAACACCGTGCCTGCCAAGAGTGGCTTATATATAAACTAGCACCTCGTCGTAAGCGTATCTGCAAACGTGTCTGGAAATGTTTGTAAGAGGCAGACGATAACATACAGAGCCCCGCCCCCTTCGGCGTATAGTGTGACAGGCGCTGCGAACCCTTTCTTTCCACTTCTCGGCGCCGGAGAATTCGATGCGTAGAATAATAATGTTCGGCGCCAATTGACGTCTCCGCTTGTGTGTGTGTATTGGCTCATCATTTTCAGAAATCAGCCCCAAATTTCAGGGGGTCCTTTTGGTCTCCTGAGGTCGTTTTTGTGAGAGCAGGGAGAGGGGCGTGAGAGAGAGAGAGAGAGAGGTGAATAATTGCTTGTTTGGGGAATTTGTGCAGTGAATTGGGCATAGAGGTTGTTATATATATATATAATATACATATACACAATAGTACAATAAATGTATATATAAAATATATATTTATATATATATATATATATTATATGTATATATATATAGATATATATTTATGATATTGCATATTATTCTGAGTTCTTAGGTGTATATATATATATATATATATATATATATATATATATATATATATATATATATATATATATATTATATATATATATATATGTGATCTTGCAGAGATATTCTAAGTTGTTAGGTTTATATATATATATATATATATATATATATATATAAAAGTCAAATCACATTTCCGTGATTCATATACATATATCGAGCTACAATGTCCTTTAATATCTAATTCGCTCTACCTCGGAATTAATATATTTTCATATATGCTTAACCGAAGGGGAATTTTTTCTCGATAATAGACTTGCCTGAACCCGGGCGCGAATGAGATATTAAAGGACATTGTAGCTTGATATATATATATATATATATATATGTATATATTATATATATATATATATATATATATATATATATATATATATATATATAGGGAGAGAGAGAGAGAGAGAGAGAGATTCAAACAATTACTTCAAGATTAACCCAAATCGATCACAGATCATTTATATGCTAATTCTTGATCTTGGATGAGCCCTTGTGCAGAAAAATTTACCACGATATTATCCGCTGCATACATTTAAGCTAGAGGCTCGAGGGAACCCCTACACGCACTCCCTATTCACCTCCATCTCTTTCATTCCTTTTACTCTACCTCCGTTCATATTTCAGACCTTCTTATGTCAATTGCCCTTTCAGCGCTGAATGACCTCATAGGTCCCGGCACTGGGTCTTTGGCTAAATTCTGCATTCTACATTATTCTGGTATCTGGTAAAAAAAAAGTGACCAGTAGATGCTATATATGTGTGTATATACATATATACGTGTGTATATATATATATATATATATATATATTATATATATATATATATATATATATATATATATGTGTGTGTGTGTGTGTGTGTGTGTATGTGTGTGTGGTTATTTCCATCGTTATTATATTATGATTCTGTCCTTCCTCCACGTCGCTGCTCATTGAATTTTTCTTCTGTGAAAATTGTCATAGTTAATTAAGGACCTTTTCCCCTCAGTATCTTTGCTCATCGTACTTGATAAATAATTAATGGTTCACTTCGCGGAAAAGATTTCAGTCCACACATTATTTATCGTAAGTCTTTTGAGGTCTCGCTAAAAAAAAAAAAATCTTTCGCTTCCTCAACCTTAGAATTCAGTCATCTCCAAAGCTTGAAGTTAGATTTTAATCACCTTCGTAAAAGACAACGAATAATAATTGCATCGTACGATGCAATTATTATTCGTTTATGTTGAAATGTAGTTTCACTGTGACTGGGTTGTAAAATTTTTATGTAAGACTCCATGCTTATATTTAACATTTTCATCGTAAGTTATTCTACAACAAGATGTAATTACGATCGGCAATATACCCTGCTCTCTCGAGTGATTGATTAACTATTAGCGCTGAAGCCACGAGGAGCACGGTTCAAATGAAAGATGGAGTATTTGCCCTGAAACACTGATCTGTTAAACCGAAAATAAATCCGCTGGACAGCGCTCCTCCATTATGCAAGTGTTCAAATCTGTCTGCGTGGATGGGAGCAAGGGAATGGAGAGGGTAAATTTGTATCGCTTTATGGAGAAAGTGCGGGATCAGGTACCTGAGGAAAAAGAAGAATAAGAAGAAGAAGATGATGATGATGTAAAATGAGAGAAGGAAAGATTATTGATGGGATATTTCTTGTGTCTCCAAGTGAGGTGGAGGTGCATTATATATCAAAAGATTGAGAGAGGATGAGAGCGAGATAAGGTTTTGTCAATTTATTCCTGCAAAAGTGCGGTGGCGCAGAGAGAGAGAGAGAGAGAGAGAGAGAGAGAGAGAGAGAGAGAGAGAGAGAGAGAGAGAGTCTGTGGGTCTTGCAATAG
The DNA here is from genome assembly GCF_015104395.2 of Macrobrachium nipponense. Classification (NCBI taxonomy): domain Eukaryota; kingdom Metazoa; phylum Arthropoda; class Malacostraca; order Decapoda; family Palaemonidae; genus Macrobrachium; species Macrobrachium nipponense. The sequence goes on from NC_087209.1 coordinate 63,887,650, forward strand.
TGGAAAAGTTTCACAGTTATCCGCCAGAGCGACTCATACCATATCCGTTCGGGGACGGAGAAACCCTCGGCCGTGTTATATTATTTATTGGGTGTCGACAGCAAGACAAGCGCGCATCGGAATTGACTGCACAGAAAATTATTGCGTCGCTGGATGCCTCCGACACTTCGGAGGTTAATGCATGCAGTATACATTTACTCGTTTTTTATTCAGTCCATTCCTCTCGGCTCATCGAGGGGGTTCCTCGGAGTCATTCTGGTCTTTTGTCCCATACTTCGATCATTTTAAAGGGCACGGCGTATTCCAAGGTGGGGTGGATGGACCTCGGCCATTTTTGTCTTGAAGTGTTCCTGAGGCGTGCCACTCAACTTTTATCCTCTTTATTATTATTATTATTATTATTATTATTATTATTATTATTATTATTATTATTATTATTATTATTATTATTATTATTATTATTATTATTATTATTATTCAGTAGATGAAACCTGTTCATATGGAAGAAGCCCACTACAGGCGCCATTGATTTGAAATTCAAGGTTCCAAAGAATATGGCGATCAAAAGGAAGGAGTTAAGAGAAATTAAAGGCAAATGAAGAAAGAAGAGATCCCACTCATTAACAAAGAAAAAAATATATGAATAAATACGTAAATAGATAAAAATGAATTAAAATGCAAGCAGAATAGTATTAGAGTAGTCATAGTCATGTATTGCATCTCCCTATCGATTTTTATTTTTCATCCTCTCCCAGTTTAGTTCATCCAGAGGAAATCGTTCAGCAAAAGCTTGTCAATAACTTCTGTTAACTTTATTTGAGATAAACCTTCAGCCTAGGAACTTCGGCGCTTTGTAAGGGGAGCGGCGATTATTGTAGAAGTTACAGCTGACGTTATTATTTCTTCTAAATCTCTCCGTTAACATTCGCTTTGGATGGAGAGGGAACAAAGGTCCTTTGGATGAGAATATTCAAGGGCCCTATTTTTTCTGTTGATATTCCTTTCGGATGAGACTGAACAAAGGTCCTTCGGATGAGAATATTCTACTTTTTCCATTAATATTTCCTTCGGATGAGAATGAAAAAACTCTTCATTATATTCCCTTCGGATGAGAATGGAAAAACTCTCTCCGTTAATACTCCCTTCGGATGAGAATATACAAAGGTCCTTCAACTCTTTCCAGTAATATCCCCTTTAGATGAGAATATTCAAGGGTCCTTCTACTTTTTCCCTTGATATTCCCTTCGGATGAGAATGGACAGAGGTATCCATTTTGAAGAGAGAGAGAGAGAGAGAGAGAGAGAGAGAGAGAGAGAGAGAGAACTTATGCGTTATCGTAACAGATGGTGCATTGGCTTCAAAGGGTAATAAAGATGTGTATACTTAAGTATATTATATATACTCATATGTATGCATGTATAAATGTATTATGTTCATGATAAATTGTGTAAGCATAATGCTTCTTATGTATGTGGAAGTGTTTTATGTGTTTTCGGTAATAAGTAAATTGAATAGCGCGAGTGTGCGTGAATTATATATACCTTCAACACACACACCCATATATATATATACTATATATATATTATAATATATATATAATATATATATATATATATACATATGTATATATACATATAATATATATATGTATGTATATGTATATATATAATATATATATATATCAAGAGCCAGCAGGAAAGATGAAAAACAGAAGTACCTAGCGCTTTCGTGTATTCTTGACACACCTCATCAGGGTACAATATATAAAAGAATGAAAAATAGCTTCGAAATATCAAAGGTAAACATAAAAACAAAAAGGTAAAATACAGAACAATCAAACAGCCTAGTCAAGAAGCAAATGGTCCACAGCCTAGAATTACACTTAAAGGACAACAACAAATGGAAATGGAAATACTAAGCAGTCAATTACATAGTTACGAACTGTTGTCAAACAATACATTTCGTAAGCCAGTTATCTAGTTTATATTGTCCGTTGCTAATATTAAAAACACTACATGATTATATTTTATTATACTAGATTCTATAATATTTTTTCTTTTTAATAATGTCTCTACAAAATAAAATTTCCTTTGAATTGTTCCAATTTAATTGCGTGATTAAAATTATTCATATGTAAAAAACAGAGCACTCGATGTACTTCCTACACGTACACAATATTTATGTTGATTTAATCTTGATGCCAGTAGTTTGCCTCTTTGACCAATATATTTTTTATCACAATCTCTGCATGGATTTTCGTAATGCAACCCGTTTGTAAATTTGGAGAGTTCCTTATTAAAATTGTTCTTACAGACTTAGTGTTACCAAAAACAACGTTAACATTAAAAACTTTAAACATTTTGGCAAAGAAAGAAACCTGTTGTTAAAAGGTAAAACAAGCAAATTACTAGGGTCGAAAGCCTGTACATGGTCCACTGCATAAAATGTTTTCTTAGCCTTTCTTAAAGCGACATCAACTAAAAATGCCGGATACTTCAATTTAAAAAAAAGCAATATCATAAATCTTGGTAATCTCGTCTTCTAAAAATTCAGGACAACAAATTCTTAAAGCTCTTAAAAACATGGAAGAGAATACAGAGAGTTTAACTTTCAAATGGTGATTGGAGTAAAAGTGAATGTAAGAACATACATTTGTAGGTTTCCTAAAAACCGAAAATTTAAATCTGTTACCCTGTCTATGCACACTTACATCTAAAAATGGCAAAACTGAATCTATTTCCTCCTCAAGTGTGAACTTTATAGAGGGAACCAGCGCATTTAATCTAATTAAAAATCTGTTCGCATCCTCACACAAAGGCCATACACAAAATATGTCATCGACATACCTAAACCAAAGAACATTTGCAGGTAAAATATTTGATAGAAGTTTCTTTTCAAAAACTCCATGTAAATGTTACTAAAAGGGGCGATAAAGGGTTCCCCCATAGCCATACCAAACCTCTGCTCATAGAATTTACCATTGAAAGTAAATTTACATTCCTTAATACACAGTTTCAGCAACTCTAAAATGGTGTCAGTTTGCAGAGAAAATTCGTATTTATCCAACTCATCAGCTAAAAATGTTATCAGGTCGTCAACTGGAACTTTAGTAAAAAGGGAAACTACATCAAAGCTAATCATTTTAAATTCGTAATTAATGTTACAGCTTCTGAGACGGCTTACAAAATCCACATTATTTTTTACTGAAAATCCTGAAATTTTTCCTATAAGAGGTGACAATTCACTGACAAGCCACTTCGACAAATTATAAGTTGATGACCCTACAGAACTAATAATAGGTCGTACAGGGTTATTTTGTTTGTGAGTTTTAATAAGTCCATAAAGATAGGGCAAGGATGCACAATTTTAATAAGGAACTCTCCAAATTTACAAACGGGTTGCATTTACGAAATTCCATGCAGAGATTGT
>NC_087209.1:63903578-63913578 GCF_015104395.2 Macrobrachium nipponense
TGCATAGATCAGAAAACCAGGAAAACATATGACATACACAAAGCACTACCCAAGAGCAAATACGGACAGACTATACATAACACGAAAGCAAGGAGGGAGAGGACTACTAAGTATAGAGGACTGCGTCAACATCGAAAACTGAGCAGTGGGGCAATATCTGAAAACCAGTGAAGACGAGTGGCTAAAGAGTGCATGGGAAGAAGGACTAATAAAAGTAGATGAAGACCCAGAAATATACAGAGACAGGAGAATGACAGACAGAACAGAGGACTGGCACAACAAGCCAATGCACGGACAATACATGAGACAAGACTAAAGAACTAGCCAGCGATGATACATTGCAATGGCTACAGAGGGGAGAGCTCAAGAAGGAAACTGAAGGAATGATAACAGCGGCACAAGATCAGGCCCTAAGAACCAGATATGTTCAAAGAACGATAGATGGAAATAACATCTCTCCCATATGTAGGAAGTGCAATAGGAAAAATGAAACCATAAACCACATAGCAAACGAATGCCCGGCACTTGCACAGAACCAGTAAAAAAAGAGGCATGATTCAGTGGCAAAAAGCCCTCCACTGGAGCCAGTGCAAGAAACATCAGCTACCTTGCAGTAATAAGTGGTACGAGCACCAACCTGAGGGAGTGAATAGAAAACGATCAGGCAAAGATCCTCTGGGACTCTGGTATCAGAACGGATAGGGTGATACGTGCAAATAGACCAGACGTGACGTTGATTGACAAAGTCAAGAAGAAGTATCACTCATTGATGTCGCAATACCATGGGACACCAGAGTTGAAGAGAAAGAGGAGGGAAAAAATGGATAAGTATCAAGATCTGAAAATAGAAATAAGAAGGATATGGGATATGCCAGTGGAAATCGTACCCATAACCATAGGAGCACTAGGCAACGATCCAAGATCCCTGAAAAGGAATCTAGGAAAAACTAGAGGCTGAAGTAGCTCCAGGACTCATGCAGAAGAGTGTGATCCTAGAAACGGCGGCACATGGTAAGAAAAGTGATGGACTCCTAAGGAGGCAGGATGCAACCCGGAACCCCCACACTATAAATACCACCCAGTCGAATTGGAGGACTGTGATAGAGCAAAAAAAAAAAAAAAAAAAAAAAAAACGTAATAATAATAATAATAATAATAATAATAATAATAATATGAGGTATGAGACCCTCTCTCAAACATGTTAAAGAGATCGTAGCATTAGTGGAATTGATTTTATATATGATTTTTCATTTTTTTTCTCATCAGGGCTAATGTTAGTAAAATATCAGCCCTGGTGAGAAAAAAAATAAATGAAAAAAGACATAAAATCAATTGCACTGATGCTGTCATTCCCTTTGACAAAATAAAATAATAATAATAATAATAATAATAATAATAATAATAATAATAATAATTAAAATAATTAAATTAATTAAATTATGCTTAAAAGTCTCGACAACATTAGAAATGGCCAAGTGAATTCAGTCAATTTTGTTGACTTTTTGTATATTTTTTATGACGTGGTGCAGATTAGAATATTCCCAAGAGCGCCGTACCTTCCTCGTCAGGTCACCCATCATGCCATTCCAGGAGCCGTTGTCGAGTTCCGTGCCGAAGGTGTTCGTGAAAATGAGGTCGACGGTGAAGTTCAGGTCCCGCTGGAGGACTCGAATCACTTCCGCCACGTAACCAGTCACTTCCCTCAGGGAGGTCACCTGGGTCTCGTCCGGGCGTTTGATCTCGAAGACTAGTGGTTTCTTTTGGGATTGACATCGAAAAAAGATGTTAGGTTTGGGTGCTCTTCATGCAATATATCTTGTGCTTTTATTTGCCATAGATTTTACTGATTCAGTGTGAAACCTTTGATGACAGAGATGGAGTATTAGGTTGACTAGACTTGAACGCAAGGATAGATGTTGAGTTCATCCAAAATTTCAAAATTATTCTTGATCTATAAAAAGAAACTCTTAAAAGTAGAAATAAATTAACAAGCTAAGGAAGACTTCGTTTGAAACCTTTGATGTCATAGATGGGAAATTAGATAAACCAAGAGAATTACTGAGTACATCAGGAAATTCAAAATGAATCTTGATCTATTTAAAAAAAATGGTTTAAAGTTACATTAAATTAACATGTTAAAGAATGATTTTTTTCAGGATACCGGAAGCAATCTCCAAATACTTTAACACAGATCTAAATCATATCAACTACCGTATGGTAGAACAAGGTTTACTCAAACTCACGTGGACAGTCGTCAAAATTATATGACGTCTCTGGAAGTCGGACAGAGATGGAATTTCCAGAGGCTTCCAGAGATCGAGACCAGAATCCTCTTTCCATAAACCTGCCCTTTCCAGCAGAGTCGAACCATTGGCTAATGAGTGCGCCACATATACTAAATACAATAGCTGACTTGCATGCTCATTGAAGTGTTGCACTCTTTTCCTTTGGCTAAAGTTACCAGAAAGTAAAACTGAGCTTTGAGTTATATCACCCAACGGCCATTTTTCCAAACCTCTAAGATCGTTTCCAGGCGTCTTTTCTTTAAGTATTTCCTCAATAGCGTTCCGTTTCTCTCTTGAATTTTGCGTAATCTTGCTAGCAAGGAATACCATTTGGAGTTTTTCTGGTACTGCCAGTCCCAGCTGCGTACGAAACTGCTCAGTATCTGGTACGGTGGAAACCAGTACCCAGAGGGTTTTCTGAAAGGTAGACGAAGTTTTATACTCGACTAATGCAAGACGTGAGTGGTTTCTTAAATATCTGCCCATAATTCGAAAGTTAATTTATTGATATTTGACGGTGGATACTATTTCCAGTAAAGCAGTGCATTTTTTTTTTTTTGCATTTTTCATTGCCACTAAAAACGTTGGTATTTGTAGTCTTTGATTACAAAACGAAACTCTTCTGGAGATGGCTTAAACTAGCAAAGGAATATATATCCTATATATATATATATCTATATATTATATATATATATGTATATATTATATACATCATTATTGTATATACTATATAATATATATATATATATATATATATATATAATATATATATATCTGTATATATATATATATATATATATTATATATATATATATATATATATAAAAAGCTGTTTCTCATGTTCAGTTTAACATAATCTTATACTTATTGCATGTTTGATACTTACACCGATATTAATCGAGTTGTTGGCCACTAACTTTTTTATCTGTAACAAAATCAGAGTGAGTTAGTTTATAAGATTATTATATAAAGCTATATAGGTGTATGTTTATGAGATATATAGTACTTTTCCGTAGAATATTATTACATTCCTCCCCCCAAAAATAATTATAAGATCTCACATTCCATGAGTTTTGAGTGCTTGTAATTTCTATTCCGCAACCAGCAATATTATTTCAAACTTTGATCATTCCGATCGACAATAAGATACATTTCAATTTTGCTCACCTGAACCACATAATTCTGGAGAGTTTTCTGGCTACCTAGTAATAAGTAAGTTCCAGAATCCTTGTATTTACTCCTCACAAAACCCTGTTCGCAGGACCTTCCAGACCAAAGGCTTGCTGCGAGATTTTGACCATCGTTTAAGCCGTCAAGAAAGGGCTCTGTTGGCGTAGGAACAATAATGGTAAAGAAATGCATTAGATAGGTAGATAGATCGAACACAGACCTTAGTATAATAATAATTACATTATCATTTGGTCCAAATGAAGTTGTGGTCTGTGGAGAGATCGAAGCCATGTTTGATGGTGGCTCAAACAAAAAACTGAAAAAGTGTTCTGAATTGAGATGTCATTGTTTTTAGTCTTATATACCAGTGTCACTTTTATGTTTGTCAGTACCTGTTCTGAGTGAATTGTCAATATTTATTAGTTTCATATACAAGTGCCACTTGCATGTTTGTCAGTACATAATATTTAATGAGGCGTTTCAAGATGATTTTTTTTATTGTGCCAGCCCTGATATGTATTTCTCATATTACAGGAGTTTACCTCTATAGATTTTGCCCACCAACATGCTTTCTTAACTGTTCACAGGCAAACTGCATGCAGTACCCATATTTCTGATAGTATACCCCCATTCCAAAGCGCCTCAGTGGCGTGGTCGGTATGGTGTTGGCGTGCCACCTCGTTGGCCGCGAGTTTGATTCTCGGGCATTCCATTGAGGTGTGACTATCGTGTATTTCTGGTGATAGAAGTTCACTCTCGACGTGGTTCGGAAGTCACGTAAAGCCGTTGGTCCCGTTGCTGAATAACCACTGGTTCCATGCAACACAACACAAACAAAGCTCCCATTCCAAAAACTTACTTGCACTTTCCAGATCACTGGAAAAACACACACTGGTGTGGAACGCCGCCTTGCGGGTCCTCTCTGGAAACGAGAGCAAGACTGACGCTGCTGATTTTCCCAAGCCTTTCCAGAATTCCAGGGGCGACGGCGATGACGCAGTTTTCACGTCCTCTGCGTATATTACTGGAAGCAAGGGCTTTCAAATATCAGCATATTTAGGGTACCTTGACTATAATTGACCAAGGGATAAGCATTCCCTCGGTTACTTTTCAGTATTATTTGTGTAAAAATTAACTCCAAGATACATGAAGTGTTTATATATTATATATATAATATATAATATATATATATATATATGTGTGTGTGTGTGTGTGTTGTGTGTGTGTGTGTATATATAAATATATATATGTATATATATATATATATATATATATATATATATATATATATATATATATATACACTCAAAATTGAAAGGATTCTTTCAAGCAGATAACAGCAATCATTATAAAAATCATATTTCGTAGATGAAACATTATACTGAAGGTTAATTACTTACCAGTTTTAATGGCTTCGTAAAAAAAAAAAGAAAAAAAAAACCAACAGCATACAAGTCTTCAGCATAGGTTGATTTTTCAAACGCAAAAAAAAAAAAAAAAATTACATTCTTAGCGGTCTAGTGACCTGGGAACTATAACGTTATCTTTCTAAAATTTAACAAAAAGGCAGATGTGTATTTTTTATGAACTCAAACTTGAAAGGATTATTTCAACCAGATAACAACATCCATGATAAAAATCACGTTTTTGTTGATGAAATATTATGCTGAAGGTTAATTACATAATCGTTTGTCTTGCATTATTTTGCAAATGAAGAAGGTACTAAGTGCATCAGAATTATCTGCTGATTAGTTTGTAATGGATTGCTTAGGAATAATCTTTTCAGTGTTGATTTAAGCTACGTGATTCAGTGAAGAGCTTTGTAGCAGTCCTTTCATTTGATTAGTTGTATTGCCAAACACACTGACGAGTATTCCGCATTGTTCCATTTGAAATGTAAAAACTGATCAAGAAATATTTGTGGTGTATCCAGTTCCCTATATTTTGCAATAATACGTGACAAACACTTCAGTCATTACCCATAAGGCTATTACTTCAACAAAACATGAGTTTTTGAAGGTAGTTGATATGCCCTTGGAATATGTTACAATCGTTTCAAGTTTTAGTATATAAAAGAAGGACCTCATGTGTGTTGGGTATAATTTCTTCAATGAATCAAGTTGTACATTTTTCATGAATAGCAGATTACTTAGAACGTTCGTATAATTTAGCGTTACGGAAAATGAAAAGCTATGAAGACTTCAAATGATTTCAAAGGAGATGAATTTGCGTATATTGTAACGGGTTGGAAGACTGAATGGACAAAGGCAAAACCTCAATATAGACCTGTGACGAATGAAATAATACAACCCGCACTACTTGATTTCTCGTTGCACAAATAGCGTGATTGGTACCTCTCTCCTTGCTGCTACTGTTGGTGTGCGCCAAGGCTCACCTACCTCATGTATTTTATTTGTTTTATATGTAAATGACATGATACAAATGATAAAACGTAATTGCCCTTTGGATGGTTTTCTTGCTTGGTTGCATATTATGGTCATGATGGATGACACTGTCCTCCTATCCACTACAAAGGATGGTATGGAACATAAAATAAGGATTTTGTATGAATTTTGTAATTCCTATGGGATGATTATTAATGACAGTAAAACTAAATTTTATGGTGATTAATGGTACTAGGGAAGACAAGGAACCCATAATATGTAATTCTGATGTGATTAGTTACTGTAATCAGTACATTTATCTAGGCAGTCCTTTCACGGATGATGGTTCTCCCACAACAGCTATCAAGCAGCTTGCAATAAGTAAAATGTGTCATACTCTGAAATTGATTTCGTTTATAAGTAGAAACAATGATGTGCCATTTTTAGTTAAGAAGAACATTTTTGATGCTGCTATTATGTCAACTATATTATATTCATGTGAGTCATGGCTAAATGGTGATATTAAACCCATCGAAAAGCAATATAAATGGTGTATTAAACAACTTTTGGGGGTCAGAAAAACTAATAATAATGACGTATGTATGGTAGAACTGGGACTTCCGCCGATGAGGGCATTAATCAAATCGAGGCAAAGAAGATTTTTCAAAAAGATGTGGCTTGAAAGGAATAATATGGATGATGACCCTTTAATTCACGCCATGCGAATAATGATGAACTATAATGACTCTGTTTCGAGGTATATACGAAACCTTATCTCTGATAATACTGATGATATTGAGGAAGGAAAATGTGAACTGCAATTTAAAGGTCAGAAACTCCAATTCCAATAGGATTGTGTTCTATAAAACTGTTAACCCAGATTTAGTCGTTCATGACATTTATACAAACCAATTAAGACTTAATGAAATAGAACGTGTATCATGGACAAGAATGCGGTTGAGTGCTCATTCATTGGCAGTTGAGACAGGTCGGTGGAACAGAAGAGGTAGGGGGCCGTCTGCCGATGGATGAAAGGTTGTGTTCATGCGGTGAGGTCCAGACAGAGACTAATGTCATTGAAAATTGTCCCACTTTCGTTACAGATCAGGCAGACGTATAACGTTACCACAGCTTTAGACTTGCTAGTACCAGTAGTCCCCTTCAGTGCGGTTAACACTAACCACATATACACTGGGATATAAGGATGTCTGGAAACTGTAATTTTGTTCATTTTATATTCAACAACGATGTTGTAGAACTTACCTAACCAGAGCAAGATACAAGATGCCATCCTGAAATCCATATCTGAAAAAATAAAGTAGATCTTAAAGTAGTCCTTATTTATTATTATATTATTTTTTTTATCATATACATATATTGTGTGTATATATATATACATAATATATATATATATAGATATATATATATATATATATATATATATATATATATATATATGTGTGTGTGTGTAATATCCACAATGCCCTCGTAACGTCTCAAATTCTTTGCTCTTTTTCTGGATACGCTTGTCACTACAAAGCCTCGAGATCCAACTTCAAAGAAATGTGAAAGAAATCATGATGTCCGGTAGCAGGAGGCGAACTCGCTATACCATAATACCTCGTCGTGATTATTGTATCTAACATTACTGTGGATCTGTGGGAGACGGTTAATCCTCATAGAAATGCCATTCCGTGGTTTTCGATTGATGTAGTTACATACTTCACTTTCTTAAGTTGGTAAAAGTACGCAAAGCAAGGATGTGACCCAGTGTGTTTCGAAGTGGTATACTACTGTAGCTCAGTGTAGGGCCAGATTACCCAGAAGAACGGCCTGTCCATAACTTCGGTTATGTGCACGATCTCATTTCTAAGCAGATCATCATTACCGAACATAGATTATCTATGAATTGTTTACACCAGGGGTTCGTAAGAGGGGGTATCCATACCCATTTGTGGTATGAGAACCACATGCTGTGGGTATGGGACTCGATCTCTGGACATTTATATATATTTGATTTGAATGTGTCAATGTATACATGGGTACTTTTTGTAGATAAATAATTAAATAGAACTATAAATGCTTTTCATTTTCTTGTATGTTCTGTTCCTTGCTATCCATACCTAAAGTATGTATTAAACTAAGTATATTAAGTTATATTGTCAACAAATAGGAGTTAGGTTGACTTAATCAAAAGGGGTATGGAACCATATTGGGCAATTCATTTGGGGTATGGGGTCACCAGAAGATTAAGAGCCCCTGGTTTACACTATTGATAATTCGTCGTCCAAGAATCTGACTTCGTGAATTTGATATACCTTAATACTCACTTCACATTCTTTCTTACTCTTTCAGGTAAGTCAGATACATTTCCGGGCAAACTTCAGAAATCAACTTCAAGGTATGTTCATTATAGTTCTTTGCATGCATTTTGATTTTGAGCGATCTCCAGCAATAGTTAATTATTACAGTGATCTCACTGGTTCATTTGTATAACTCATTCCAGGAGTCAATGAACACTGGGTTGGTTAAAATGTTTTGACACTTATCAAAACTTCTTAACACTACTTATCAAACTTAAAATTTTCATTTAAATGTTGGCAAACATACCGTTGGTGTATTTGTCTGTTGTCAGTGAGGGAACGAAAAATATTTTATATATTTTTTTTTAGTAATTTTTTCCTAAGTTCCATATACTTTAATGCGTATTTGTGCGTTGCCATGCAACGATCCTTGAAAATTGTGCCGAAATACTTTGCAACAACGGTGAAGGCTAACAAGCAGAGAAACTAATGATACATACATAGTATACCTCCTACATAGTGGTCGTACAATTCACTTATTTAATTCAACATACGCATCACATACGAAAGAATGTATTAACTGAAGAATGTAAAAGAAACAATTAAAAAATGCACTGTATGAAACTATTAGCCACAGTCCATGAAACTCTTAGCCGCGGCCCATGAAACTTTCAGCCACAGGCCGGTGATGGTCTATGTTCTGGCACCAATAGCGGTGAGACGCACGATTATGGCTAACTTTAACCTTTAATGAAATCAAAACTTCTGAGGCTAGAGGGCTGCAATTTGGTATGTTTGATGATTGGATGGTGGATGATTAACATCCCAATTTGCAGCCCTCTAGCCTCAGTAGTTTTTGGGATCTGAAGGCGGATATGGAAAAGTGCGGAACTTAGCCCGATGCGAATACTCCTCCCGTCTGCCGACTTCCTAATTGTACCACTCACCTGTTGAGGAACCCCCGAGTTGTATCACTCCTGACTTCACCAGCCGTTGTGGCGATGACCAATTCTCATTGCTGGAGCAATTTGGTGGGTGGGGCGCGGCGCCCCAGGTAGTAATCAATCGTTTATGAAAGTTTAATCTACTGGATTTACAACAGTGCGCTTTCATACTGACAGTATGTAATCTACTGCGTTTACTGATTGTGCCGATGGTATACTTATTCATCTTTGTTTTAGCGTCGTTTCTATTTATTTATTTGCTTATTTATGAATTTTATTTTATCTTTTTTTTGTCGTTCGTACATTTTTTTTTATTGGATGGTCCGATGATTTTCCATTTTTTACATTCTTGTCATCTCATTATTTTTTTAATTTTCATAGTTTTTCACCACTTTCGCTTCTCCATCTAATATAAGTATTTGCAGTCAGAATTATTGTTTGTGCATATTTTATGTTCTGTGTGTTATTTTATGTTCTGTGGGTTTTTGTTGTCTCTCTCTCTCTCTCTCTCGTCTCTCTCTCTCTCTCTCTCTCTCTCTCTCTCTCCATGTTACACATATATACATACATATATATATATATATATATATATATATATATAATATATATATAATCTATACATATATATATAGAGAGAGAGAGACGAGAGAGAGAGATGAGAGAGAGAGAGCTGAAGAATTGGAAAACAAAAATAAACAGAAAAAATTATTTTGATAGGGATTATAAATATATATATATATATATATATATATATATATATATATATATATATAATCCATTTATAGTAGTTTACATTAATTTTTCCCATTTAATTTTGTCTATCACATTGTTCAACTCTCTCGACCATACCACGCAGAATATAAAGTACGCTCAAGCGATAATTCTGACTGCAAATCCTTATACTACTACGTGGG
>NC_087209.1:63918578-63938578 GCF_015104395.2 Macrobrachium nipponense
ATTTTTTTTTTTTTTTTGTCTGATAGCCCCTTGGCCACGTTAATATAATTCTAAGTGGATGGAGCATTTTGGGGGACAGCGATGGCGCGCGCGCGCCGGGTAGTATAGAGTGTGCTCTTTCCTCATGCCAATATCATTTTTTGCTCTCTCGGGGCATCTGGCAAAAGCAGCGACGCCCGAATTTTCCATCTCACGAATTCACGAATCTTGTTCTCGTGTGATCTCTGTCCTGTGCTTCCTCGTTTGTTGTGAGAATGGCCAGAACCCGAGTTCTCTCCTCTATTACAATTTCTGTTCTCCCCTCCTCCCACTATTCAGCCATCTTGATCATCGTCATTCCTTGCCCCGTGCCAAGTATGCCCCAGCCCTCGTCATCCGCCCCACCACTTGTTGGGGGGGTCGCGAGATGGAGAGAGGCCCTTCTTGCTCCCAGAGGGATGGGACCGGATGAGAGGTACCTAATACATCCCCTCGCCACACCCCTTGGTGATGGGGGAGGGTGAGGGGGGAGGGGGTGTTGGGTGCGGGGAGGAGGGAGATCTGCGAAGAAGTACCCGTCTTGCCCAAGTATGCCATCGTACTCCCCTTCCAAAAACCCCCGATAGCCTTCCTTAACCCCCCCCCCCCCATGCTCCCCCTCTTCCCCCCCGCTTCACCCCCCTCCCCCCACACAAATCTCCCATCCCCTCTCCTTTGATGACTCAGCACCATAACGTACTTGGCACTGGGGCAGCCTTCCACTTCGTCTAAGAATACCCCCCTTGGAATAGTTTCTGATATCGGCTGTTTAAAGCCACCATGATGTGATATTCCACCGCATTGTCCTCTATCTCTTCCTTGATTTGATCATTGGAATTGTTGGGTGCAGGGAGGAATTACCTATGGCGATCAACCAATAGGTTTTTAAAGTTTCTCTTTCGCCAGATATTGAAAACTCTGAAGACGTGAGCGAGGGAGACCGTTCCCCGTCCTCTATAGTCACCCAAGAATAAATGCACCCCACATGGTGTCTTCTTCTTCTCTTCTTCTTCTTCTTCTTCTTCTTCTTCTTCTCCTCCTTCTTCTTCTTCTTCTATCTTTATTTTACCTCACCTTTCTCCTTTTGATTTTATTCATAATTTACACCCTAATTATCTTGTGATTTTTATTATTATTTCTGTTCAGTCTGTTATTAACTGTTCTTTTCTACATTCTTCTTCTCGTTTTTTGCTCCTTCCTCTATTCATTACTCTGTCTCCTCGTCTTTTCTTGCACTTGCTACTCTTTTTCATTTCGTATCTTAATTCAGTCTTCTTCGTCTTGTTACGTTATCACTTCTTTCTTGGACGTTTCTTGTGTTATTCGTTTTAACGACTTTAGTTTTACTTTTAGTGTCCCTTATCCTTTCTAGTTACTTTCTTACTCTTTCGTTCGTTTACCCTCTCCTTTGTATTGTTTAAATTCCCTACCATCTTTTCCTCTTTATCTACTTACGTCATGACTTCAGTGTCTCTTGTCTTCTTCTCCTTCCCCAACTTATTTTCGTATCTTGTACATTTAATTAGCATTTTCATTTTTATTATTTAATTACCTCTTCTTCCCTTGTCACTCATCACTTTTCTTTTAACCTTTTCCCCCTCTCGTCTTCAAAAACAGAATCCTCTGATTTATATTGTTTTTTTTTATCTTTTTATCTTATTTATTTATTTATTTTGTTACTTCGTTGTTGCATTTCCATTCTGTCTTACTTATTTCTTCATTATTTTTATTTTTCCGTAAACTTGATTTCTTCTTCAAATTTCATTTATCTTTTCTCTTTCCTTTTTCTTTCATCACTGCTTTAGCCACTAGCTCCATTCTCTCTCTCTCTCTCTCTCTCCTCTCTCTCTCTCTCTCTCTCTCTCTGTACTTGTTTTCTACCTCCAGTTATCTTTCGATGTCATCTCTCTCTGCCAGGTATGATTGTTTTCTGAATTTATTCTTCTACTTTCGCTTTTATCATTCACTCTCTCCTAATTTTATTTCTTTTATCATTCCTTCCGCGTGCTTTCTCTCTTTGCAACGCCTATTTTCTCTCTTCCTGGTATGTCGCAGGTTTCTTGTCTTCTTTTCGTCTGTACTGTGTCTGATTTTCCTCTTCTAGCTGGTATCTATTCTATGTTCTGTATTCCTCTTTCGTCCTTGTCTTTCATCTCTTGTTCGTCTTCTGTATTCTGTATCACTTCTTTTCGCGTCTTTCTTATAGTTGGTATCTGCTCTCTCTCTCTAACTGTGCTACATTCCTCATTCTTCCTTCTCTTAAGTCTCTCGTTCGTCTTATTTGCATTCTGTATATCTCTTCTTTTCGTGTCTTTCCCTCGTTTAGTTTCCCTCGTCCACGTGATCTCTAATATCTGCAAAACACCAGCCTCGTCACACAGAGATATGTAGGTTATGGGGGTGCATCTATTAACAGCAGCCAAAGGAGGTTATTTACCCGCCGCCGTGGTGGGTAGTGCTGTACCGTGCCCTAAGCACATGCTCTAAGGCCCCCGCTAGTTGTCCTGAAAGACACGGCTGCAGTTTTCTCTTACTCGTGGAGTAAGCCTATACAAGATACTTTGTCGTATTTTGCTGTTGTTGGGGGGTAGGGAGGTCTATGGAAAAGCCTAAAAGGGTTGAAAAAGATGTTTTGCGTTGAGTTACAGATACAGGAATTTTAGGATATGGTATTTGTGATTAATTCATTAGAATGAAATATAAAAAAGAAGAATGTGAATGTTTAAACAGTACCGAGATTATTTTTGGCGAAATATAGCGTGTTCATTTATTTTCGTGGTGAAACAAGGCTCTATTTGACCACAGATTTTAACACATTTTAATTTACCTTAAGTTAGGAACAATGTTTACAACTTATGTTTGAGAGGAAAATCTTGTGTTTGTGTCCCGAGTAAGCTGGAGATCACGCCTTGTTCTAAATGCTTGCGTGAAATTGGTTTGGCTGAGGTTGGTCATTTCCATCATCATTGTTGAAGATGAGCGGTGCCAGTGTTATCCCATAACGGAGTTGTAAGCTGTTGTTGTTCTCTTGCGCTTTCAGTGCACCTCATGCAGTTCACTGTAGGCATTACGTAATGTCCATTGCAGCGTCCATTTGGCCCCTAGCTGCTACCCCTTTCATTCCTTTTACTGTACGTACATTCATATACCCTATCTTCCATCTTCCTTTCCACTCGTCTCCTAATAATTCTTAGCTGTGTTACACCTTTTAAACCTTTTCTCTGTCAGTATCCATTTGGGCGCTGAATGTCCTCGTAGGTGCCAGTGCTTGGCCTTTGGCCTGAATTTAATATTCTTTCCTATTCTATACTTGACTTTTTTTTCATTCATATTTCCAGACAAGGGAGATACGAAATTAATCGTTTATAGAAATGCCAGTTTACAAATACCACCTGAAGCAGCAGTGACATAAGAGAGGTAGACCGTCATTCTACGTACTTTTATAAAGCCTGTTGTGAGAGTGAGGTTAGCCCGGGCTCGAGGACGGTCCCATCAAAACGTGTCAGTTATAAGTATGCGTGACCTTATTTATATATATAGGTATATATATATATACATATATATAGATTATATGTATATATATACATATGTGTATAGTAAGATGATGAAGGCGCAATCCCAGTGTTAGGACATCAAGGGCAGATATGCATTTACTATTTGCATTGTGAAGGCTGCATTGACCAAATATAGTTTAATGATAAAAAAAGAACGTCACCAAAAAACTCATAAATGAGAAGGAAAATATATTCAGATGAAATATGTGCCCGTGCTTTCATCTACTAGTCTTTACAGCCTTCTAAACGAAGGCCTTGCAGTTGGTGTGTTAAGTATATCTTAGTTTAACCAGACCTAATTAACATCTCTACTAGGGCTGGCCCGAAGGGTTACATATTTTTACGAGGCTAGGAACCAATTGGTTATCTATCAACGGGACCCACAGCTTATTATGGGATCCGAACCACATTATATCGAGAAATGAATTTCTATCACCAGAAATAAATTCCTTTGATTCCACGTTGGCAGAGCGGATATTCGAACTCGCGACCACCTAATCAGTAGGCGAACAGGCAACCGACTCCTCCAACGAGGAACTTGTAGTAGGGTGTGAAATGTCTGGGTGAACTCTTTGAATTAGAATTAGAACAAACCAGCCACGTAAATGTTGCGAGATTCCTATGTGCTTGTTTTTTTTAAACTGTTCGTATATATATTTTTGGTGTTTCTCCGGAATGTGTTACTATTCCCGATATTCAACAAACAATTCAGGTTAAGGTTTTTGGTCCCACGGTCGTCTCTCTAGCTTGGTTGTGGCCCACTGCAGCCGTCTGATTATCAGTTACATTCTTTACTGTTAAATTCTGCACAGACACAGTAGGTACAACGATGTTTGTATCATTCCGTTCGCCCAAAGGAAATTATTTATACATGCAAAGTTAAATAACAAGAAAATGGTTCATGAATCTAGTCAGGAACTGACTATGTTTGCAGACGACACAGAACTAATTAGGGATAGTGACTAGAAAATGCAGAAAGCAGGGAAAGAGCTTGGAAACGCTTTGCAAGTGAATTCAAGAGTAAATGTCCCTAATGAATGTCAATAAGATTTATATATTCCCTTGAAGTAAGTGTCATATATAATGCAAGATGAGAGAAGAAGAAGAGTTGGAGTGTGTGGAGTCCAAGGTGGGAATGTATGATTGTGATCGCTGAGCCAACCCTCCTTTATAGAAGTGAAGTGTGGATGCTGAATGCGAATAAGGGAAAAAAGGGCGAAGCTGTTGAAATTATTTATTGGGGCATAATATTATATGATGTAAGGAGAACCGAAGGGGTGAGAAATACGGAGAGAATTAGAAGGGACTAAAAAGTTAGCATAGGTAGATGAATGAACCAGTTTGTTTCGAGATGGTTGAATATGTGGCGTGATCGGTATGGTCTTGGCCTGCCACCTCGGTGGCCGCGAGTTCGATTCTCGGGCATTCCATTGAGGTGTGAGATATGTGTATTTTTGGTGATAGAAGTTCACTCTCGACGTGGTGCGGAAGTCACGTAAAGCCGTTGGTCTCGTTGCTGGATAACCACTGGTTCCATGCAACGTAAAAATACTATACAAACAACACTATGTGAATAAAAAGGAGGACTGTAGGTTAATGAAAAGAATGTATATTTTCGAAGTGCGAGGATGGAGGAGGAGAAGTGAAACACCTTGAAATTACTGGATATTTGGCTTCAGAGTTCTATTTTAAATGAAGAAACTCCAGTGAACACAAGAGTGTGTTTATGTAGAGATAGGTAGTGTGGTGCTACCTTTTCAAGGTTGATTGATGCACTGCTGATGAGCCTTTTGTGTTAGCTAACCTCCTAGGGGTCTCATCAACCATTCAGCAATTAAAGTATGAACTTTATGTTAAATAAATAAAATATGTATACATATATAGTATATATGCATCAAGCTACAAATTTCTTTTAATACCCAATTCGCGCTACCTCGGAATTAGTATATTTTCATATATGTTAACCGTAGAGGAATTTTTTTATTTGATAGTAATTTCGTCCTCTCGTGGATTCGAACCGGCGCACAGAGGAGAAATCAGGACTTCAGTGACATTACCGACTGGGCCAACAAGTGAGTCAGTAATGCCACTGAAGCCCTGATTTCTCCTCTGTGCGTTGGTTCGAATCCACGATAGGACGAAATTATTATTAACTAAAAAAATTCCTCTTCGGTTAACATTATATGAAAATATATGACTTGGATATTAAAGGACATTATTTGTAGCTTAATGCATGTATATGAATCACAGTGATGTGAGAAAAATTCATATAGCAAATATGTACTCGTTCGTGCTTTTCTGTATTCATTTGTTGTTCAATACCTGAATTTACCTAAGCAGGATGGTAACACACCTTACTCAATAAAGGCAAAAAAATCTGTTGGGTCTTCCTGCTGCCCTTGACACGTTATTTAGGCAGGTATATTAATGATTCTCTTTCAAAAATATTATCCCTCATAAATGTCAGACTTTGAAAAAAAAATAATCCATGATTATGATGTAATCTTTTTAGCATGGCTGATAGGCCATCGCAAATGCGTGGAATTAATTAATTAATTTGTTGGTTTTGTGGTGTTTATGAAAAGGAATTAAGAGACCTGTTGAAATTTTTCAGTATAAAAAAAAATAGCGGTTTTATGATGGCTGTTGTATGTTGACGTGTAGAATGACATTTTTTTCGTTTTTTCCCGAATTTCAGTTGTGGATTTATTAGTAATAATAATAATAATAATAATAATAATAATAATAATAATAATAATAATAATAATAATAATAACGTACACTGTAATGCTGTAATGGCAGCATTTACTATCTCATGAGCCAAATTTAGTACATCATGCTCCTTAATATTTATAATCGTATTTGTAAACCCGTAAAAAAATACTAGACTATCTTCATGATTGTTTAGCTTCTACCGTATTAATAATAATAATAATAATAATAATAATAATAATAATAATAATAATAATAATAATAATAATAATAATAATAAATTACTCTAATGTAAATCCGTATAGGATGACCATAACTAAAACAAGTATAAAATACACCTAAGTTTTCTGTACAGCGTATAATGCTGTGTGAAACTCTCAACCACGGCACACGAAACTCAGCTGGGACCCATGAAACTCTCAACCACGGCCCACGAAACTCAGCTAGGGACCATGAAACTCTCAACCACGGCCCACGAAACTCAGCTGGGACCCATGAAACTCTCAACCACGGCCCATGAAACTCAGCTGGGACCCACGGCACTTTCAGCCACAGCCCGGTAGTGTGATTGTGTTCTGGCATTGGATTTTTATAAGGTGCGGTGAACGGATTGATAGCTAACTTTAACCTTAAATAAAATCAAAACTACTGAGGCTAGAGGGCTGCAATTTGGTATGTTTGATGATAGGAGGGTGGATGACCAACATGCCAATTTGCAGCCCTCTAGCCTCAGCAGTTTTTAAGACCTGAGGGCGGGAAGACTAAAATACTAGAGTACGTTCGAGATGGTTTAGCGCCTACCGGGCTCAACGAAATTGTATACTGTCACCGTGACCCAGGGAAATTTGGGCATTGGGCCTTTTCCCTCTGGCAGCCATTTTTAACATTCCCCCGCTGTCGAACATAGTTTGCATACCCTAGTCAATTGTTCCACCACCGCGCCGTGTTCCACCCTGCCGTAATACGGCACTGTGCCGCGTTACTTTCCCGCGTTCCCGCTACTTTTCTGAGTGCCCTTCGCGCGCAAATATATTATATATATATATATATATATATATATATATATAATATATATATATATATATATATTATATTCCACTTGGCTGTTTCGCTGATCCCTCGAGCTGGTTCGGAGAAGTTAGATGTGTTAGGGAAAAACTGTTATTGGACTGGTTTAGTCTAAAATTAGGCCTAAGAAAAAAATATATTTTATACCTATAACATTTTTATTTATTTTTTTCGTTAATAGCTTGATGAAAGTATTCTGAGAGAAAGGATTCATGACATTTTTTGTTTATTTATTTCGTTAATAGCTTGATGAAAGTAGTCTGAGAAAGGGGAATGTGTGCACAATTTTCTTCCGGTAATAAAAACGGCCGTGAATGGGATGTAAACCGCTTAACACGTGCAGATGATGCTGTGCTAGTTGATAGTTAAGAGAAGCTGGCTGTTTGGTGAAAGATCTTTATAGCATTTGTGAAAATAGAAGCTGAAAGTGATTCTTAGTAAGAGTGTGGTTCTGTGGCTACGTGAAAACAGTAGAGTTGAAAGAAGAAGAAGAGAGCTCATGGCGGACGATGCTACAATGTATGCAGAGACTTTAGCCAAGTCTCCTTTTTTTAAATGGAATATGTAGATGATATATTCAAATGAAAGGAACATAATAATGTGTGAGGCTGCTTAGATGAATCACTGTTTCTGTAGTTACTATATGCAGAGTGAAGTGGGTCGGAAAGGTGATAGAATGTAAAGATTTTACTAAATGAATGATAAAAATGTATAACTCAGCGGGAAAAGACCTCAGGTCCCCATTTCCCGAAAAATCCGGTGTATTATCCCGAAGAAAGGAGTCGGGTACTTGGTTGTTTTTTGACTGTGGAGCGTCGCAGCAGGACCAGAGAAGAGGTTTGGATTTGAAAAACCTCATCCATGTCATAAAGACTTGCTAAGAACCTCAGGGCAAAACTATTGCATAGACGTTTATACGTAAGCGTAGAGGTTGAGAAGTATACACCTCCTAAATGGATGATAGGTATGAGGCTAGCAGCCCCATCCTAAAGTAATAGTTGAGAAGTGGTAGCATGGAGACACTCACACAAACAACCATTACATACACATATATATGTACAATCCACAAGAAAAGTGAAGATACAGTTTTCTCAAATCTTCGGACACATATTGCTCAATAATGCCACACCTGGCAACTCTAGAAAGGGGGCGGAGCTTCAAAATCATAGCGTTTGTTGCTGTCTGACTCACCTCGATATCGAACTCAGGATTCTCAATTGAAAGGTGAGGGCGCTACCAACTGAACCACGAAGTTAGTCGTGCCCTACACATGATTGTATGTTGGTTACTTCTATGTGCGCTTCATTCCAGCTAGCTACAGGTCATTGCTTTTTAAGGCTTGATATCTTGAGCTCTCTGAGGGTAAATGCATATTTCAGAAAGGCAGTCCGGCGTATTTTTGCAGCTCTCCTAGCGTGGCCAGTCGTAGGAATTTAGGCTGCACCTGCGTAGTCCCTGTGAATGTGTGTGTGTGTGTGACCAAATATTTTACAGAAATAAGGTTCTCGCTGTGGACAAAACCCAAATATCTGAGGCTGCAAACTCCTGGGTTGCGCTTTGGGTTTTTTCCACCCGACGTGTACGTTGGTCTTTGAAATTCCTCCCTAATTCTGGGGTTCACATGTCTCGTCATAAATTGTAGATTAAAACGTGAGATCTCTTTAACCTCTGCATTTTGCAGTTATTGTGCAACAAATTCTTTCGAAAAAATGGCATCATAATTCTTGTTTTCCTTCCAGTATTGCGCAGTGGCAAACAATTGAGGAATAAGTTGCGTCGGCAATAACTCAGTTTTGTACATATCTGTTGCCTGCGTGAAAAGGATCGTAATTTTTTTTTTTTCATTTCTGTTTATTCGTGGTTTTTTTTTTTTTTTCTTTTTCTTTTTTAGAAATCTGCTAAAATCATGTAACACTTGTCATGTATTGTCTGTGAGGTATATAAGGAAATACTATCATAATTTTAGCCTCTTTACGAAGAACTAACAGATTTGTTATGCAGTACAAAAAGTAATAAATACTCTCTCTCTCTCTCTCTCTCTCTCTCTCTCTCTCTCTCTCTCTCTCTCTCTCTCTCTCTCTCATGAATTCCGGAGTGAGGGTGTTGTTTTTAAAGAAACTCTCTCTCTCTCTCTCTCTCTCTCTCTCTCTCTCTCTCTCTCTCTCTCTCTCTCTCTGTAACATTGCCAATTACTTTTTTTTGTCAGTCAATTACAAACCATCATTTCGAATTCAGCCTCCTCCTCCTCCTCCTCCTCCTCTTCTTCTTCTTCATCTTCTTTCTATTCCTCCTCCTCCTCCTCCTCCGTTACGTAATGCATCATGTTCAAGTCACAAACTCTACTCGGGGTTTTCACACGTCCTAGATGGCTAATACTATTTAAGGATCCTCGTAATATCCTTCATGCCCTTTCGACCGATTCCTGTGGTTTGTTGCCTCGTCTCTGCATTGATTTCTTTTTAGGGGGTGGCGTTGCTGGCTATGATCATAGACCCCACAGTTGGTCGCGGGAGGTTATTTGGAACCCATTCAGATGTTGATCAATATTTGAATACATTCATCCATACATGCATTCAGGTGTTGATCAATATATACATACATACATTCAGATGTTTAATAATATTCTCATACATACGTGTATACATACATACATACACCGTAAATGAAATATTATTATTGTTCCTTCCATTTTTCTTCGTTTTTTCTTTGTCTGTTGTGTTTTAAAAAAATCTGTTTTTAAAAAAATTGTTTTCCAGTCATGTGAAATAGCGCCCCATTTTCATGAAGTATGCGTTGCTTGCCTCATACTGTGCACTCATTCCTCATACTTTGTCCTCATTCCTCATACTGTGTTCCTGGCAGCATGCCCTAGCTTACTTATATTATGTAAATGTTTAAGTCAATAAAAACACACTGGACGACCTGATGGAAATATTTTCGGAAAAAATATAAGTATACGTTAAATATGTTTCAGTTTTTAAGGGCAAATAAATCTGTTAACAACGTTTTAAGGATAGCGTGGGTCATTAGTGAAAGCATATTAGGGGAGAACACAAATATCTGTCCCTTATGTTTCAGGACAACTGAAATATTTCTTTCCCAAATTAACTATATCAGTGAAAATGTAATACGGAAATCTGTTGAATATATATATATATATATATATATATATATATATATATATATATATATATATATACATACATACACATATATATAATATATGTATGAATAAAATATACAAAAATACACACACATATATATATGCATATGTATGTATGTATGTATGTATGTATGTATGTATGTATGTATATACACCGACTGTCATGTAGGCAAGGCTTGTATATATCTCTTAGTGGAAGTTATTTGATATTCCCGAGAAAACTCAAATAATGGGATTTTCGCCTTTCATTACTAATTAATCTATTTTCATTATGGGTTAAGCTATACGAAAACCCAAAATGAGTGGTGAATCTTGCCTTAAATACTAAATTTAGAAAGACGGAAACGAATCCTTCCCACGCAATGAAGATAAATTGTTTTTCATATTCCACGCCTGGCCCGAACTTATGCCCAATGGGAAAAATGCGCTAAACGCTCTAACCACTATACGCGAGCAAAAAGAATATTTGTATATTTATCATCAATGATGTATATCACTCAGATGACGTTAAGAGTATCCATTTCCAAGCAGCAGGCGACGAAACATCATGTCTAGAGAGGAAAATGAAAGTAACTGACGATGACCTGACACGGAGAAAAGACCCTTCAACTTGGAACTCGGCCAGTTACGGAGAATTGTTGATTGATCGAAGGCTTTCGATCTGTCGTCACGAATAATGATGAATATGGGGGCGTCATCGACAGCTGCATAACCTCACCAGGTGGAAACTAGCGCTTGTAATTATATATGTATGTGTGATTAGTTTTATGCTGGCTGGCACCAAAGCGGGAGGTGGCACTGGTGCCAAAGATGGTTGGCTCTCCAGCTGTGTATCCCAGCCATCGGATGGTCACGAGTGATGAACAGCGAGTTTAGAATAAAGTCAAACCGTTTTTATTATTATTATTATTATTATTATTATTATTATTATTATTATTATTATTATTATTATTATTATTATTATTATTCAGAAAATGAATCCTATACACATGGAACAAGCCCACCACAGGAGCCACTGACTTGAAATTCAAGCTTCCAATGAATATGGTGTTCGTTAAGGGAGAAGTAAGAGGGGGTTATATTGAAGGAAAATAATAAAAGAAGAGATCTCGCATAATAAAAAATAAAAGTGAATTAATAAATAGATAGAAATATATCATGTTGCCAGACTACAGTTAACTGTTTGAAATGTTGCTGCCTTTTTTTATGATTATCTTTTCTTCAAAGGAATTCAAATAAAAAATAAAAATGAATTAATAAATAGATAAAAATGTATCATACTCGTAGCCAGACTATATTTAACTGTTTGAAATGTTGCTGCCTTTTTTTTTTATTATTATCTTATCTTCAAAGGGATTCTTTGTTAAGTTAGAACGAACTAGTTAGAATGAACCAGTTTTATTAACATTATACGAAACTCAAGACAGGTGTCCTTTCTCTTTCTTAAGTATATACTACAATGTCTTGTTGATCCTGAAGAAAGTCTGTTGTTTGTGTCTACTTAAGCTCTGAGCCTTCAACTTTGCATATACATTAAGCAAAGCATATCCTAGATATTAATTATGTTTTATTCCGTCATATTTCTGTCTGCCTTTTTGATAGCTGAATGCATTATGAAGATAGGTATTATCAGCTATGACATCACTGTCGTCCTCGCCAAGAAATTATGTAATTGCTGTCACGGATTAAAAATTATTTAAGTTTTTGAAGAGAATAATTATTTTTCCTCGTCTGATGCAAATCATTATTATTATTATTTTTTTTTTTTTTTTTTTTTTTTTTTTGCTCTATCACAGTCCTCCAATTCGACTGGGTGGTATTTATAGTGTGGGGTTCCGGGTGCATCCTGCCTCCTAGGAGTCCATCACTTTTCTTACTATGTGTGCCGTTTCTAGGATCACACTCTTCTGCATGAGTCCTGGAGCTACTTCAGCCTCTAGTTTTTCTAGATTCCTTTTCAGGGATCTTGGGATCGTGCCTAGTGCTCCTATGATTATGGGTACGATTTCCACTGGCATATCCCATATCCTTCTTATTTCTATTTTCAGATCTTGATACTTATCCATTTTTTTTTCCCTCTCTTTCTCTTAACTCTGGTGTCCCATGGTATTGCGACATCAATGAGTGATACTTTCTTCTTGACTTTGTCAATCAACGTCACGTCTGGTCTGTTTGCACGTATCACCCTATCCGTTCTGATACCATAGTCCCACAGGATCTTTGCCTGATCGTTTTCTATCACTCCCTCAGGTTGGTGCTCGTACCACTTATTACTGCAAGGTAGCTGATGTTTCTTGCACAGGCTCCAGTGGAGGGCTTTTGCCACTGAATCATGCCTCTTTTTGTACTGGTTCTGTGCAAGTGCCGGGCATTCGCTTGCTATGTGGTTTATTATTTTATTATATTATTATTATTATTATTATTATTATTATTCAGTAGATGAAACCTATTCACACGTAATAATCACACCAAAGGGTCAATTGACTTGAAATTCAAGCTTCCAACGAACGTTGGTTTCAACCTCCTACTGCAGATCCCACACTGCAGCAGTAACTGATCATGATATATGAGCCAGTGATTTTTCATTGCCCCGGGGAGACACGAACCTGCGACATGCCACACCCGCGACATCCGAGTGGCATGTCGCGACACTAAACACTGTACCAGCGGGCCAAAATGTCTAAATTTGCTACTCCCATGAGAAGGGGTTACTCAAGAGAGTGATTTCTTCTGTCATATTCAGAGGGGAAAAAATGGTCTTATATTTAATCTTTTATTTAATCATAAAAATCGTTCCAGTTAAGAGGATTGTTAATGCAAATACCAAAGTAGAAATGTTTCAGGGTAATTTACCGAAGGAATTTCGGCATTCTATTATTGAGCAAGAATTTGGACCGGGGCCAACGAGAATGTGTTGTCCTATTTCGCTCGGCAGACGGAGAACGGCTCAAGCCACAGTGATCAAGTGAGAATGTTTTTCCTTACCTACGAAAATATCTTTAGTTGTTTATGAGAAAATGGATCTTCAGAGAATATTTTTAAGCAAAAAATCATTTTTGCTCAATCAGCATAAACATGGGCTCTAAGAGGAAAAGAGGAAGTAGAGCTTGAGAGAACAGAGATGAGTTTGCTGAAATGGATTATGGGAATATCGCTGCTTGAGAGATCGGAGAATTATGAAATAAGACGAAGGGAAGGCTAGGTAAAGATTACAGAGGTGATAAGTGATAAGATTGAGAATGGATGACGAGGAGGGAGTAAAGAGGGCTTGGGAGGAACCTGTTAGAGTAAGAAGATCGAGAGGGAGACAGAGAATGAGATGGCGAGATAAAGTGAAGAAAGATGTGGAGAGAAGAGGTTTGGTGGAGGATGATGCCTTGGATAGAAGAAGGCAGTGGAGGTGGCGCATCAGGCAACCGACCCTTTAATGTAGGGGTAACTGTGGGAAAGAAGAGGAAATAGAAGGCTTCAGTCATACTACTTTCCAAAAGGGACATTCTTCGATAAAAGCAAATAATCTAAGGGAAATATACTTTACTTTTGAATGTATTATATTTCATGACAAAAAGACATGTTTAGTTATTTCAAAGAATAAAAATACATTTCAAAGGGTGATCGTGGGACATTTCTTTCTTTCACTTCAGTTAGCAGAATAACTCTCCCTTATTGTCATTACTTAACTGATCCGCAAAATCAATGTGTGTTTTTTCAGAATGTAAAAGAGAATTACATTTTGATTTTAGTAAAGATTTATATTAATTGACTTCAGTGCTATGGAATGTGATATTCTTCAGAATGTGAAGGAGAATTACTTTTTCATATTGCGAGGAAAATAATTTTTTTTACCATCCTGATTACTAGAGAATTATATTAGTATAAAGAAACTGCTTATTTTGGTCGGTATTGAGAAAGACAATTCTTATAAGAGTGCCCTTTCACCGAAGTTTTTTTTTCTGTCGCTTTACTGTCAAACTTTGGAAATCTCCTCCCTCTTCCTTTTTCCCATCCTTCATGGAGCAGGTCTATTGCTTCCCTCTGGACGATTTTATCTCTGTTTCCCATTCCCTCTTCCTTTTCCTCAATTTTTCGGGCCTGGGCTAGATAAAGATACTATGTAGTTCCTCGTCCAGTTGACCTCTGTAAAAATAAAAGTTCCAATTAGGTGTCTTTTTATATATTTTTCATTTAGGAGAAATATTCCATGCTAATTTTGTAAATTTTTTAATTTAAAGGAAATATTCCATGCTAATTTGATCATCGTTAGTATAGTGCTTGTTGTAATTTTATCATTAATAATAATTGCTAATTGAAAATTTTCTTAGCATTGTAAAAATGTGGACTTCGTGTAGTGATTCATTTCATTGTAACGACCGATGCAATCATTATATATAAAACCAGCAAATTAAGGGGTTGGGGGTGGGTAGGATGAAACCCCATTATAAACCATCTTAGGGGTCCCCACTATAGCCCTGCCAAGTTTCATGCCCATAGGACCAGCCGTTTGGCCGTGATTGAATGACAGAAGGACGGACAGACATAACGCCCATTATATGTAGTAAGATTTGTTCACAATGATTCGATAAACAATGTATTTTATGCCAATAGTATAACTATTTTTTTTTATCTAGGATAAGATATTTTCTTCCGTATAGATAACAGTGATAACAATGACTTGAATATTACACGAAATTTTGAATGAAAATAGATAACATATTTTCTTCTGTATAGATAAAAACAATGATTACTGTAACTTGATAATTTTCAGTTGAAAAAATATAAGATATTTTCTTCTATATAGAGAAGAGCAGTGAGTAGTAAGTTGAACATTACACGTAATTTTGAATTAAAAAGGTAAGATATTTTCTACTCTATAAATAAAAACTGATTTCAAGTTATTTCGAATTACTTTAAACAAAGATAATTCCGCGAAAGTTTTACGATAACGCACGTATGGATCTGAACATCTTACTTTCCCATTTTTGTATGTTTGTCCTCAAGGTCCCTTCCGATGGAATGTAGCCCCCCCACCCCCCGGAGGGAAGGGGGGAAGCTGGGTTCTTATTACATAACGTTTCTCCAGAGGCATTCCTCCAAGTAACAGTTAGAACCCACCACCGCTGGGAAATTTGGCTGGCCCTCTCCCGAAAATAATTTGGACTTGTGTGTGTGTTTTTTTTTTTTTTTTTTTTTCTAAGAGTTTATGACCTCATGAACGAAGCCATTCTTCGGTTTGTGCTAAAAATGCAAAAAATGTGTGGCAATTTTAAAGATTATGCATGATCGTAGATTTCAAGTTATTTGGACATTTTTCTGCATGGGAGATAATACCAAGTTCTGACAGAATTTTAATATTCTATTTTTTTAACGTCGTAGCATATGGTAAAGATGGAAAAATGTGGAACAAAAGCGAAAAGTCGTTAAGATGGATGATCTGTACATTGTGTGTGGAAAGGATGAAAGACGAAAGATTAGCGAGAGAAATTAATGATATTTAAAGCTTTAGTGAGTGGTAGAGTGACTGGTAAGACGTTCTGTTCATGAGACATCAATCTGTATAGATGTTTGAGTTGGCTGAAAGGTTAAAGAATATAGAAGACTTTGTAAATGTCCTTTCCTTTGCTTCATGATTAAAAGGATGAATGTCACAGTGACTGATATATTTTACTCGAAAATCAATCGCTAACAGGAAGACAGTGATTTTTGCTCAGAAAAGCAAATTGTCTACGTTAAGAATTATAAAATACAAGACTATAGAAAGATTCACATCAACCGTGCATTTGATGTCTAGGCCCGTCCCTTACGACGCTCCTGATTGGCTGTTGATAATCCAATCGCTGGCTGGAAACTCTCAGTCTCTCTCAAGAATTCACATGGGTAAGATCTATGTTCCACCTCTCCTGAGGGATACGTCTTTCAAACGCATCTCTCAGGAGAGATGGCACATACTTCCTGCCCATGTGAACTCTCTGGAGCGACTGAGAGTTTCCAGCCCTGCGATTGGCTTATCAACAGCCAATCAGGAGCGTCGTAAGGGATGGGCCTAAACATCAAATGCACGGTTGATGTGAGTCTACTATAGTATAATTGATGAAATATAAACCCAGTCTTCTTCGTTCCTGCAAATGCCAATCAGATTTCAGAGGTCCACTTGACAAATTACAGTGTAGAGCTGAAGAAATCTAGAATACTTGCACACATGCCTTGTTAGCAATACACAGTCTAATATAAGCTTTTCTCTTATGTAAAGAGCAGTGTTGTGAGGTCTGTCTTCATTAGCTAAGACTGGACCAGTTCTTGAAGCCAGAAAAGGAATTTACAGAAAGTACGAATTCTAAAGTGTTTTAGCTGAACTAAAAGTAACCAGCTAAAGATTTAGTAGCAGGAGGTGCTCGCAGTAGCCAACGTTAGTTCTTGCTAAATAAATATACACATTCCTCAGTTTGTGGTACAATTGTTGCTCCGTGTCTCGCAAGCAAGCAGTTTGAAAGCCATTATAGCTAAAACAATTTGCTCTTGATGTCAGAGAGAGCCGCATGGTTGTCTTTCAATTATACCAGCGGAAGGGAGACTTGGTTCTTGATGTGGTGAGGTTCTTAGTCCAATAATAAAGGAGACTTGGGGTCTTGATGTGATATGGTTTTTAGTCCATTATTAAAGTTGACTTGGGGTCTTGATGTGATGTGGTTCTTAGTCCAATAATAAAGGAGACTTAGGGTCTTGATGTGGTGTGGTTCTTAGTCCAATAATAAAGGAGACTTGGGGTCTTGATGTGATGTGGTTCTTAGTCCAATAATAAAGGAGACTTAGGGTCTTGATGTGATGTGGTTCTTAGTCCAATAATAAAGGAGACTTAGGGTCTTGATGTGGTGTGGTTCTTAGTCCAATAATAATAGAGACTTGATGTGGTGTCTCAGTCCGTTAATTAAAAACTAAACAGACGCGGCTTTCTTATTTATGAAATCAATAATAACCCAAATCATTCCTTTAAAATTTGTACATTTGAGATCTACCTGTGGCTAAAGGTTAAGCTGTTCTGTATGCTGGCAGCTTAAATGTCCATTTAACCATTTGTTTCATGAAACGACCGCATTCAGTCAAAAATAATCGACAATCAGCGGCCGAGGGAGATGGTCCTAATTGAGCATCTGGGACACCCAAATAATTCTTTGAAAAATTCAATATTTGAGGTCCGTTGTGGCTCCAGATTAGTTTTTTTCAATATGCTACCGGTTTCTTCAGCGTCCATTTAAGTTTTGTTTTTATTAGGCGACCACATTCAGTCAAAAATAATCAACAATCAGCGGCCGAGAGAGATGGTTCTAATTGAGCATCTGGGACACCGGAGGAGGAGGCGGGAGGGACCTCGTCGCGTGGCGGAGATGTCGAGACTGGCAGCATCTGGCACACGGCGCGCACGGCAGCCACCAGAAAGAAGAAGCTGCGGATCGTCGTCGTCGTCGTCGTCGTCAGCCTTGGGAGAGAGGAGGAGGAGGAGCAGAAGAAGAAGAAGAAGAAGAAGAATCGCAGCCAAGTTAAAAACGCGTCAACAATGGCTTTTCCCGGAACCCGAGATTTCGCTGAAACTCAACCAGATTCTTGTCGTGAGTTTTTGGTGATGCACAGCCCACGACGATGACTGCAAGGAGATCGGGGCCGTGGTCAGGTGGCGATCCCGAGGACACTGGCGTTTTCCTCGGGGTCGTTTCAGAAATGACGGGTTTCGACGGACTTCGGAAGTGCATATTTGAAGACCTGAAATTAGATCCGCAGGTGGAACGCCCCCCCCCCCCCCACCCCCCCCCCCCCCTCCCCTCCCCCCCCATCCCCACCCCCTTCCCCGTGTCAAGCACGAAAATAACAACTCCGATGAAAAGAAAAGTGAAAGAAAAATAACCTGGGAAAAAACAGATCGACTGCGATGATTTTCACGAAGGAAATGAGGTTGTGGTAGACGGAAATAGAGGGTGGGGGGGGGGGGGGGGGGGGGGGGGGGGGGGGGGGGGGGGGGGGGGAGAGAGAGAGAGCATTGCGAAGAGAGAGAGAGAGCGGTACAGCCAAAGGACTTGTTGTTCTCGAGAGACCTGGAGGAACACACACACACACTAGGCGCCGCCTGCAAAGTCCCCCTCCCAAGTTTAGCTGGCAGGAAGCACTACAGAAGGAGGGCCCTGCCACTGCTGATGTTTCGCCTTCTTCTTCTTCTTCTTCTTCTTCTTGTCTTCCTCCTCCGTCTGTTCTACACTTCCTCGTGTTTGGCACATTGCGATAAGTAGGCCAAGCGAAGGTGGGGGGTTGAGGGGTGGAGAAGAGAGAGAAAGAGAGAGAGATGGAGGAGGAGGAGGAGGAAGAAATCTCATACTTAAGTGAGAATGCCCTGTGATGCCACCTTCCCCCAAACCCACCCTCACCCCCACCCCATCAGGAGGGGTAAGAGGAGAAGGTGATACATAGGGGCATAAAGCAATCCTAGGTGGACGGGGGGCATTGCCCCGTATAGACATTGAATGTTGAAATGCCCCGTAGTCATAATGCTTTCTCTCTTGGGCTCAGATTATGATCGCTTCTCATATCCGTAAAGTTAAATGTCATAACACAAAATGACGAGTATTTGTGTCATACGAGTATTAGTTGACTTCAGGAGGTTTTCGTCATCGATTGACAGATTTATATCGATCTGACGTCGCGATTAAGTATGTGGGCATCCAGGTGTCCTCTACGAATCCCTACCTTTGAAGCGATAGATTGCGTCTTGAAAGACAGGAGGCCATAGAATTATATATATATATATATATATATATATATATTATATATATATACACTATAAACAACTAATACAGTTACAGTAGGGATGGCTCCGTAAGAACACAAATTCATCCTTCGATTGCTAAACATATTGTCATCAATTTTTTATATTACGTGAATATCCACATCGAATCATGCCGACATTTGTATCCCAGCCAAGCAGGATATAATGATACTAAGTCTTGCGAGAGAGAGAGAGAGAGAGAGAGAATACGAAAAAAAAATCGCATCGCAAGAAATGGAAAAAAGTTGGCAATCGCCGAAATTTAAAAAAAATAGAAAAGTGTTAACAGAGAGAGAGAGAGAGAGAGAGAAAGAAAGCTGAACATCCTCGATTGCAACGGAGAGAGAGAGACCTTGCAAGACAAATTACCGATGATGCAATTGAGCGCTGATGTCAGGCATTCGAAGATGCCGTCTTGATGTTTGTTCCCTTCGGACATTCGATCTTTCGTTGGGAATGTACTTACTTTACCAAGGCTGCCATTACGGGCTGCTCTAGGGAGCAAGAGCCCGTGCTGCCATAAGGCTTAGCCTGATTGATTTAGAAGATGGAGGCTTTCATTGCATTCTAGCTATTTGGCTGTTTTATTTATTTATTTATTTATTCATTATTATTATTATTATTATTATTATTATTATTATTATTATAGAATTTTGTTTTTAGATCCATCATGCTCCAT
>NC_087209.1:63941078-63943578 GCF_015104395.2 Macrobrachium nipponense
AGAGAGAATGAGAGAGAGAGAGCAACATCATTAGAAGATGTTTTCGTCAGCAGGGATTTTGCATTTACTTCTGAGTTGACAGATAAAGTGTCCCTGTCTTGGTCTGTCTTTTGGGGGTGATTTCCCAAATAAAAGTGAGAGCGGGTCCCCCTCCTGTTTATTTTCGTTCGTGTGCTACGATATTTTTCCTCGCTTCTGAACCCCAGATTAGAATCTGGGACTTTGAACAGATCTTTCAGATTCGATTCGCTCGTTAAGTCACACTTCCTTTGTTGATGTTCTGTGGCTGGTTTTACTTGTCCTTTTTTTATCAGCTTCGCTTTGCTTTCGTTGGCCTAATGCTTTATTTCTGAAAGAATCAACTGCAATGATTGTTAGGAACCTTGGGTAATCTGTTTCCCTATTTTGCAGTAAATACGAGAGGAGAATATGGCGTAGCAATGGCTGCAAATTTCAGAAGTACAAAAATAGAAGGCTAATCCCTCTTGACATAAAACGGACCCACATTTTGTGCTAGCGCCTCAGTGGCGTGATCGGTATGGTCCTGACCTGACACCTCGGTGGCCGCGAGTTCGATTCTCGGTCATTCCACTGAGGGGTTAGAGATGTGTATTTCTGGTGATAGAAGTTCACTCTCGACGTGGTTCGTTGGTCCCGTCGCTGAATAACCACTGGTTCCACGTAACGTAAAAACACCATACAAACAGACAAACGGACACAATTTGTCCTTGGTCTGTTTTCGACAAATCTACATCAGAAAGAGCTTGGAAATATTGGAGCTTCTCGCAAGGATTAATACTCGTCCTTTATCATTCTCTTCCTTGGCAAGAGCAAGCAGTCGTATCCAGTTACCTCCGTTAACGCCGTATGGTAAAACGAAACCCCATGATAGAGATGAATGAGAGGAAGACATACGAAGAAAACTGCAAATGTATATGGGCAGGAAAGAGGAATGTCATTGGAAGAGAGGGGTGAAAGATGATTAATATATTTCACCTGCCAACTCCCAATTATTAGCGTTTTAAATCACTTCTTATTGGCCGTTGCTCGTGGAAGTCGTCATTAGTCTCCTTTAAAAAAACAACACACACACACTTTCATGCTTGTTTGAATTACCCACAGATTTCAATATTTCAGTAATTATGAATGATTCTTTACCCTTTTCTAGATGCTAGGAAATAGAATATCACCTTATTTTTTTAAAGAATCTATAATTACAGAACTGTAATTAAAAACGAAATGAACTCTGAGGAACTCTCGATTCATCAAGGCAGATAATGAATTAAGCTGCCTAGATGTTAAATGAATTCCAACGAACTGGAACGCTGCCAGTGTGTAAGATTCACTTGACAGAGTTTACCAAGGTTGATAGAGGGTTAATGAATGTGTAAGATCGGTTAAGGCAAAAGAACGTTTATTAGGATATTTCACCCACGAATGGAAGATCACACCAATCTCTCTCTCTCTCTCTCTCTCTCTCTCTCTCTCTCTCTCTCTCAGTGTTGACTTAGCTGTGAATAGGTACCATCTTCAGCTGGGACCTGTGAATAGGTACCATCTTAAACTGGGACCTGCAAATAGGCACCATCTCCAGCTGGGACCTGTGAATAGGTACCATCTTCAACTGGGACATGTGAATAGGTACCATCTTCACCTGGAGCCTGTGAATAGGCACCATCTTCAGCTGGGACCAGGAAAAGGACGCGGTGAAAGCGAATTCATTTGCTTGAGCTCCGGAAGGTCTTGCCCTTCTCGGTGGTATAAGACTTAATCCACATCCTGGAATTCTATCCTGCCTCTTTTGACCTTAGCAATGGATTGGGTGTACTTGGTAGTTGATCAAATGTGGTTGTCACAGGAGGGTATAGAATGGCTTGGGACTATCGCTCTGAACTCAAAAAGTCAGCTCCTAAAAGGAAAGAAGGTATAAACGATAGAGAGATAAGACAAGTCATGCAATAGTTAAAGCAAGGAAGATAGGGAAGAGGCCTTGAATCGTCCATGAGAGGCACAGCGTAGATGAGGGGACGATTGTTGAACCAGCTCTCCTTTAATGAAGTCAAGTGTGGAGGTTGATATGAATGAAAGAAAACGGGAAGAGGCTGTTGAATCGTATTTTGTGTAGTGTGTGTGTGTATGTGGATAAGCCACTCCCCCTGATAGATTCCGGCCCGGTAGCGCCAGGCCTATATTTATTTATAATTTGAATATTTTTTTTTTTTTTATTGTATTGCTGGGTACGTAGTAGAGGGGAGACTCGGGTCACCTTTCTCCTCTTGCTCTATGAATGTGTTGAATCTTAGTAACGTGCAGGCCATGATTATTCCAAGGTTTAGTAATATTCAATTTACATATAAGTTGTAAAAGTATGAACCAGAAAAAAATAAGTCACAAGATTGGGTCTCCTCCTTTACTATTGACACAATTCTTGTGACTTTTTTTTATTTAAGTAAAGTTAACTCTTAAGATTTTTAGCTACATTTTTATGTTTTTTTTTATT
>NC_087209.1:63948578-63971078 GCF_015104395.2 Macrobrachium nipponense
CGTAAGAGAAAATATATTAAAAATTCCGAGGACATTTGTAGATTAACGCATGTACGTGTATGAGTCACGGTGGTGTGATAAAGATTCACACACACACACACACACACATATATGTATGTATATATATATATATTATATATATATATATACATACGTATGTATATATATACATAATATATATGAGTATGTATATATATTATATATATATCTATATATATATATATATATATATATATATATATATATATATATATATATATAGTCATTAAGAACACTAACCTCACCCTAAAATAGTGGCTGACAGCTTTGGATACCTTCCTTCTAAGGCGATGAGGGTCTGATCAGTGCTTGGATGGGTGCCCGCCAAGGATACCCTGACGTCATCAGGACTTAGGCTCCCTTGAATTTCCATGGGACAGGACGTGAGGCTTGCAGCTTCATTCCATAAGTACTTGCTGAATATCACGATTTTAAGCAGTGTATATATACATACATATATATATATATATATATATATATATATATATATATATATGTGTGTGTGTGTGTGTGTGTGTGTGTGTGTGTGTGTGTGTAATGCTGTAATGAAGAGGTTGTACAGCGTAGTGTTGGTTACCCATTCAAATACTGACCTCACTTAATTAGACTAGGTTAACATCACGTTACGTACTGATTTGATTCCGTCACGAAAGTTAAAATCTGCAAAACACTGCAGATTTCACCTATAACTCTCAAACAAATATTCTTTCCTTTTCTTGCACAAATTTTGGCTGTTCATTATTTAGAAAATATTCTTAAAAAACTAAACAAAATTTCATCCTGATTTCATGACAGTTATCAAAAAGCAAACAATGGCAACTCGACCGTATTCCAAATAATAAAAACGTCCCTTTCAGCTTTTGGCGTTTCGTTATAATACAGAGAGAAGGATCAAACTTGTGTATACAGCGAAACCAACCCCCATTCTGATAATACGTTGGCAATCGGATCGTGTCTCAAGAGAGTTCGAAGACTACGTCAGGCACACAGAGTAGAAAAGACACTTGCTGGCAACCGTGCAAGTTTTCCCCCCTCCCCAACCCCCCCTAGGAGACCCCTACTACCTCTACGGGAATCCAGGGCACCCACACCTCTGCCGACCTTCCACAGTTTCGCCCTTCTATATGTGTTCGTTATTTTTGTGTTATTTTTGAGTCTGTTTGGTTCGAACCTCTGTGGCTTGTCCGTTCAGCCCAGTGAATAGGGGACGAAGGTATTATGGTTTAAATTCAATATTTATATTTGGTTTAAGTTTTGGATAATTTTTTGACACCATGAAAAGAACTGGATAAATAAGTCGACGTTTTGGAAATTAACAGAAAACAGGTGACATAATCCATTGCTGTTTAAATTCTAGACTATTCTCTCTCTCTCTCTCTCTCTCTCTCTCTCTCTCTCTCTCTCTCTCTCTCTCTAGAAAAAAAAGGGCATAACAGGCACCAGGCTAAGAATATTTTCTTGACATTCTTCGTCTAACACCATTTTTAACACTAACGACCCTTGTATGATAATCTTGATGAAAACGCCCGCAAGACTTGTGGGCGGTGATTCAGTTCCACCTCACGCCCACAATACAGCCGTTGGCTGGCTTAATTTAAAAAAATGATCAAACGGCAAGTTAATGCAATATTAATAAAGACGACATTCGGGAGGGCAATGGGTGGAAGATATATATAAAAAACAAATTCTGGCTAAGCGAAGTCGACGGGAAACAAGGCCGCGGTCTCTTGACTTATTAAAGAGAGAGAGAGAGAGATGTTTGATCTTCAACTAGTTTTCTGGTTTATAAATAAGCGCGGCCCTGCATTTTCTTTAACGCGGATTGGTGGTAGGAGGAGGAGACATAATAACATCTAGCAAGAGAAGAAGAAATTGGGGGCGTCGCGCCCGGAGGCCCTTTGAAGCGTCGCCTTTTTAAGGAGACTCATAACGGGGGGGGGGGGGTGGCTTTTCACTGAATACATACACACGTCCGAACGTACTTGCATGTTTACATAAATACATGCATACATACATACATATGTATATTAAGTTACTGTATATTTAATATATATCTTCTTCCCAGCTGGTTCCCATTTTCATATGAGTTCGCCGTTTCGAATGAGCCGTTTCCATCTATTTCCATCATGTGCTTCTGCCTCATCAATTCCCTTCTCATGTAAGTCTCCTCTTACACAGTCCTTCCATCTCTTTCTTGGTCTCCGACTTCTTCTTCTTCCTTGAACCTCCATCCACATAGTATGTCTCCCAGCGTGGTCCTCATCTCTCCTTAACAGGTGTCCATAACATCTCAGCCTCCCCTCCTGCACTTTCTTTGATATTTCCACCACCTTAGTCGACCCCCTTATGTAGTCATTTCTGATCCTATCCTCTCTTGTCACCCCAGACATCCACCTAAGCATTCTCATTTCTGCCACATCCATCTTCTTCTCCTTTTTCTTTCTCATGCTTGCTGTTTCCTTACCATACAGCATTGCTGTTCTTACCACCGTCTTGTGAAATTTTCCTTTTAACCTAAGCGGTACTCTTTTGTCACAAAGAACTCCAGAGGCTGCTCTCCAGTTGTTCCAGCCTGCCTTTACCCGGTGGTTTACTTCTTCTTCTTCCATACTTCCTCCAGCGTTAACAAAGGATCCCAAATACTTAAACTTATCAACTCTCATTATTTGTTCTCCACCAAGCTGAATACTTTCTCTATCATCCCCCTCATTGGTAGTACACATATGTATATTTAATATATATAGTACATGTATATAAGCCTATGTTTTATGCTAGGGACCCAATTATAGCTACATGTTGTTATATTTATGAAGTAGTTATATTTGTCAAGTGGTTTGGTTATCAAACAGTTATATTTATTAGACAGCTATATATACGAAGTAGTTATAATTATCAGGTAGTTTTATATATCAAAGAAGGAGTTATATTTATCAAGTAGGTATAATTATCAAGTAGTTTTGTTTATCAAACAGTTATATTTGTTAAACAGTTATATATACGAAGTAGTTATAATTATCAGGTAGTTTTATTTATCAAAGAAGGAGTTATATCTATCAAGTAGTTATATTTATCAAGTAGTTTTGTTTATCAAGTAGTAATATTTATTAAACAGTTATATATATAAAGTAGTTATAATTTTCAGGTAGTTTTATTTGTCAAAGAAGGAGTTATATTTATCAAGTAGTTATATTTATCAAGTACCTAGTTATATTATCAAGTCGTTTTGTGTATCAAATAGTTACATTTATCAAGTAGTTTTGTTTATCAACTGTTTATATTTATCAAGTAGTTATATTTATCAAGTAGTTATATTTATTAAGTAGTTATAATTATCAAAGTCATATTCATCAAATAGTTATATTTATCGAATACAAACATTTGTTCTCGGCATCATTTTCAAAAACCAGGTCACAGAATGACCTGCCTGAGTTTGACTTAGTTTTTAAGGTTTCGTCTCATCTATTGTTAGTTTTAAAAAGGTTAATTTAATCAATGGAAACTGAACTAACAATGTATTTTTCTTGTTTAAGATTAATCCCTTTCCCAGACAGGAGAAGAATAGGTTGGTTGCAATGTGTAACCATTATCAGATTTGTCAATAAAGGTTATTGCAGAAGTTTGTCAATTAATGCCACTGTAGTTGAGAACATTATATTTTGTAATTGAAAGCATTTTGCATAGTTGTTCCAGACTAGTCTCACGGCCATGTTCAGTGGATTATATTTAGGACTACAGTCTGCAATTTCAGGTTGTCATTATTATTATTATTATTATTACTGATGTTGTTGTTGCTACATCTACCCTCATTTTAATAGCATTGCTATCAATTTTGTTAACGCGTTACCTGCAGTTAGATGGTGCTTGATTATCAGATTTTATCGGCCACCGAGTCTGTTAGTTCCATTATCGTGTTATGGAAACCTACCAGTCATCAGTGCGTCCGAATTCTCCATAGTAGGTGGCCATAACACGATAAGTGCGTTTTTTTCCCGAGAATATATGCATTCACGCATATCTTTTTATGTCAGAGTAATTCCTTTGTGAAGCAGCGAATCATTCTTGTACTTAATCAGGCCTCGCTTTGAATCGTTTTTTCAATAGTTATTGTCTTGTGAAAGCGTTTTTTAGTGTTTTATTTCCTTGTCTAATTGGTTTTCAATATTCATTGTTTCCTTTGTCAAATTCTTTTTTCAGTTCATTTCCTTGTCAAATGGTTTTAGGTAATCAAATTTCCTTGTCTAATTGGTTTTTTCAATATTCATTTCCCGCCTTTGTCATTGGTTTTCAGTAATCATTTTCCTTGTCAAAGTGTTTTTCAGTATTCATTTCCTTGTCTAATTGGTTTTCAGTATTCATTTCCTTGTCTAATTGGTTTTCAGTATTCATTTCCTTGTCAAATTGGTTTTCAGTATTCATTTCCTTGTCAAATTGTTTTTCAGTATTCATTTCCTTGTCAAATTGTTTTTCAGTATTCATTTCCTTGTCAAATTGTTTTTCAGTATTCATTTCCTTGTCTAATTGGTTTTCAGTATTCATTTCCTTTTCTTATTGGTTTTCAGTATTCATTTCCTTGTCTAATTGGTTTTCAGTATTCATTTCCTTGTCTAATTGGTTTTCAGTATTCATTTCCTTGTCAAATTGTTTTTTCAGTTATTTCATTTCTTGTCAAATTGCTTTTCCAAGTATTCATTTCCTTGTCAAAATTGGTTTTCCAATATTCAATTTTCCGTTGTCCTAATTGTTTTCAGTAATTCTTTCCTTGTCAAATTTTTGGTTTTTAATTTTTTTTTTCAGTAATTCATTTGCTTTGTTTTCATTAATATTTGTTTTTTTTTTTTTCAAAGTTATCCATTTGTTCGGCCGTGGGGGGTTTTCCCCAGTGTTTTTTTCCGGAGGAAGAAAGTTTAGTCATTTCCTTGTCCAAATTGTTTTTTTTCAGTTATTCATTTCCTTGTCAAATTTTTTGTTTTTTTCAGTATTCATTTCACCTTTTTCAAAAAATTTTTGTGTTTTTCAGTATTCATTTTCCCTTTGTCACCTTGGTTTTTTTTCCCTTAGTATTTTCATTTTCCTTTTGCAAAATTGGTTTTTTTCCGTATCCATTTCCCCCCCTTGTCCAAATTGGTTTCAGTAAATTTCCATTTTTTTCCTTTGTCAAACCCCCAAATATTTGTTTTTTTTTTCAGTTTAATTCATTTTTCCTTGCCAAATTGTTTTTTCAAAGTTTTTTCAAATTTTTTCCCCCTTGTTTAAATTGTTTTTTTTTTCAGTATTCATTCCTTCAAAATTTGTTTTTTTCAGTAAATTCCCATTTCCTTTTTTTCCCTTTTCTCAAAATTTTTTTTTCCTTCCCCCAAAGTTTTATTTATTTTTCACCTTGTCCCCAAAATTGGTTTTTCAGTATTCCAAATTTTTCCTTTGTCAAATTGGTTTTTCTTTTTCCAGTTTTATTTTTTCAATTTTCACCCTTTGTCCCCAAATTTTTTCTTTTCCAGTATTTCATTTCCCTTGTCAAATTGTTTTTTTTTCAGTATTCGGGAAAGAATTTCCCTTTGTTTTGTTCAAATTGTTTTTTTTTCAGTATTTCATTTCCCTTGTAAAATTTTGTTTTTTCAGTAAATTTCCCATTTTCCCCTTGTTTTCCAATTGGTTATTCCAATATTTTCATTTCCCTTGGTCAAATGGTTTTTTTTTCCAAGTTATTCCAAATTTTTTCCTTTTGTCCCAAAATTTTGTTTTTTTTTTTTTTTTTTTTCCAAGTATTCATTTCCCTTTTGTCAAAAATTTTGTTTTTCAGTATTCCCCCCATTTCCTTGTCAAATTTTTTTGTGTTGTTTTTTTTTCAGTAAAATTCATTTTTTTCCTTGTCCCCCCCCCCCCCCCAAATTGGGGTTTTTCAGTAATTCCCCCCATTTTTTTTTCCCAAAGTTTTGTCCAACAAATTGGTTTTTTTTTTTTCAAATTAGTTTTCATTTTTCCCTTTTGTTTTAAATTTGGTTTTTTTTTTCAAGTTATTTCAATTTTCCCCCTTGTCCCAAAAATTGGTTTTTATTTTTTCGTAACTTGAGGATTCATTTCCCTTGTTTCAAAATTGGTTTTTTTTTTCCCCAGTATTCATTTCCCTTTAAAATTTGGTTTTTTTTTTTTCAAGTATTCCCTTTTTCCCCTTGTCCAAATTGGGTTTTTTCAGTTAAATTCCCCCCATTTTTCCCTTGTTAAAATTTTGGTTTTCAGTAATCAAATTTTTCCCCCTTTGTCAAATTTTTTTGGTTTTTTTTTTCCAGTATTTTTTCCATTTTTTTTCCCCCCTTTTGTTTTGTTCCAAATTTTGGTTTTTTTCAGTATTTCATTTTTTTTGGTTGTTTTTTCCCCCCGTCCCCCCCCCCCCACCGAAAAAGGTTGTTTTTTTTTTCAATAATTTTCCATTTTTTTCCTTGTTCTTTTGTTTTTCAGTATGTCATTTCCTTTGTCTAAATTTGGTTTTTTTTCAGTATTATCTTTTCCTTGTTTTAATTTTTGGGGTTTTTCCAATTATTCATTTCCTTGTCAAATTGGTTTTTCAAGTATTCAATTTGCCTTGTTAAATTGGTTTTTTCAGTAAGTCCATTCCTTGTCAAATTGTGTTTTCAGTATCATGTTCCTTGTCACAATTGGGTTTTTCAGTATTCATTTTTTCCTTGTCAATATTGTTTTTCAGTATTCATTTCTCTTGTTTAAATTGTTTTCAGTATTCATTTCCCTTGTCAATTGTTTTTCAGTATTTCATTTCTCTTGTCTAATTGGTTTTCCATACATGTTTTTCAGATTCATTCCTTGTCAAATTGGTTCATATTTCTATTTTTCTTCTGTTATTATTTTTTTTCTTTCAGTATGCATTTCCTTGTCTAAATTGTTTTTCAGTAATCATTTCCTGTCTAAATTGTTTTTCAGTTATTCATTTTCTTGCTAAATTGTTTTCAGTATCATTTTCTTTGTCCAATTGTTTTCAGTATTCATTCCTTTCAAATTTGTTTTTCAGTATTTCTATTTCTCCCTTGTTAATATTGGTTTTCAGTATTTCATTTCTTTGTCTAATTTTGGTTTCAGTATTCATGTTCCTTGTCTAATTTGGTTCCAGATACAAATTGTTCTTTCAGTAATTCAATTTCCTTGTCAAAATTGGTTTTTCAGTAATTCATTTCCTTGGTCAAATTGTTTTTTCAGGTATTCATTCCTTTGTTCAAATTGTTTTTTCAGTATTCCCATTTCCTTGTTAAATCTGTTTTGCAAAGTTATCATTTCCTGGTTTTTTCAAATTGTTTTTCAGCTTCATTTCCTTGTTCAAATTGTTTTTCAGTTTTTATTCCAATTCCTTGCAAAATTGGTTTTCAGATTTAATTTCCCTTGTCAAATTGGTTTTCAGAATCAATTTCCTTGGCAAAATTGTTTTTCCAGTATTCATTCCTTGCAAAGTTTTTTCCATTATTTCACTTCCTGTTAAATTGTTTCCAAAGTTATTCATTCCTGTTTAAATGTTTCAGATCATTTCCTTGTCAAAGGTTTTCCAGTTATTCATTTCCTTGCAAAATTGGTTTTCAAAGTATTCAGTTC
This sequence comes from Macrobrachium nipponense, assembly GCF_015104395.2. Lineage (NCBI taxonomy): Eukaryota > Metazoa > Arthropoda > Malacostraca > Decapoda > Palaemonidae > Macrobrachium > Macrobrachium nipponense. The sequence goes on from NC_087209.1 coordinate 63,956,208, forward strand.
CTTTTGTCTCATATTGTTCTTCAGTTATTCATTTCCTTGTCAAATGGTTTTTCCAGTATTCATTCCTGGGTCAAATTTTGGTTTCCAGTTATTCATTCTCCTTGCAAAGGTTTTCAGTAATTCATTTCCTTGTTTTCAATTGGTTTTCAGATTTCACCTTGTTAAATTGTTTTTCCAGTTATTCATTTCCTTGTCAAATTGGCTTCTTTCAGTTTTTATTCATTTCCTGTCTCAAATTGGTGTTCAGTTTATCCATTCCTAGTTAAATTGTTTTCAAGTTTATTCATTCCTTGTTTTCAAATTGGTTTTCAGTTATTTCCATTTTCCTTGTTAAATTGGTTTTCAAAGTAATATCCCTTTTTGTCAAAATGTTTTTTCAGATTTCATTTCCTTCAAATTGGTTTCAAAGTTTACATTTCCTTGTTTTTCAAATTGTTTTTTCAGTATCTCATTTCCTTGTTAAATTGGTTTTCAGTATTTCATTTCCTTGTCAATTGTTTTCAGTATTCATTCCTGTCTAATTGGTTTCCCGTACATCCCCTGGTTTTTCAGTTTCATTTCCTTGTTCAAATTGTTTTTCAGTATTTCATTTTTCCCTTTGTTCAAATTGGTTTTTCCAAATATTCATTTCCTTGTCTAATTGTTTTTCAGTTTATACCTCATTTCCTTTGTTCAAATTGTTTTGTCAAGTTATTCATTTCCTTTGGTTTCCCAAATTGTTTTTCAGTATTTCATTTCCTTTGTTTTTCAAAGTGTTTTTCAGTTATTCTTTCCTTGTCAAATTGTTTTCCAGAATTATTCTTTCCTTTTGTCAAATTGGTTTTTTCAGTATTGCATTTCCTTTGCAAATTTGGTTTTCCCAATATTCATTCCCTTGTTCTAAAACATTGTTTTTTTCAGATTGTCCATTTTCCTTGATCAAAATTGTTTTTTCAGTTATTTCCATTTCCTTGTCAAAATTGTTTTTCAGTATTTCATTTCCTTGTCAGAAGTGTTTTTCAGTATTTCATTTTCCTTGTCAAATTGGTTTTCAGTATTCATTTCCTTGTCAAATTGTTTCAGTATTTCATTCCTTTTCAAATTGTTTTTCAGTATTTCATTTCCTTGTCAATCTTTTTTTCAGTATTCCATTTCCTTGTCTAAATTAGTTTTCAGTATTCATTTCCTTGTCCAAATTTGGTTTTTTCAGTATTTCATTTCCTTGTCAATTGTTTTTCAGTATTCATTTGCCTTGTTAAATTGTTTTTCAGTATTCATCCTTGTCAAATGTTTTTCAGTTATTCATTTCCTTGTCAAATTGTTTTTAAAGTTATTTCATTCCTTTGTCAAAAATTTGGTTTTTCAGTATTCATTTCCTTGTCAAATTGGTTTTCCAGTAATTCATTTCCTTTGTCAAAATTGTTTTTCAGTATTCATTTCCTTGTCAAATTGTTTTGTTCAGTATTCATTTCCTTGTTAAATGTTTTCAGTATTCCATCCTTGTTAAATTGTTTTTCAGTATCATTTCCTTTGTCCAAATTGGTTTCAGTATTCATTTCCTTGTCAAATTGGTTTTTCAGTATTCATTTCCTTGTCCGAAATTGTTTTTTTCAGTATTCATTTCCTTGTCCAAATGGTTTTCAGGTATTTCATTTCCTTGTCAAATTGGTTTTCAGTGTTTCATTTCCTTGTCAAATTTTTTTCAGGTATTTCATTTCCTTGTTCAAAATTAGTTTTCAGTATTTCATTCCTTGCTTAAATTGTTTTTTCAGGTATTCATCTTCCTTGTCCAAATTGGTTTTTTCAGTATTCATTTCCTTGTCAAAATTTTGCGTTTTCAGTATTCATTTCCTTGTTAAATTGGTTTTCAGTTTCATTTCCTTGTCAAATGGTTTTTCAGTATTCATTTCCTTGTTAAATTGGTTTTCAGTAATCATTTCCTTGTCAAATTGTTTTTCAGTATTTCATTTCCTTGTCAAAAATTTTGGTTTTCAGTATTCATTTCCTTGTTCAAATTGGTTTCAGTATTCATTTCCTTGTCTAATTGGTTCCAGTACATGTTTTTTCAGTTTCATTTTTCCTTTGTTCAATTGAGTTTTCAGTTATTCATTTTCCCTCGTCAAATTGATGTTCCAGTATTCATTCCTTGTCAAAATTGTTTTTTCAGTTCATTTCCCTGTCAAATGTTTTCCAGTATTTCATTTCCTTGTCAAATGTTTTCAGTATTTCTTTCCTTGTCAAATTGTTTTTCAGTATTCATTTCCTTGTCAAATTGTTTTTCAGTATTCATTCTTGTTAAATGGTTTTCAGTAATTCCTTTTCTTGTCAAATTGGTTTTCAGTATTCATTTCCTTATGTCAATGGTTTTCCAGTACATGTTTTTCAGTATTTCTTTCCTTGTCAAATTGGTTTTCAGTAATTCATTTTCCTTGTCCAAATTTGTTTTCAGTAGTCATTTCCTTGATCCAAATGTTTTTCAGTATTCATTTCCTTGTTAAACTTGGTTCTTCAGTATTCATTTCTTGTCAAATGGTTTTTCAGTATTCATTTCCTTGTTAAATTGGTTTTTCAGATTTCCATTTCCTGTCAAAATTGTTTTTCAGTATTCATTTCCTTGTCCAATTTGGTTTTCAGTATTCATTTCCTTGGTCAAAATTGGTTTTCAGTATTCATTTCCTTGTTAAATTGGTTGTTCAGTTCATTATTTCCTGTCAAAATTGTCTTTTTCAGTATTTCATTTCCTTGTCAAATGGTATTCAGTATTCAATTTTCCTTGTCAATTGGTTTTCAGTATTCATTTCCTTGTTTTTTAAATTGTTTTTCAGTATTCATTTTCCTTGTCAAATGGTTTTCAAGTATTCATTTCCTATGTCAAATTGTTTTTCAGATATTCTTTTCCTTGTTAAATTGTTTTTCAGTTATTCATTTCCTTTCAAATTTGGTTTTTCAGTATTCATTTTCCTTTGTCCAATTGTTTTCAGTATTCCATTTCCTTGTCAAATTGGTTTTCAGTATTCATTCCTTTGTCAAATTGTTTCCTATTTCATTTCCTTGTCAAATTGATTTTCAGTATTCATTTTCCCTTGTCAAATTCGTTTTCCAGCTATTCATTTCCTTGTCAAATTGGTTTTCAGTATTCATTTCCTTGTAATTGTTTTTCAGTATTCATTCCTTGTTAAAAATTGGTTTTTCAGTATTTCATATTCCTTTCAAATTTGGTTTTTCAGTCAGTATTCATTCTTGTCTAATTGGTTTCCAGTACATGTTTTTCAGGTATTCAATTTCCTTGTCAAATGGTTTTCAGTATCATTTCCCTGTCAAATGTGTTCCAGTATTCATTTTCCTTGTCAAATTGTTTTTTCAGATATTCATTTCCCTGTCAAATTGTTTTTCACAAAGTATTCCATTTCCTTGGTTCAAATTGGTTTTTCAGTATTTCTTTCCTTGTCAAATTTGGGTTTTTCCCGTTATTCATTTTCCTTGTCAAACTTGGATTTTTCAGTAATTCATTTTTCCCTTGTCAAATTGGTTTTTCAGTTATTCATTTCCTTGTCAAATTGGTTTTCAGTTATTCTTTCCTGTTGAAATTCAAAATTGGTTTTTCAGTATTCAATTTCCTTGTTAAATTGGTTTTCCAAGTAGTCTTTCCTTGGGTTTTCAAATTGGTTTTTCGTATTCATTTCCACCTTGTTCTAAATTGGTTTTCCAGGGGAACTGTTTTTCAGTATTCATTTCCTTTGTCAAATTGGTTTTTCAAGTATTCATTCCCCCTTGTCAAATTCAAATTTGGTTTTTCCAGTATTCAATTTCCTTGTCAAATTGGTTTTTCACGTAGTTCATTTCCCTTGTTCAAATTGGTTTTTCAAGTATTACATTTCCTTGTCAAAGTTGGTTTTTCAAATATTCATTTCGCTTGTCAAATTGTTTTTTTCAGTTTTTATTCCATTTCCTTGTCAAAATTGTTTTCAAGATTCATTTCCTTTTAAATTGGTTTTTTGTTTCCAGTTTTCATTTCCTGGTTAAATTGGTTTTTCAGTATTCATTTCCTTGTCTAAATTGGTTTTTCGCAGTACAGTTTTCAGTTTATTTCCATTTCCTTGTCAAATTGGTTTTCCAGTATTCCATTTCCCTTGTCAAATTGTTTTTTGTTCCAAGTATTGTCATTTCCCTTGTCAAATTGGTTTTTTTCAGTATTCATTTCCCTTGTTAAATTGGTTTTCAAAGTTATTCCATTTCCTTGGTTTTCAAATTGTTTTTTCAGTTATCATTTCCCTTGTTCCAAATTGTTTTTTCAGTATTTCCATTTCCTTGTTAAATTGGTTTTTCAAAGTTAACCTTCATTTCCTTGTTTTTAAATTGGTTTTCAAGTATTCATTTTCCTTGTTCTAAATTTGGTTTCCAGGTTTTACATGTTTTTTTCAGTATCATTTTCCTTGTCAAATTGGTTTTTCAGTATTCAATTTCCCTTGTCAAATGTTGGTTTCCAGTAAATTCAATTTCTTGTTTTTCAATTGTTTTTCAGTTAATTCATTTTCCCCTTGGTCAAATTGTTTTTTCAGTAATTCCCCCATTACCTTGTCAAAATTTGGTCCTTCAGTATTCAAATTCCTTGTTTTTCAAATTGTTTTTCAAGTATTCATTTCCTTGTCCAAATTGTTTTTCAGGTAAAAAAAAAAATTCATTTCCTTGTTAAATTGGTTTTTTCAGTTTATTCCCCATTTTCCTTGTTAAATTTGGTTTTCAGTATTCATTTTCCTTGTCTAATTGGTTTCCAAGTTAAACATGGTTTTTCAGTATTCATTTTCCTTGTTCAAATTGGTTTTTCAGTATTCATTTCCTTTGTCCAAATTGGTTTTTCAGTATTCATTGTTCCCTTGTCAAATTGGTTTTTCAGTATTCATTTTTCCATTGTCAAATTGTTTTTCAGTATTCATTTCCCTTTTGTTAAATTGGTTTTTCCAGTATTCCATTTTCCATTGTCAATTGGTTTTCAGTATTCCAGCTTTCCTTGTCTAAATTGGTTTTCCAGTACATTTTTGTTTTTCAGTTTTATTCCATTTCCTTGTCAAATTGGTTTTTCAGTAAATCATTTCCTTGTCAAATTGTTTTTCAAGGTTTATTATTTCCCTTGTTCAAATTGTTTTTAGTATTCATTTCCTTGTTTAAAATTGGTTTCAGTTATTCCATTTCCTTGTCAAATTGGTTTCGTAAATTCATTTCCCCTTGTTTTGTTTAAATTGTTTTCAGTATTCATTTCCTTCTTGTCAAAATTGGTTTTTTCAGTATTCATTTTCCTTGTCAAATTGGTTGTTTCAAAGTTATTCATTTCCTTGTTTTTAAATTGGGTTTTCAAGTATTTCATTTCCTTGTCAATTAGGTGTTTTCAAAGTTATTATTTCCTTGGCAAATTTTTGTTTTTCAGTATTCATTTCCTTGTCAAAAAATTGGTTTTTTCAGTATTCTTTCATTGTCAAATTTGTTTTTTCCCAGTTAAATTCATTTCCTTGTCAAAATTGGTTTTCAGTAATTCATTTCCTTGTCAAACTTGTTTTTCAATTTATCATTTCCTTGTCAATTTGGTTTTTCCAGTATTCATTCCTTGTCAAATTGTTTTCAAAGTTATTCATTTCCTTGGTTCAAATTTTGTTTTTTCAAGTAATTCTTTTTCCCTTGTTAAAATTGGTTTTCCAGTTATTCATTCCTTGTCAAATTTTTTTTGGTTTTCAAAGTATTCATTTCCTTGTCTAAATTGGTTTCCAGTTTACATGTTTTCAGTTATTCATTTTCCCTTTGTCAAAATTGGTTTTTTCAAGTAATTCATTTCCTTGTTCAAATTGGGTTTTTTCAGTGTCATTTCCTTTGTCCAATTGGTTTTTTCAAAGGTTATTCATTTCCTTGGTTTTTTAAAATTGTTTTTCAGTAATTCATTTCCTTTGTCCAAAAATTTGTTGTTTTCAGTAATTCATTTCCTTGGTTTCCAAATTGTTTTCAAGTATTCATTTCCTTGTTTTTTAAATTGTTTTTTCAGTATTTCCATTTCCTTAGTTCCCAAATTGTTTTTCCAGTTAATTCCATTTCCTTGTTAAATTGTTTTCAAGTTATTCATTTCCTTAGGTTTCAAATTGGTTTTTCAGTTAATTCATTTCCTTTGTCCCTAATTGGTTTCCTCTAAATTGGTTTTCCAGTTACCATGTTTTTCAAGTATTCCATTTCCTTGTCAAATTTTTTTTTGGTTTCAGTAATTCATTTCCCTTGTCAAAACTTGTTTTTCAAAGTTAGTTTTTCCATTTTCCTGTCAATTAATGTTTTTCAGTTTATTCCTTTCCTTGTTAAATTGGTTTTCAAAGTTATTCATTTCCTTGTCAAATTGGTTTTCAGTATTCCATTTCCTTGTTAAAATTGGTTTCAAAAAGATTCAATTTCCCTTGGTTTTTCATAATTGGTTTTCAGTTATCATTTCCTTGTCAAATTAGGTTTTCAGTATTCATTTCCTTGTTAAATTGGTTTTTCGTATGTTCATTTCCTTGTCAAAATTGTTTTTTTTCAGTATTCATTTCCTTGTGTCAAATTGTTTTTCAGTAATTCATTTCCTTGTTCAAATTGGTTTTTCCAGTTATTCATTTTCCTTGTTCAAATTGGTTTTTCAGATTCATTTCCTTGTTAAATTGTTTTTCAGTTATTCCTTTCCTTGTTAAATTGTTTTTCAGTAATTCATTTCCTTGGTTCAAATTTGGTTTCCAGTAATTCAGTTTTCCTTGTCAAATGGTTTCAGTTATTTCATTTCCTTGTTCCAAATGTTTTTCAAAGTTATTCATTTCCTCTGGTTTTCAAATTGGTTTTTTCAGTTATTTCATTTTCCTGTTCAAAATTGGTTTCAAAGTTATTCATTTCCTTCCAAATGGTTTTCAGTATTCATTTCCTTGTCAAATTTGGTTTTCAGTATTCCATTTCTCTTGTTAAATTGTTTTTAGTATTCCAAATTTCCTTGTTTTCAAATTGGTTTCAGTTATTCCATTTCCTTGTCAAATTGGATTTTCAGTTATTCATTTCCTTGTTTTAAATTGGTTTTCAGTATTCATTTCCTTGGTTCAAATTGGTTTTCCAGTATTATCCTTGTTAAATTTTGGTTGTCCAGTTAATCATTCACCTTGTCAAATTGGTTTTTCAGTATTCATTTCCTTGTCAAATTGGTTTTCAAGTAATTCATTTCCTTTGTTTTCCAAATTGGTTTCAGTATTCATTTCCTTGTTTTCTAATTGTTTCCAGTACATGTTTCAGTTTATTCCATTTCCTTGTCAAATTGGTTTATTTCAGTATTCATTTCCCTTTCAAATTGTTGTTCCAAGTATTCATTTCCTTGTCAAAATTGTTTTTCAGTATTCATTTTCCCTGTTTCAAATTGTTTTCAGTTATTCATTTCCTTGTCAAATTTGGTTTTCAGTATTCATTCCGTGTCAATTGTTTTTTCAGTATCATTTCCTTGTTCAAAATTGGTTTTTCAGTATTCATTTCCTTTGTAAATTGGTTTCCAGTTATTCATTTTCTTGTTCAAATTGGTTTTTCAGTATTCATTTCCTTGTCTAAATTGGTTTCCAGTTACCATTGTTTTTCAGTAATTCATTTCCTTGGTTTTCAAATTGGTTTTCAGTAATCATTTCCTTGTCCCAAATTTTGTTTGCTCAAAGAATTAGGCTTTTCCTGGGGTCAAATTGTTTTTCAGTTATTCATTTCCTTGTTAAATTGGTTATTCAAAGTTATTCATTTCCTTGGTTTCAAATTGGTTTTTCAGTATTCATTTTCCTTGTTAAGTGGTTTTCAGTTAAATTCACTTCCTTGGTTTCAAATTGTTTTCAGTTATTCATTTCCCTTTGCAAATTTTGGTTTTCAAGTATTCATTTCCTTGTTTTTTCAAATTTGGTTTTCAGTTATTCATTTCCTTAGTTAAATTGGTTTTCCAGTTATTCATTTCCTTGGTCAAATTTTTTGTTTTTTCAAGTATTTCATTTTGTCCTTTGTCAAATTGGTTTTTTTTGTTCAGTATTCATTTCCTTGTCAAATTGGTTTTTCAGTATTCAATTTCCTTTGTTAAATTGTTTTTCAAAGTTATTCATTCCTTGTTTTTCAAATTGGTTTTAAGTTATTCATTTTCCTTGTCAAATTGTTTTTCAGTTAATTCAATTCCTTGTTAAATTTGTTTTTTCCAGTATTCATTTTCCTTGTCCAAATTGGTTTTCAAAGTTTTTTATTTCATTTCCTTGTCGAAATTGTTTTTCAGTATTCATTTCCTTGTCAAAATTGGTTTTCAAAGTTAGTTTTTTCATTTCCTTGGCAAATGGTTTTCACGTTATTCATTTTCCTTGTCCAAATTTGATGTCAAAGTTTTTTTAATCATTCCTTGTTCAAATTGTTTTTCAGTTTTTATTCCCATTTCCTTGATTGCAAATTGGTTTTCAGGTTTTATTCAAATTTCCTTGTCAAATTGTTTTTTCAGTATTCATTTCCTTGTTAAATGGTTTTTCCAGTTATTCATTTCCTTGACAAATTGGTTTTCAAGTATTCATTTCCTTGTTTCTAATGGTTTCCAGTACATGTTTTCAGTTTATTCCATTTCCTTGGTCAAAATTGGTTTTTCAAGTTTATCATTTCCCTGGTTTCCAAATTGTGTTCCAGTATTCATTTCCTTGTTTTTCAAATTGTTTTTCAGTTATTTCATTTCCCGTCAAATTGTTTTCAAAGTTATTCATTTCCTTGGTTTCAAATTGGTTTTCAAGGGATTCAATTTGCCTTGATTCAAAATTTTTGTTTTCAAGATTCATTTCGCTTGTCAAATTGTTTTTCCAGTATTCATTTCCTTATTAAATTGGTTTTCAAAGTTATTCATTTCCTTGTTTTAAATGGTTATTCAGTAATTTCAATTCCTTGTTCTAAATTGGTTTCCAGTTTACATGTTTTTTCCAGTTATTCAATTTCCTTGTCAAATTGGTTTTTCAGTTATTCATTTCCCTTGTTTTTTCAAATTGGTTCCATGTATTCATTTCCTTGTCAAATGTTTTTCAGTATTTCAAATTTCCTTGTTTTAGATTGGTTTTCAGTATTCATTTGTCCTTGTTCAAATTGTTTTTTTCAGTTATTTCATTTCCTTGTCAAATTGTTTTTCAGTATTCATTTCCTTGTTTTTAAAATTGGTTTTCAAGTATTCATTTCCTTGTTAAATTGGTTTCAAGTTATTCATTTCCTTGGTTTTCTAATTGGTTTCCAGTTACATTTGTTTCCTTTCAATTAATTCATTTCCTTGGTTTTCCCAAATTGCGTTTTCAGTATTCCATTTCCCTGTCAAATTTTTGTCCGTTGTCCAGTAATTCATTTCCTTGGTTTCCAAATTGTTTTTCAGTATTCATTCCCTGGTTTCCAAATGTTTTTCAGTATTCATTTCCTTGTTTTTCAAATTGGTTTTCAGGTATTTCATTTCCTTTTCAAATTTGTTTTTCCAGTATTCATTTCCTTGGTCAAATTGGTTTTCATATTCATTTCCTTGTTAAATTGCGTTTCAAGTTTATTTCCCATTTCCTTGTTAAAATTGCGTTTCAAAGAATTCATTTCCTTGTCTAATTGGTTTTTCCAGTAACATGTTTTTCAGTTTATCCATTCCTTGTCAAATTGTTTTTCCAAGTATTCATTTTGCCCTTGTTTCAAATTGGTTTTCCAGATTCATTTCCTCTTGTCAAATTTGTTTTTCCAGTTATTCATTCCTTGTCCAAATTGTTTTTCAGTATTTCATTTCCTGTTCCTTAAATTGGTTTTCAAAGTTATTCATTTCCATGGTTTTCAATTGGTTTTCAGTTATTCATTTCCTTGTCTAATTGGTTTTCCAATAGTACATGTTTTTCAGTTATTCCCATTTCCTTGTCAAATGGTTTTCAAAGTAATCATTTCCTTGGTTTTCAAATGTTTTCTCAGTAGCATTTCCTTGTTCAAATTGGTTTTTCAGTATTCATTTCCTTGGTTAAATTCTTGGTTTTTTTTCAAAAAGTATTCATTTCCTTGTCAAATTGGTTTTTCAGTGATTCCACTTTCTTGTTAAATTTGGTTTTCCAGTTTATTCCATTTCCTTTGTCAAATTGGTTTTCAGTATTCATTTCCTTGTCAAATTGGTTGTCAGTTATTCATTTTCTTGTTAAAATTGGTTTTCATGTATTCATTTCCTTGTCAAAGTGTTTTTCAGTATTCATTTCCTTGGCAAATTGTTTTTCAGTATTTCATTTCCTGTCAAATTGTTTCAGTATTATTTCCTTGTCAAATTGTTTTTCAGTATTCATTTCCTTTGTTCCAATTGTTTTTCAGTAATCATTTCCTTTGTCAAATTGTTTTTCATTATCATTTCCTTGTCAAATTGTTTCAGTTATTCATTTTCTTGTTCAAATTGATTTTTAGTATTCATTTCCTTGTCAAATTTTTTTCAGTATTCTTTCCTTTGTTAAATTGGTTTTCAGTATTCATTCCTTGTCAAAATTGGTTTCAGTGATTCATTTCCTTGTTCTAATTTGGTTTCCAGTACATGGTTTTTTCAGTTATTCATTTCCTTGTCAAATTGGTTTCAGTAATTTTTTCCATTTCCTTTGTAAATTGTTTTCAGTAGTCATTCCTTGTCAAATTGTTTTTTCAGTTATTCATTTCCTTGTTAAATTGTTTTTCAGTATTTCATTTTCCTTGTCAAATTGTTTTTCAGTATTCATTCCTTGTCAAATTGTTTTTTTTCAGTATTATTTCCTTGTTAATTGTTTTTCAGTATTCATTTCCCTTGTCAAATGTTTCAGTATTCAATTTTCTTGTTTAAATTGGTTTTCAGTATTCCATTTCCTTGAGTCAAATTGGTTTCAGTATTCATTTCCTTGTCTAATTTGTTTCCTTCTAATTGGTTCTCAGTCATATTGTACCAGTATTCATTTTCCTGGCAAAGGTTTTCAGTAATCATTTCGCTTGTCAAATTGTTTTCAGGTAGTACAATTTCCTTGTCAAATTGTTTTTCAGTATTCATTTCCTTGTTAAATTGGTTTTCAGAATTCATTGCTTGTCAAATTGGTTTTCATATTCATTTCCTTGTTTAAATTGGTTTCAGTATTCATTTCCTGTCAAATTGGTTTTCAGTATTCATTTTCCTTGTTCAAATTGGTTTCAGTATTCATTTCCTTGTTCAAATTGGTTTTCAGTATTCATTTCCTTGTCAAATTGTTTTTTCAGTATTCATTTCCTTGTCAAATTGTTTCTTCAGAAAAGGTTAATTCATTTTCCCTTTGTTCCCCCAAAAATTATGGTTTTTCTCTTTTTCAGGTATTCATTTTTTTTTTTTTCCCCTTGTTCAAAATTTTGGGTTTTTTTTTTTTTCCAGTATTCCCCCCCCCCATTTTCCCTTTTGGTCCAAATTTGGGTGTTTTTTGATTTCCAAAGTTATTTCATTTTTCCCCTTGTTCTAAATTTTTGGTTTTTTTCCACGGGTATTCATTCTTGTCAATTGGTTTTTTCAGTTTATTCAATTTTTCCCCTTATGTTTCTAATTGGTTTTTCAGTTGGGCACTGTTTTTTCCTAAGTAAATTTTTTCCCCGTTTCCTTGGTTAAATTTGTTGTTTTTTGGTTTTTCCGAGGTAATTCATTTTTTTTCCCTTTGTTAAAAAAGATTTGGTTTTTCAGTTTGTTCCAAGGTTATTTTCCTATTTCCCGATTTCAAAATTTTTGGTTTTGTTCAGTTGTAATTCCAATTTTCCCCTTTTTTGTTCAAACCAAATTTGGGGTTTTTTCAGTCGTTTCCCAAATTTCCCCTTGGTCAAAATTTGGTTTTTGTTTTTTTTATTTTTCCAGTTTTAAATGTTCCATTTATTTTCCTTTGTTCCAAAATTGGGTTTTTTTTCAAAGTATTCCCACCGAATTTCCGTTTGTCCAAAATTGGTTTTTTTTTCAGTTAAATCCCATTTTCCTTTGTTCCAAATTTGTTTTTATTTTTTTTTCGGAAGTACAATTCAATTTTTCCCCTTTTGTCCCAAATTTGTTTTTTTCGAGTAATTCCCAATTTTCCACCCTTTGTCCCCCAAACAAAGAATTGGTTTTTTTTCAGTATTCCCATTTCCTTGTCCCAAAAGAAATTTTGTTTTTTTTTCAGGTATTATTCCAATTTTCCTTTGTCCCCCCAAAATTGGGTTTTGTGTACTTTTTTTCAGTAATTTCCATTTCCTTTGTAAACCCAATTGGTTTTGTTTTTCAAGTAATAATCCCAATTTTTTTTTTCCTTTTGTCCCAAAATTTGGTTTTTTTTTCCCAGTAAGTCATTTCCTTGTCAAATTGTTTTTCAGTAATTCATTTCCCCCCCTTGTATTGGTTTTTTTTTTTTTCAGTATTCCAATCCTTGTCAAACAAATTGGTTTTCAGTAAATCATTTTCTTTGTCAAATTTGTTTTTTTTTCAGTAGTCATTTCCTTGTCAAAATTGTTTTTCAAGTATTCATTTTCCTTTGTTAAAAATTTGGTTTTTTTCAGTATTCATTTCCTTGTCAAATGGTTTTCAGTAATCATTTCCTTGTCAAATTGGTTTTTCAGTAGTTACTTTCCTTTGTTCAAAATTTTCCTTTTGGTTTCCAAATTGTTTTTTTGTTTCAGTATTCCATTTTTGTCCCTTTTTTTTTGTTTTTAATTATTTTAAATTGGGGTTTTTTTTTCAAGTTATTCATTTCCTTTCCAATTGTTTTTTGTAAATTGGAAATTTTTTGGTTTTTTTAAATTCAGTATTCATTTCCGTTAAAGTGTACTAATTGGAAGGTTTCCAGTACATGTTTTTTTTTTTTCAGTATTCATTTTCCTTGTCAAATTGGTTTTTTTTTTTTCAGTATTCATTTCCCTGTCAAATTTTTTGTGTTCCAGTATTCATTTCCCTCCCCTGTCAAATTGTTTTTCAGTATTAATTCATTTCCTTGTCAAATTGGTTTTCAGTATTCATTTCCTTGTCAAATTGTTTTCAGTAGTTCATTTTTCCTTGTCAAAATTGTTTTCAGTATTCATTTCCCTGTCAAATTGTTTTTTCAGTATTCATTTATCCTTGTCAAATTGTTTTTTTTTTTTTTTTCAGTATTCATTTTCCCCTTGTCTAATTGGTTTCCAGTACATGGTTTTTTTTTTTTCAGTATTCATTTTTCTTTGTGTCAAACTGTTTTTTTTTCCAATATTCATTGTCCTTGTCAAACTATTTTTCAAATAATCATTTCCGTGTCAAACTGTTTTTCAGTATTCATTTCCTTGTCGAATAGTTTTCCAATATTCATTTCCTTGACAATAGTTTTTCAGTATTCATTTCTTCGTATAATTGTTTTTCTGTATTCATTATTTGTCAAATTGTAGAATTGTTTTTCAGTATTCATTTCCTTGTCAAATAGTTTTTCAATATGCATTTCCTTGTCGAGTCTTTTTTTTTTTTTTTTAATTTGAATTTCCTTGACAAATAGTTTTTCAGTATTGATATCTTCGTCTAATCTTTTCCCAGAGTCAGCATTCGTTGCCTTGTTGAGTTTTGTTTCTCAATAATTGAAGCGTTCAGAATATTAACGGTCTCCAGGGGCTGATTTGAAAAATAAATAAATAAATAAAAAAAAAAAAAAAAAAAAAAAAAAAAATCGTGAGAAAAACGCTTTTGAGAATTGGCAATTTTCAAACACGCATATCACCACCCTTGTTTAGATTAATGGGGTTTTCGACCACTTTGGAGTCTTACATATGGAAAGTACGCTTTTCCATGGGAAAAGTAGGATGAATTTAGAAGACTTCGGAGCCCCCCCAAAAAAGAGAAAAAGAATAGGCCTTGAAGCTCTGGGGACCCTTAATATTGTGAACGCCTCATTATTAAAAGCTATTGATATTTGTTCCTTAAACTTTTAGTCTTTGTGCCTCAGAGTAGTTCGAGTTCAGTTGAGTTGAATATAGAATTTAGGCCAAAGGCCAAGCACTGGAACCTATGTGGTCATTCAGCGCTGAAATGGAAATTGACAGTATAAGGTTTGAAAAGGTGTAACAGGAGGAAAACCTCGCAGTTACGAAGAATGAGAATATGAAAGGAGGCACAGTAAGAGGAACGAAAGTGGTCAAAGCAGTTCGAGGCTGTGCAGCATTTAGAACCGCCTACGTGGCTGTAGCCTTTGAGAGACTGTAGACAATATGTTGTCTGTTCAGTGTGATTAAGTGGAAAAACTTTGCGTACCAAAAATCCTGGTCTGTCTGGTATCGTCCGCCTGCCCTGCCAAGCGCTTTGTGGGTCATAAGTGTGGAAAGTTGAGCTCTAATGGCAGGTGTGCTGTGCCCCAACCCACCAGCGACCCCCCCCCCCCCAAAAAAAAAAAAAAAAAAAAAAAATTGGAGTATTTTATGTTATTGTCCCTTTCCTGAAAATCATTAAGAGTTGCTGAATCATTCGTTGTTTTCATTGTCTATCATTAAGAGATAGATTCAAGTTCGTACTGTGAATATGTACTGCCAAGTCTATACCGTCTTGGATGGGTCTTTTTCGAATTAAAATACGAAATAAAATAAATTGTATATTTTATTTTGTATTTTATGCCTGTATCTCAGAGAATCGAGAGGTACTTAATAATCCGTGATTTTGAAGTTCCAAGATGATGAAAGATACAGTAAAGCATTTCATACAAAATTGTTATGCCATATGTCCGAAAAACATTAAATAAATATATAGTTAACATTGTTGTCTTATTCCAAAAAATGCTCCTGGAACATTCATGAGTTTATTCTAAAAGTAATTAAAGATAAACGAGGTATAATCGGTGGGGGGTGAGGGGGTTGGTTAATATGCAAAACTCATAGTCTGTGAACATTCGGAAAAAATTATAAACATATTTTATATTT
>NC_087209.1:63973578-64073578 GCF_015104395.2 Macrobrachium nipponense
TCATACGCAGGATTTTCCTTTAAAAAAACTAAGATGAAAATTAGACATGATCATTCACTGGATATTAGTAAACAAAATTTGACATGATCATACACAAGGCTTTCCTTGAATAAAATTAAATTAATATCAAACAATACACAGGATATTCGATAAAAAAAAAACTAAAAAATTAGACATGATCATACACAGTATTTTAAAATTCAGTAAATAGTAAGCCTTTTTATCTATTACATTTGAGCTTTAAAAGGTTAATGTATATATAGTTGCTTGTGCAACTTATTAATTATTGGCTGTGTGACATTGCCACGATAAATTTGCAGACTTCAAAGTAGAAGATATTTGTCTTTGCCCTTGCCAAGATACCTTTCTTCATGAGCCTTTCTCTTTATTAATATGCTGCTGATTATTAATAACTAAATAATAATTTAATTATTAAATTATTATATATTATTATTATTATTATTATTATTCTTATTATTATTATTATTATTATTATTATTATTATTATTATATTATTATTATTCATTATTATTATTATTATTATTATTATTAATTAATTGTATTATTATTATTATTATTATTATTATTATTATTATTATTATTGATAGAAGTCTTAATGCATGATAGTTTACTAGGAGAGTAAATCTACAAACTATTTTGTTGTTGTTGTTGTTGTTGTTGTTGTTCTTGTCCTTGTTAGGGGGGTAGGAAAGCCCCATGGAAAAGCCTAAAAAGGTCTAAAAAAAGGTGTTGAAGACACGGGAACTTTAGGACAGGATATTTGTGATTTATTTATTATAATAAAAATGTAAAAGGTAAATAATGGTCGTGTTAAACAATACAGAAGAATTATTTCTAATAAACTATAGCGTATTTATTTTAGTTTTCGTTGGTGAAACAATGCGCTATTTGACCTTAGATTTTAGCTTGCGCCCCAAGTATGCTGGAGGTCGGATCATGCCTTGTCTTTATATATGTTAACTTTTAATTCCTCTTTATGTTATGTTTTCCCTTAATCATTATTATTATTATTATAGTAGTCCTATTAGTGAGAGTAGTAATAGCAGTAGATTATGGTGTTCCATTACTTCATAATAGCTGAATCAGTAGTTATTTTTTTATATTATTATTATTATTATTCGAAGTAGAGGAAATAACACATTATCTTCACATTTATTAACCTTGCGTCCTTTTGCGTTTTGTTATTTGTACGTAAATTTTGGAGCAAATATTTTTTTTCATCAGCTTTCTTCTTTCTTAGACTTCTTTTACATACGTCAGTGCCTAATGCTTGTACCATATCTGTCTCTCCCTCCCGTTCAATAATAATAATAATAATAATAATAATTTCATGATAGCATGCGGTTTCCATGGCGACAAATGGTCAAGTCTGAACAGATTTCCCTTGAGTATTAATACTCTCAGCAAGGTTACCCGACGAATATATCTCCCAAGTCTCATTAAATCCTGTTCGTCCGTTCTTGAGATATCCTAACGCACACACACACACACACGGGTAACAACGGCATACTACCAGTTTTGCTGTTGAATATAATAAAGAGAAAAAGAAGAATTTTATTGTTGATATTATAAAATTCCACAATCCTGTTGTGGACTTAACTAAAGAGTTCAGAAGTCACAACCAACTGTCACGAAATGCTTTGGCAACGACCCATTCTTCTCAGCAGATAGATGCATTTGGAAGTTACTGACAAAATGAGGATATATTCACGAACAAGGGGGGCGGGGGGAGGGGGGGCGAGTGCGTTTCATCACTTTTCTTTTAAGCCATTTTGGTCGGAAATCACCCATCGACTCCAACATTTGGGATCGCTGCCCTTCAAAACAACTATCTGAAATGGGCTGAAAGTTTCTGAGCTTTCATTTTGGGATGAGAATACTAACTCCCCCACCCCCACCATGACCATCACCCCCCCGACCCGCCCACCCCGACAAAAAAAGAAAAAAAAAAATCAGATTGCCGAAGCTGATTCCGTACTCCATTCAGTTGGTGCAAAAATGCAACCGCGCTGTCGATCGTGGCACCAGTTGTGATTGTAGTTGTTGTTGGTGTTGTTTATCGTCGTGTTGTTTCTCAAACTTTGTGTGCTGTGTCTGAAAAGAGGGATTCCATCAGAAGCGACGTCTTTGTCTTTTATTGTCCAGAGCAGCGAGGCAAATTGATTGATATCTTGCTGTCTTATCGCTGTCGTCCAATTACGCCTCAATTAAAAGTCAGTAACTGAAAGAAATAATAAAATAAAACTCAAAGGCGAACAATTATATCTACGTCCTTTTAGTAATTGGTAATAGGGCGTGCCAAATTGGTACTTGCTGTCTCGTTCACGTGCCGCCCAATCTAACCTCAATATATTTTGTCACTCGAAAATCAAGCGACGACGGACATCCGCGAATAACTTGCCTGATGTGACATTTAGAAATGAAATCTCTCTCTCTCTCTCTCTCTCTCTCTCTCTGCATCAAACAAATCCACTGCAGAGAGACCCTCGCCTCCCCCCCCCCCACCGAAAAAAGGAAAAGAAAAAAAGAAGTCTATTTTAGTACGAAAACGAAAGAAGAGGAGATGATAACATAATGAAACTGTATTAACGAGTGTCTGCTGGAGTAATAACCAACAGACCCTTAAGAGGCAATAAACATTTTAAAAACAAAATTCTGCTGATATTAGGGAACTTTCGTAGATAATGACCACACCCCCCACCCCCCCGCCCCCACCCCACCAACAAGTGTTTTCAGGGGTCGTTATCTAATATTTCTTGGGGGGGGGGGGGGGTCATTGTCCTTGTGATATTTACAGTATTTAGGGAAGATCCGATATTTGATATAACGTTCAATGCTATTGTCATTTGAGAAAGTTTTTTATATCATCTTTTTTAATCTGTATGTATGTATGTGTGTGTTTGTGTATGTGTGTCTGGGAGAGAGAGAGAGAGAAAAAAAAAAATAATCGTGACAAAAAGCCAAAAATAAAAGTCGCCTAAATTATAGACGTTTTGTAAAAATGGTTGTGGTGTATGTGTCAGAGAGAGAGAGAGGAGAGAGAAATAAAATCGTGACAAAAAGCCAAAAAAAAATTCGCCTAAATTGATACGTTACGTGTAGTGTCTTAGTTTGTGGTGTATTGGTTTCTGAGAAGATAGAGAGAGAGAGAGAGAGAGAAGAGAGAGAGATAGAGAGCGAGAGAGAGAGAGAGAGAGGAGAAAAGTAATCGTGGACAAAAAGCCAAAAATAAAATTCGTCCTAATGGACAGAGATACGTGTATGTGTCCTAGTTTGTGTGTATTGTCTGTGAGAGAGGAGATAGAGAGGAGAGAGAGAGAGACGAGAGAGAGAGTGAGAGAGAGGAGAGAGAGAAGATGAGAGAGAGAGAGAGAGAGAGTAATCGTGACAAAAAGCCAAAAATAAAAGTCGTCTAAATGACAGAGATACGTGTATGTGTCCTAGTTTGTGTGTATGTGTCTGTGAGAGAGAGAGAGAGAGAGAGAGAGAGAGAGAGAGAGAGAGAGAGTGAAAAGTGATCGTGACGAACAGCCAAAAATAAGAGTAGCCTTGATTACGAAGACATTCCAAAAGTCCCTAATAATGCAACGATAAAGGTATATAGTAATCTCGTATAAAGTATATCCGACTTGTTCAAGCTGGGCACTTGGAAATTATGATAAAAAAAAAAAAAATCAGCTCCTTGGCCAACTGCCAGGTGAGTCGCAAAGATGCCTTCGTGTTGCCCTTGTCTAGCAGTAGTCCCATCTGGTGACGTGTTGCCAAATGAAAGACCTCTCTGGTGTTCGTGATAAATTATTTCTATTTACTGCCTTCGCTGCTGCTGACTCCTGCCTTCGGAATTTTAAGATCTGGTGTGCGTGGGTTCTGCAGTCAAAGGGAAAATGCACTCATTAAATTTCCAAGTTCCTTCTGACTTGTTCCTTTTCCTCAGGAATTTCTTTCCTGTTGAGTTCATTCTCTCTCTCTCTCTCTCTCTCTCTCTCTCTCTCTCTCTCTCTCTCTCCCCTTTCCATAGCACATAGAATAGGCAAACCCATTTTATGTTAAGGTATAAGATTTCGCCCTGATTTTAATGGGTTGAGTCGTTAGCAGCGCTCTTGTGCTCATAGCAGCATGTCAAGTGTATCTTCGTAAAGAATTCGTGGCCACATTTCTCTCTCTCTCTCTCTCTCTCTCTCTCTCTCTCTCTCTCTCTCTCTCTATTTATATATGTATATATATGATATACATATATACTCTATATATACACATACATATATACAGTTTGTGGTTATTGAGAAATGAACACAATAGGCTCCAATCTGCCTTACCTCAATTGCTGAATCAAGGAAACACTGACCGAGCTAGATTCAGGCGTTCTTGCCAGCATTGGTCTCCTCGAGAGAGAGAGAGAGAGAGAGAGAGAGAGAGAGAGAGAGAGAAGGGGAATCATCCAAGACAGCAACGTTTATGTGAGACTAGGTCTTGATTTCCCCCGAAGCGTCGAAAATGTCCGAAGGAATCTCTTGACAGCGCGAAGACAATCGGAGCGAGGAATCTCGGAGAAGGAATTCAGTCCTCTGGCCCCCAAAGTGACTCCTCGACGCGAGTTCGAAATTGGATCGAAGCGGCGGCAGCGGTGGGGAGCTATGAAAGGTGATAGAAAAAGGTGTGTGTGTCTGTGGTGTATCTGAAATAGAGAAGGGCGGATGAAAGGTGATAAGAGTTTGGGTCTGGTTTTTAGTGTTCTGTAAACGAAAACTGTTGTGCTGGTTTTTTTTCTGTCCGCCCTCAGATCTTGCAAATTACCGAGGCTGGAGGGTTGCAAATCTGTACGTTGATCATCCACCCTCCGATCATCAAACATACCCTATTCCAGCCCTCTAGCCACAGTCATTTTGATTTGATTTTAAGGTTGAAGTTAGCCATATAACCGTTCGCCTAGTACCGATATAGGCCAGGCCACCACCGCACTTCGGTTAAAGTTTCATGGGCAGCGATTCAAGCACCACTATACCAAGACCACCGAAAGATAGATCCATTTTCGGTGGCCTTGATTATGCGATGTACAGAAAACTTCATTGCGCCGAAGAAACTTTGGCGCATATTTTATTTGCTTTATTTAGGAGTTGGACTGTGGGTGACTTTCGGCTTATACGTCCTGACTGCACGAAACTGTTGTGGGTTTTATTATTTATGAACAACTGCAACACAACAGAAATTGACTGACTTTGGTCAGTTTGGTCAGTTTGAAGAATTGACTGATTTCAGTCAGATTTTGTGCTCTGGAAAATACAGTAACCCTACGTATAACCATTTTTTTTCAGCACGGCACTTCGTATATACACAATAGAAACGAACACCGGCTTCAAAACACAAACATACACAAAAAACGAAAGATAATATTAGAAACTTGCCCCTCCCCCCCCACCCCCCGCCAGAATTCCAGAGGTCTTATTAGCCGCTGGGTATATGGGAGAGGTATTTTCTGTTCTCCATCTACCAAAATTCTAGAATCATTATTCAGTCTTCAGTGTGGCAGGTCTTGGCGTACATAGTATATAGGCGCAAGGAATCGTCTTTGAAGTGTGTGAAGGATAGCTGCTTTACCAGGTTTAAAAGGGTTAATTTTCAAAGAATATAGAATTTTATTATACAATAATGAGAAGACTCTCTCTCTCTCTCTCTCTCTCTCTCTCTCTCTCCTCTCTCTCTTCTCAGTATGATTTAAAAGGTTTAAAAGGGTTAATTTTCAAAGAATATAGAATTTTATTATACTAATGAGAAGACTCTCTCTCTCTCTCTCTCTCTCTTCTCTCTCTCTCTCTCTCTCTCTCTCTCTCTCTCTCTCTCTCTCTCAGTATGCTTTAAAAGGTTTAAAAGGGTTAATTTTCAAAGAATATAGAATTTTATTATACTAATGAGAGTCTCTCTCTCTCTCTCTCTCTCTCTCTCTCTCTCTCTCTCAAATGTCAACTGAGAGAAGCCATTTTGCTTTTTTCTTAAATGTCAGGAATAGCTGATGGTGCTCCAATTTTAATCATTGTGATTATATTTATTCCAGCTGTTAATCATCGTCTTCCATCTTCGATTAACCTCTTCTTTTTCCAAAGCTAACCTCGGGCTGTAACTCTTCATTTATTTTTAAATAACTTGGCAGCCCAAGGCCGGAATTTTCACCAATATCCGTGTGTTCAGTGTTGCATGGCAGTATAATCGTGTAATGCCGGTTTTGTGGAAGAGATCGGTTTCGTAGAGGATAATACTACTTGTACTTTTATTATCTTTTTTCTTTCCCTGCCTCTTATTTTTTTCCCTGCTATTTTCTTACTCTTCTTCTCCTCCTCTTTTTCTTCTTAGTCCTCCAGCACTCGCGAGTGTAAAGCTGATCTTGGTCAGGAAGAATGCTCTGGTAGCCTGCACCAAATACTTTGAGCACTTCTTCTTCTTCTTCTTCTTCTTCTTCTTCTTCTTCTTTTAGATATCTCGCAGCCCTCTGGTGTCTCATCCTACTCTTTCAGATACATTAATTCTCTCGTATGATTATATGTTTTATGTCTTACTCTATTTTCTGTACAGACGTATACCGATTCAATTCCAAGCGAAGGCGACGGGAGATCATCTGAATTATGAGAGGAACCATTTGGTGAACGCTCCTCATCAGGTGAATGGTAAAATTTATTCCTATTATTCTAATTCTGCAGGGGTCGTGACTGACGGGCACTTCAAGGTCGTCCGTACCTGGGCAACGCCGTCGGCTTTTGGCGTGAAATATATAGTCGAGGAGACTAGCAGCAGCTTACTCATCGTGAGTCGTAAAATTGACTCATCATCCACCGTCGGGTCTTCGAATCCCTTCCCCTCGGTGAAAATACCGCATCGGTGGGCGTTATTCTATACTCGGTGGAAATAGCTACATCGATGGGCGTTGTTCTACTCGGTGAGAATAACTGCATCGGTGGGCGATAGTCCCCTCGGTGAGAATAACTGCATCGATGGGCGCTTTTCTGGTTGGAAATAGCCACATCGATGGGCGTTGTTCTACTTGGTGAGAATAACAGCATCGATAGGCGGTATTCTCCTCGTTGAAAATAGCCACATCGATGGGCGTTATGCTACTCGGTGAAAATAACTGCATCGAAGGGTGTTGTTCTCCTCAGCGGGGACTTTAGGAGGCGCACCCGTCCATCTACCGTCCCAAAAACCCGACGGTTTTCTGACGCACCTCGAGAATTCGGAAGTGCACGTGGCGCGATTCCTGAAACGAGCTCCTCCCGTCGCAGCCAGGAAGAGGAGCTGGAGGGCGCCTCCCTGACACTCAGCAGCCGGGGAAACCTTCCCCCAACGTCCCCACGTCCTGCTTTCTGCCACCGGGACCAAGAAGACCCCCTAGCGCCCTGCCTGTCTGTCTCTGCCGAAGGAATAAAAGACGAAGAGATCGAACTTCGAGTCTTCGGGACCTCGCTGGAGCTGCTTCTCTCCTCGTGCCCCACCGAGAGCAGCAACGACAGGAAACGAGAAAATGGCGAGCGTTCCCCCTTCCTTTGGGTATGGAGCGGAATGGACGAATGGTGGACACCGCTGGCGAGGACCCTGTGGGCCTCTCTTCCTCTTTTTCCCGCCCTCTCCCTCTCCCCCCTCCCCCCCGCGACCTCTCTCGCGCGCTCTCTCGAGCGACAGCCACAAGGCTCAAGTTTCCTTTTGCAGAGTGCGCGCGCCCGTTTAGGCTGGCCCTCCGACGGCCGCCGCCAGGATTAGACAATGTAACCGGGACGGGCATTCCGGCCAAAAATACCACCAACTGGCAACGACAACAGCGCCCTCTACAACGTATAAAATTAACCCGCAACACTGAGGCAGGAGTCACTTCAGGTCTGCCTTTTGCCCCGTTAACGTGGTGTGCTAGAGGCTAAAAATAAAAATGGTAAGTCTGAGAAAGATCTTGCAAATAGTGTGTTGTTGCTGTTGTTGCTCTTCTTCAACTTCTGTGATGGGGGATACGCGGCTGGAACCCCATCTCCATCTCCAACACCATTGCCCCTCCAGTGATTGCTGTTCAAGTTATACTGAAACCATACCGTCATCACTCAGTGGCCCGTGGATTTATCACCTCAATACAATATAGTACTGCTTTTCAGTGGAACGTGACATTTTAGCCGGACTTTGCCCAGTGGGAATGCTGAAAGCCTTCGGGTAGTGAGAGATCAACTTCGTCTGTACCACTGCTGCGTCGAGTCAGTGGATGTGTCTTTGGAACAATAACTTTTTTATTAATTTTATTTTTTGTGCATCCGGTCCAGCTTAAATTTTCTGTTATTTAAAGTTGTCTCGTTTCAAGATCCCGAGACGATCAACTGTGAGCCATCATGGTACCTTTGATTTTCATTCCATTGAGTCACGAAGTCAGATGAAAGTGCTGTTTAGTCTCTGTTACTGGGAATGGATGCTTGAGGACAGTAAAAACCACAGATTTGCAGTTAATTCTAACGAAGTCAGCGGAATCGGAGGACCCTTTGTGGATTAAAACTTAATATTCTTAGACTTCAGACGTCTGCTGTCAGATATTACCAAGAGTTTTGGCCGTTTCGTATTAGTTTCCACTGGTTTTATTTATTCATTCATTTGTTTATCTATTTATTTATTCATTTGATTATTTAGTTATTCGTTTGTTTAGTTTTTCTTAGAAGCGGATTTATTTTGCCCATCCGGATATATTGAGGTTTTCAATTCACGGTGAAACCGAGATGTGGTTTCTTGTAAATTATACTACAGTAGCGCGCTGAAGTGATATTCCTTTGCTGAGCTCTTAGTACACACGTGTTTATATTGCATATATTTATATACGCAAGCATGCACACACGACGATATATGACTTTTCATTCATTTATTGTTTTCTTTATTTTCTTACGTTTTTCTCTTTTCTTTTTCTCCTCAGGCCGCGGATCTCAGTGCTCGTGATGTTGAGAGTAAGTATCAATTGAAGGATCTGCTGGTACTCCCTTCAAGAATACACTATGCATGCAAAATACACTTACAACTTCCATCTTCTTAGAAGACTCCTCTGGAGGCGATCAGCACACACGCCAGTCATTGATAACTAGAATCTAGCTGAGGAATGCTTTATACATGCAACACACACATCACTTATATATATCTATAACTTTCTTCACATACTTCTGTAGGGAAATCGGTACACCCAAAAGCCTTCCTCACCCACTCTTCTAGCTAGAATCTTATCACCCAGAAGCCTCTTACCATCCTCTTCTAGGTAGAATCCTTTCACCCAAAAGCTTTTTTTCTCAATTTTTCTAACTAGAATAACTTCACCCAAAAGCTATCATCACCGACTCTTCTAGCTAGAATCATTTCACCCCAGAAATTTTCTTCCCATCCTATTCTAGTTAGAATCATTTCACCCAAAAACTTTTTTTTTTTTCTTGCATTTCTAGATTGAATAACTTCACCCAAAGGCTTTCTTTACCTACTCTTCTAGCCAGAATCATCACCCAGAAGCTTTCTTCGCATCCTCTTCTACTTAGAATCATTTCACCCAAAAGCTTTCTTCACCCGCTCTTCTAACTAGAATCAGTTTACCCCAAAAGCTCTCTTCACATCCTTTTCTAGTTAGTCATTTCACTCAAAAGCTTTTTTTCTCATGCATTTCTAACTAGAATAACTTCACCCAAAAGCTTTCTTCTCCCACTTGTCTAGCCAGAATCATATCACCCAGAAGCTTTCTTCATATGCTCTTTTAGCCAGAATCATTTCACCCAAAGGCTTTCTTCACATGCTCTTTTAGGGGAATCATTACACCCAGAAGCTTTCTTCATCTACTCTCCTAACTAGAATCATTTCACCCAAAAGCTTTTTTTCACTTATTCTTCTAACTAGAATCATTTCACCCGAAAACCTTCTCCACCTATTTCCCTGGAATTACTTCAGCCGAAAACTTTCTTTGATTACCCGTCTAGCTAGGATCACTTCACTTACGGTTGTGAAGTTATTTCACCCAAAAGCATTCTTTATTCCTTCTTTGCACCTTCTGGAGTCATTTCACCCAAAGACATTTTTTACTCCTCTTTCACCTCCTTTTCTTGAACACCTTTTTATCGGATTTTCGCTCCCTGACGAATTGAATCTGCTTGAACTCCGAAGAGTTCTTAAGTAAACCGTATTGTTGAATTTGAGCCGACGACAGAACAGCAGCTCTGGCCGTTCGAAATAAAAAATTATATTTTCTAGTTAATGGAGGAGGAAGGTAGTACTACGACAAGGAGAATATGCTATTCTTTTAACCAAGCAAGAGAGGATTCAATGATATTAGTAAAATGTACAAGTGCTCCGATTAGACTTAAGAGTTCCTCGCTGCAACGGAATAGGAATTATCATGTTTTCGTCCAAGGAACTAAATATTGATACAGAATACTTAGCTTAACCAACAACCAGCCACCTGTAAATTCTAAAAATTCGTTCTACGCCTGAATTACTTGCATCTGGTCAGTGTTTAGTGCATCGTTTTGGGTATTCTCGAAGTAGGCCTATCGTAGATCAACCAGACAAGTGTAGACCGATAGACGTTTCGTTAAATTCCTCTGAGAAACCAAAAGCACCCCGGAGGAGGTATGAGATACCTTGCTGGATAACTGTAGGCGCGTCAGCGCCGGCAGGCGTTAATTTTAGACCGGACGAGCAAGGGGTGGAAGAGGAGCTCTCTAAGGGCTGGCTGCCAAGGGTATCTCATGCCCACTGGCATCGTGCTAGTCGACTTTATTCTCTCTCTCTCTCTCTCTCTCTCTCTCTCTCTCTCTCTCTCTCTCTCTCTCTCTCTCTCCATACTTTAACGGAATAGCATAGTCAAAAATATATACCTTGATTGACAAACAGCTCTATCCTTCGATGGTACTACAATCAAGAGTCTTCGCTTGCAGTAGATACTAATTGTAGATAAGGTATCTTTTACTTCCTTAGAGAGTGTAGTTCCTGACTAACGCAACAGGCAAAAGTTAACCATAATATTTGTTCGTTTCTTAAAAATATAGAACTCTTCAAGCTGATTTCGTATATGTGTTGAAGACTTAATGATCTCTCTGCGAATTCACTCCGTTGAGGGGTACTTTCCACCTGATCTGATTTGCGATGGAAAAAATAGTACACAACTGCTGATGTCCTCTGTTTTAAAATCTTTTTGCGCTGATAAGATACTCAGATTCATTTTCAGATAGATTTTAGAGCATTTCCTCTAACTGTGTTTAAGAATTTACTTCGTCCGTGTTATGTCAGCGAACTATTTTGGAGAGTTTCCGTCCATCGTTAGACCAATCCATTTTGTCTAGTGTTGAATTCAGATTGTAAACGACTACTCTAAGCCCCTTAGGCGAATTCATCTACTGAAGGTGAATTAGGTCACTCGAATATAGATTGTCAATGATGACTTCCCATCCCCAAGGCGAAAAGGTAAATTCTGTGAGTCGAATTAACAGAATCTCACCGGACGGAAACTCCAAACAAAACCAACAGACGACGCCATTCGAAAAAAAAGGTGGGGGGTAGGGGGGCCTGTTGATAAGGTTCCTTGGCCCCATATTTGGCTCGGCACTATTCCCGGCGACACCGGATAGTGTTGGTGAAGGGAGGAAAAGAGGGTTAAGGCGAGGCACCAGTGCCAGCACGAGCTCTCTCTCTCTCTCTCTCTCTCTCTCTCTCTCTCTCTCTCTTCTCAGTGCCAAAAAATTCGCTCAAACATTTACTCACGTTCTCACCTAGATGAGTCAAGTTTACTTTGGAGCGACTGAGCGACTTGTAGAAGTGTGTACGTGCGTCCCTGCGTCGTTACACGTATGCAGGGATGTTTTCGTACGGAGAAAGGAGAACTAGAATAAATCTTTTTATATACTTTTCTTCCTATGGTGTATTAACTTCTTAGTTTCTACTGCTTTGGCTGAAAACAGGGGAAAGTACTTCGCAACAGAGTCGTTTACTCCTTCCAATCTTAGGTAACATTTAGTTTCACATTCATAAAAAGTCAGCTTGTCATTCACAATATATTACTCACCAACTCTACGTAAGCGTCCTTTGCACTAGCGACACCATCAGATAAACGTCTTGGTCATTTCTTGTCTCGTACAACAATTTTAATCTTCCAACACAGTTGAAAACAAGATTCCCTTCCAGGATCCTTTAAATATGCTCAGGGTATATTTACATAACCTTTGTCCCTCCATTCAGCAGATCCCAGTATTTGAGTTCAGATGTGTTTATTTCTGTGTCAATATTCTCCCAATTTGCGTATTGAGTACCCGTCTATTCAATTATGTTCCTTCTACGACCTTTCTCTTATAGCATCCAACCCTTTTTGTTCGTTCAATTCTGTTATATATATTGTTTTTATTGTTTCATTTTGTTCGTCATTCCTGTCGTGGGAATCCCTCTCATGAGACTTCCTTCCGGTTCCTCGCAGGGGTGAAATTCGCCTTCTCCATCTATGACTTCGAGGGCAATGGCACCATGGATGCCTTCTACATTGGCGACTGCCTTCGCGCCCTCAACCTGAACCCCACCATGGCCACCATCGAGAAGCTCGGAGGCACCGAAAAGAGGAAGGAGAAGATGATCAAGCTCGACGACTTCATACCCCTGTTCGCTCAGGTCAAGAAGGACAAGGATGCTGGCTCCTACGAAGATTTCATTGAGGTCCTGAAGCTCTACGACAAATCTGAGAACGGCACCATGATGTATGCTGAGTTGGAACACATCCTCCTGTCTCTTGGTAAGAGCGCTCAGCCTTCTTCTTCTTCTTCTTCTTCTTCTTCTTCTTCTTCTTCTTCTTCTTCTTCATTCATTCATTGGAACTTGAGGTCTTTTTGTTCCATGAAACTTGAGGTCTACTTCTTGTTTCATTGGAACTTGAGGTCTTCTTGTTTCCCTGGAACTTGAGGTCTTCTTGTTTCGCTGGAACTTGAGGTCTTCTTCTTGTTTCGCTGGAACTTGACGTCTTCTTGTTTCATTGGAACTTGAGGTCTTCTTCTTGTTTCCTTGGAACTTGAGGTCTTCTTCTTGTTTCATTGGAACTTGAGGTCTTCTTGTTTCGCTGGAACTTGAGGTCTTCTTGTTTCGCTGGAACTTGAGGTCTTCATCTTGTTTCCTTGGAACTTGAGGTCTTCTTCTTGTTTCATTGGAACTTGAGGTCTCTTATTGTTTTAACTTCCCTTTTGGAAACTTGAGGTCTCTTCTTGTTTCCCGGTAACTTGAACTTGAGGTCTTCTTCTTGTTTCATTGGAACTTGAGGTCTTCTTCTGTTTCCTTGTTTCATTTCTAAAAGCTTCAGCTAACTTCTTCTTGTTTCATTGGAACTTGAGGTCTTCTTCTTGTTTCCTGGAACTTGAGGTCTTCTTCATGTTTCCCTGGAACTTGAGGTCTTCTTCTTGTTTCCCTGGAACTTGAGGTCTTCTTCTTGTTTCCTTGGAACTTGAGGTCTTCTTCTTGTTTCCCTGTTCATTTCTAACAGCTCAGCTACTCTTGATGATATTAGAAATATTAGACAGCCTTCCTCGGCTGCTTAACGGTAATGGAACTTAAATTTTCCTTTTTGCACTCATATTAGACTTTCCTTCAGTTGCTAAACAAAAGAACAATCGTATTTTCCTCAGTATTTTAGAAATATATTGCTCCATGAAGGTCAATATGTGTTAATAAGCTTACATGAGAAAGTCAACTCTCGTGTTGTTTCTCAGCTGTGGCCTTCTTCCTGCCTTGAAAAAACGTGAATTGCCTGTGGTGATTCTCTCCGTTAACGTCCTCTTCCCTTCGAGAATGTCTACTGTTTATTGCATTTTAAAACTCTAACGCTCGTTTTCCTCTTCTTCTTCTTCTACTTCTACATCTTCTGTGGTGTAGGTGAGCGTCTTGAGAAAGCCGAATTGGAACCCATCCTTAAGGAGTGCTGCCCCCCAGAAGACGAGGAAGGTTTCATCCCATACGAACGTAAGTATACACATCCCTTAAACTTCCTTTTGGCAGACGTCATTCTCATTCCCCATCACCCGACGTATCATCCTCCCCCCCCCCCCCCCCCCCCCCCCCCCCCCCCCCCCCACCCCCCCAACCCCCCCCCCCCCCCCCCCCCAACAAACCACTGATCATGGGCGGCGCGAATTTCTTCTTCTTCTCGATCTTTCTCTTTGGTTCTGGTGTGACCACAACCCAGCGAATTTCTTCTTCTGATCTTTCTTTCTCTGGTTCTGGTGTGACCACACCCACCCACCCACCTACCCCACCTTCCCGCATCCCCCACCGCCCCCCCCCCCTCCCAACAGCTTGATGACCAGTCAAAAAGATATTTTTATTTTCCTTTATTATTTTGCCGTCCCTCTCTTGTTTTCTGACTTTCCGCTTTTTATCAAAACTGTCGTGTGCTCTCACGCCACAAGTTGCTCCTTGATTTTGTTGCCTGTCAATCAAAACTATCGTAATAATATTGATGGTAGTTCCTCTCTTTTCTTTCATAATCATTAATTTCTTGTTTTCGTAGCTCTTTCTTTTTCATGACATTTGCTGGTAAAGTAGGTTACTAGTGCCCTTTCATTTATTACTGCAAACTCGTTTCATTTGGAAATTAAGTAGTGCTGTTGAACTGCGCTCACTCTTACCTCTTAGTATGATCAATATATTCAAGAAAGCTGAGGTAAACTTACGAGTAACTGAATTTGTGATTATCTTCCTCAGTGAGGCATTTTTGTTTTTTCAAATAGAGATTTCTATACTCTCCTGACCTTCAGTGATTAGCATTTCACTTAAGAAAAATGGAACCAAAATTAAATTGTATAATTTCAAGTAATGAACCAGGTCAGTCCAAAAAAAAGTATAACCAGTGCCACCGCTATAGACTATGCTACTCAGTCATAAGCTGTTTGAGCTCGGCCCTTATGCTGTGATAGCAGCGTGTGGAGATAGTCAAGAATTTCGTGCCTGCTTCTTTGCCAGCTAAAGTGATTAACTAAGACTAGTTTAAAAAAAAAATACACCAAAATGTTCATTAGTTTTGGCTCCTTCTTTTTAGACTTTACCTCTGTTCAGCAGCACAAGTAAATATGAAACAGTGCATGGTATTCACTCTTCGCTGCCTCTTTCATTTTTATGTTGCTTTTTCGTATGATTTTATGTTATTCTTATTATATATATTATATATATATATATATATATATATATATATATATATATATATA
The DNA here is from genome assembly GCF_015104395.2 of Macrobrachium nipponense. Lineage (NCBI taxonomy): Eukaryota > Metazoa > Arthropoda > Malacostraca > Decapoda > Palaemonidae > Macrobrachium > Macrobrachium nipponense. The sequence continues at coordinate 63,988,803 of NC_087209.1, forward strand.
TATATATATATATATATACACCTTATTTGCTCTAAACACCCGTGGAGTTTCCCTTTGCTAAACCCACCACAAGCCATGAGACCGCTTCCCATTACTCCAATTAATTTACTTCTTGCGCCGGTTTTTATCCGGTTCTGTCCCCCAATTTAGCTTTGGTCCTCCCCCCAAACTCCTACCCAAGCCCACCACAAAAAAAAATCACGCCCCTCAAAACTCCTGTATATTCCTGTCTTAACCGCCCGGAATGTATTTTCTCTTGCAGCATTTGTAGCGGCACTGACCAAGGGTATTAATTAGAAAGGAAACCTACGTCATGTGTAAGTAAGGGTCGTAAGTGGAATTCCCTCCCTATAAGGAGACGAAGACGCCTCTCTCTCTCTCTCTCTCTCTCTTATGGTTTCTCAGTCTCATTCTCATAACTTTATCTGTCGATTTCTCTTCGTCTCTACTTGCAGGGAGATGAAGCCTCTCTCTCTCTCTCTCTCTTATGGTTTCTCAGTCTCATTCTCATAACTTTATCTGTCGATTTCTCTTCGTCTCTACTTGCAGGGAGACGAAGCCTCTCTCTCTCTCTCTCTTCTCTGTGAGAGGACTTCGTCTACCTTTGTGGGAGGGAGTTTTGATTACGAACGAAGCCGTTCCAAAGTGCTTGGTAGTGCCTTGAGGTTTATACACATTTAGCATTGCTGTGACTCTCATCTCTCCTCATTCAGATCCGTCATCATCTATTTTTGTGTATTCCACATCCATCTGGCTGAATACGAGAGTGACGTCGAGTATTCGATGTCTCGTTTAGCTTTTATTTTTTCATAAATATCATGTTTTCCTAGACTTAAATGACCCTCCAGCATGGACGGAAGGGTCTCCATGGTCCCACTCTGCGGTGACCTGAGTTGTCTTTTTTTTTAAATTCTATGTATATTTACTGTTCTAGACATATACTTCTTTTTTTTATTACCTACATTTACTATTCTAGATGTCTATTTTTTTTTCTATCCTAGACTTTGATTCATAAACGCACAGATATGACCAGATTAGAGACATAATGTCATAGCTCCTGTAGATTGTTTTAAACACCCTGTTGTCAGTATGTTGCATCCAGAGACAGTTCAAGAAATTAGAACATTTTGGAAGCTGTTGTTGTTGTACCCTTTCTTTAGATATAAAAAAATGTCGTGACTGATAATACCTGTCACGATTTCCTCTTTTTTTTTAATTATTCATTTATTTATGAATACTTTATCCAATACTGGATCAAGTTGGAGTCTTGAGTATGTGAAATGGTCAGTATTCTTTTTTTTTCTCTTTTTTTTCATTGTTGTTGAACACACCCACCCTTATTGAAGAGAAGTGTGTTATTCTCCTCTTTTTTCAGAAAGTCTGTTTACCAGCATTACCAAAGTCTTTGACCCCCAAAAATAAAAAGGAAACGCAGGGAGAAATGAAAAAAATTTACCACTCGATTTTTTTATACATATATTTTTTTATCGTCTTGGCACATTTTCTAATCATAAGACCAAGATCGAATAAAGCAAGATTTTTTTCTATAAAATAGATTTTTATGATTTCCAAAAATCTTTTTTCTTTTTCAAAGAATCAGAAATGAGCATTTTGTTACCTACCTTTTTATGATGTAATGGCAAATAAAAAAAACTACAGAATCCATTATTTTTGCAGCATTCGTTAAGAAACTTTTGAGCTTCAAGGTCTAGAAGGTACCAATTTGTAAGTTGTTTTTTTTATGGTGAAAAGAAGGCATTTCTTTTGTGTAGCAAGTAATTCTTGACCCGATTTAACAGGTAGTATTGTTTACATTGCTCCTTGTCTCAACGCTTCTGTCTCGCCTATCAATCTGTCTACCTTTCCGTCTCATATTCCTTTTTTCTCTGATATTCCTTTTTCTCTGTGCTGTCCATCTTTTCATCTCATTCTGTCAGTTTCTCTCTTAACTTTCATTTTTTTCATTTTCTTCTTCTTCTCTCTCTCTCTCTCTCTCTCTCTCTCTCTCTCTATACACCTGTTTTTCTTTTGCTTTCTTCACCGCCTCCTCTCTCTCTCTCTCTCTCTCTCTCTCTCCACCCTATGACGCAGCCTTTCAAGTAACCAATTAAAACATAACGAAGCATATTAATGAAAGTCAGGCTCCTTGGGAGCCATAATCGTTCTCCGTCTCTTACACGTCATAGTACTATCATTAATATTAATAATAATATTGTGTCATTGACGTCAACTGTTCTTTTTTTATTCCTCGTACATTTCTGTTTTGATTTCGTTCTCGTACACCGCATACATGTTCCAGTTGATGTATATATTAACGCTTATGGTCACTATTCTTTATATTTGCCAGCGTGTGCTCACTTGTCTTTCGTTTCTTAATCCATGTGTCTCTCTTTATTTTCTTTATGATGCGTTATGGAGGATGAAAACACATCTGTAATGTTAATAATAATAATCATAATCAGCTTTCGACTTGTGATTTTTTTTCTCTCTAATCTTAGAGACGCTTTCATTCACACATGTGCAGATTTTGACAACACTTCAACATGAGTAGATTCGATGTTTATTTGTGTATTTTTTTTTAGAAGCAGTTCATGGACTACTGCTGCTGTTGTCTTCTTCTTTTTTTATATGTCCGCTAATATTTGATACTCTGCTTTTGAATATACATTTTGGCTCGTGTGAATGTGCTCTTTATCGTGTAAGTGTAAATCCATTAATAAACGAAGGTTTAAACTCTGTTTAGATTAGTAGAGAGCTAGAGCTGATTTATAGAGTAACCAGTCGCAACGCTGCTGATTGATAAACAAGCGATCTGGTAAAGGCTTTTTTTGTGCGAGGCTTTGTAGAAAATAAAAAAAACTAGTCGTAGATGCTGCTGCTGCTGATGATGATGATGATGATGCTATAATCATTTAAAAAAAAAAAAAAGCTTTTAACGGCGCATGCGTAGTAGAAAAAAAAACACTTTTTAGTCCATCTAGAAAATGAGATTCATAAATAGTTCAGAAAAAAATATATAAATATTTTTGTAGCAACAATTTTTGCTCTTGATAATGTTGATAATTTCCTCAGTAATTTGACTTCTTGCTTAGACATTCTTGCATGAGTTCTGCTGAACAGTTTTCAGCCCTATATATAGGCGTCGCGTTTCCCTCGGTCAATCTAATCGTCCTCTCTCGCCATCTCCCACAGCTTTCGTCAAGAAGTTGACGACGCTCTTGTAAGCAGTTCGGCCATCTTCTTGCGTTTCGTCATCACAGGGAAATGTGCGCATGCGTACAACACCACCGCAATCGGAGTGTCTTTGTGCAGTGTACAATCATTCTGTGGGGTACATCCATCCACAGACATGTATAAATGTAATATCATATTCCACTTAGAAATACGAAAAGACAGAGAGTTATATTTAGAAAGGAAATATAAAAAAAATAATGTTGATAATCATAAATAGACAATATTGAAACGATCGTGAGCCACCCATTACATGCTCATTTTTTTGTCCTGTCGGGAATGCGTGCCGTTTCGTGTGTATAAGTGTGCGCGTGATTGCGTAGTGTTCCAGGAGATCCCATGGATCATCTCTATTCCTACTCTCATCCACGCCGGGCCAAGAGGGGCTCCTACGGACGCCGCTACCTGTGTTGAGCAAGTAGACCTGAAGTGACCACTGAATGATCCGCTGTTAGTCCGCCCCGCCCCCCCTGTGTAAACGCCATCTCTCGGAGGAAGGCGGGGGCTAACGAGCCATTGAACAAAAGCTGAAAAAAAAAGCGACCGAGCCAAAGGCAGCGCCCCGCCACTCCCACCTTGCCACCGGCGGGCGCCCTGGACTCGGAACATTAGCCAGAAGAAGAAGAAACATCTAAAACGAAAAACCATCCGACTTTTCAATATTTGGTAGCGTGTCGGCCCATAGGTTCCCGTCTGGCCCAATAGTGCCTCTGAGCCAAGCCACCTTTTCTCTTTTTTTTCTTTTTTTTCTTAATCTTATTTTTATGCTAAAGGAGGCTACCAGGGGGAGTGTCACACAGTCAGCCAGCCAGTCGGAAAGAAGTCGACCAGTCAGTCAGCAAGGCCCCAAGTCAGTCAGTCAGTCAGTCCGCTTGAATGGCATCGTTATCAGCTGGTGTCTGTTGGCACATTGGTTAAGTTAACTATCGTCTCAATAAAAAACAAAAATTACTTCATCGACGGCCTTTTCTTTCCCATCCCTGTTCCATCTCAAGAGCTCGAAGAAAAAAAAACAGTGATTCATGATTGACAGTGAACATCATGGAAGACGGGATAACAAACAATATCAATAAAACGTCAGATTTTATGTATTTTTATTATCTCTTTCTCCAAATCTGCAGTGCGTCCACTGCGTACAATTGTATATGCAGGTTCTCTTCAATGATTGTTGAGATAAGTAGTAGTCTTAAAGGGTATATTCAGCCTTAGTTGGCTTCATACGGTATTGCTAAATCCGTAAGCTCTGTTCCTGTTTCGGAACCATCACTAATCAAGAAATATGAGTTGTCCTCAAACTCGGGAACTCAGAAAAACTAGAGCCAGGAACATCCTTGGATATAAAGTTATATGATGAAATGATACAGTTGCCACATGAGAAATGGTCTTGTACGAAACACCACATTCGGTACTGCCCATGGTCTAGAAAGTCACATTCCTTTCTCCCCATGGTCTAGAAAGTCACATTCCGTACTACCCATGGTCAAAAAGTCACATTCCACTCTGCCCATGGTCTAGAAAGCACATCCCGTAATGCGACTCTAGAAAGTCACATTCCGTACTGCCCATGGTCTGAAAAGTCACATTCCGTACTGCCCATGGTCTGAAAAGTCACATTCCACTCTGCCCATGGTCTAGAAAGCACATCCCGTAATGCGACTCTAGAAAGTCACATTCCGTACTGCCCATGGTCTGGAAAGTCACATTCCTTTCTGCCCATGGTCTAGAAAGTCACACTCCGTACTGCCCATGGTCTAGAAAGTCACATTCCACTCTGCCCATGGTCTAGAAAGTCACATTCCGTACTGCCCATGGTCTAGAAAGTCACATTCCATCCTGTCCATGGTCTAGAAAGTCACATTCCATCCTGTCCATGGTCTAGAAAGTCACATTCCTTTCTGCCCATGGTCTAGAAAGTCACATTCCGTACTGCCCATGGTCTAGAAAGTCACATTCCTTTCTGCCCATGGTCTAGAAAGTCACATTCCGTACTGCCCATGGTCTAGAAAATCACATTCCACTTTGCCCAGGTAGGAAAGTCACATCATAAAGTCTTCCTTTCCGCACTGCCCATAGTCTAGAGAAAATCTACCGTGACCGTGGTACTGCCATACCATTGGCAAAATGAGAAGAGGTGTTTCAAGAAGTCTTCTTGTTCCCTTTAACCTCGTCTTGGCAAAAGCTCGAGACGATTCATACTAAAGACTGATGCAGAACACGGAGGCTTAATGTTTACGTAACAGTGTTTCTCTTCCTGTATTTAACATTATACACAGACGTTCCTCGAAGCTTAGCGTAAACTGTTTGCTTGGCAGTAACATATCCTCTGTAATGTATTCAACGATAGATGGGAAATGGATGTAAATGTTGTCATTTGATAAATGTCGTAAAATAATTTTCAATCATCTACCTGTCAGGCCCAAAATGGATGATTAGTCGACGTGATTAGGCAGAAACGACGAATGGTGTGAGTTGCCAATGTTCCAAAGAGAGAATTCAAACAAATTCTCTGAACTTTTAAGTCAAGTCGGTTATTTAAAGAGACCACAAGGGCGCGTTCGCTCTACAGCGAAGCATGTCATCAACGCAGGTCTGCAACTTATCGCAGGCATGTCGATAACAAGTCACCGACCGTAAGTGGAGAACGAACCTTTGGCAAATGAAACACAGCTTATAGAACTACCAGTATAAGTCGTTGACTAGTCTCCAAACTATTTGTGATGTGTATGCAGTAAGTTGTCAACATGTATTTATGACATGATTTACAGACTTGTGGAAATTTTAAGAAATTATGGTAATACACTGTATAATGAAGAATGGGTACTGTGTAACAGAAAAAAGTTATGACTACCAACATTGACTATTTCTGAAGACCCCGGGAAACTCCAGAAATAAAACTGTAAAACACAGCAAACAGACCAGGAATGTGGCAGTTTCTTTTATTATTATTATTAATTTTCACGATAGAATGTTCATCTAATGTTTTGCATTATTAGCTAAACAGATCCACGAGTTTTTGAACGACCAGAAACGAATACCAAGAGCAGGTTAAATTAAGTTCATCTGTTCTGCAGTGGTCGTTATGGTAGATTTCCATAGCAACATTGACACTTAAAAATATATAATAATCAGTGTTTGAGAGCAAGAATTCCCTTCCTCGGTCTCACAATGCTGTTGATATAGAGTAGTTTGTAAACCACATGTAATGCTGAGCTTTTTTGCTTCGGAAACATGAGGATTAGCGGCAAGCTGATGTGGATGTTCATTACACATGAAATACACTTAGTACCAGTTATATACAGTTAAGTACAGAACGTTATTTATTCATACTTTTAAAAAGGTAGTAAGAGTGTGGTAATCACTGTTATTTTCTAGTCCCGAACGATTCACTAGCCATTATCTAGCCGCTAGCGACATGGACACAAGAAGTATTGACAGGTGTTTCCATTGTCTCCCGTTCAATTGTCACTATAATAATAACTGGCGACTTTGTATTGTCAGCCACGATTTCCTTTATATATATATATATATATATATATATATATATATATATATATATATATATATATATACACACACACACACACACACACACACACATATATATATATATATATATATATATATATATATATATATATATATATATGTGTGTGTGTGTGTGTGTGTGTGTGTGTGTGTGTGTGTGTAGTTAGATAGAGATAGATTGAATCTTCCTTGTAGTATTGACACGCATACGTATATGTGTGGAGGTGTGTGTGTGTGAGTGCGTCTCTCATTACCACCAAGAAGGTTGAAGACTGGTATACAATCAAATGATAATACTTTGAGGGCATTTTTCTTCAATAACAGTCAAATAACACAATCCTGGCTGTAGTACCAACTACTCAGCAGTTATAATAAGACGTGTGGTCATGAAATTTAGGCCTATAGACGCACTCTCACCGAACCAAAGACAATACACGCGTATTGTCTTTGTCACCGAACACTTGTCTAGTGTTGGTCAATAAGGACTTCCACGACAACTCCACGCTTTGAACAAAAGCAGCTATATTTTATGTGAACGTTTTCATCGTCCAGTACACAGTAAATCAAAAGTAGTATAATGAAGTTGGTTGTGTGAGATCAGCCTGTTTATCAAGGCCGGGATAACTCCTTACCAGTAGTGCTGCTATCGACAGTGACTATAGGTCGACGAACATCCAGTTAGTTATTCGTCTGGACTGTCCGCCAGAATTCGTGGATGATTATGTATATAATCTAGGCCAAACGCTGGGACGTAATAAATCAGCGCTGAAATGGAAACAGGGTAAAAAGGTTTAAAAGGGGTAAAAGGAGGAAAACCTCGCATTTACTGTATGAAACAGCCGTCAGAGAGGGTTGGAAAGTCTGATGGAAGAATGTGGACGGAGGCACAGCAACAAGAATAAAAGAAGTTCCATCTAGGGACCGAAGGGATGCTGCAGCGAACCTTAAGTAATGACTATAGTGTACCACGTGAGGCGCACTTACAGCACTACCTCCCAAGGGCTGGATGATTATGAACCTCTTCGATGACTCGAGAGTAGTCACAAGTGACTCGGGTTGTAATAATAGTTACGATAAAGTGATTGATCATAAGTACAGGCTCTTCTCTAGGAGCGAAGTATTCAGTAACACCTTACACAGAGCATGACTAATGTGTATGCATAGTGGTAAAATAACATTACTATGCGATTTGGTGACAGTATATGCGATATATTAAAATTTTGCATTCCTAATCGTTACCAGCGACCTGTAATTTGACAACAATATACTTCAAAGACTGTTAATTATAGTAACTATGAGTCTATGACTGAGCTAAAACGAAACAAAACGAGAGTCACACCTGGAAGTAGGCCTATTAATGTTTCCATTAGTCAGTTTTAGGAACTTCCAGAAGAGGACGTTCATCTGTTGGCCTTGGTTATAATTTCAGTTGCTTAAAGAGTGGAATGCGAGGATTCACATATTTATGATACGCTTGAAATCACTTCATTGGCTGTTTGTGGTTCAATACAGTTTGACATTGCAGTGCAAATGACTAAGATTACTCTGACTGAAAGAAGTAAGGAAAACTCATTCAGTTAAAAGATAGTTAAATGTTTCCGTGGCAGTTGACTTCGTCTGTGTATCAGTCAGATCTTGGCCAGGCCTAGATTTTTTCAGATCACGTGAGTCCACTTCTGTTCTGTATTTAGAATGACGGTAGGTAAGCCTAACACAACCAATGATCGGCGAGATATTTCTTCCAACAGCCATCGGAGCTCAAGACCATTGGTTACTAGATTGTTGAGCTGTCTGGTATTCATGACGAGGTTCTCTTTCCAGCCTTAACAAGTAGGTTTTATGGTACGTTTATTGATATTTCAACCAAAGTAATTTTACTAGTAGCATGGTCAGCCTAGACAGACACTTTAGCAAGTGCGGGGGTATCATTTCTGGTGTCTGAAAGTGCCCTCGCCGCGTGAACTACTAATTTACCATACATACAGTGTTGTTTGTTTAGGAAACAAGATTGTTGATAATGACTTGAATGGTTCATCCTCCAAGAGGTCTCTGCTTTCTGAATTTATGAAAGGGACTCTGCCCCAAATTAATACACTTACGAAGTGAACAGGATGTTATGCAACAGCAGAATTTTTAGAACAATGTGTTCCCTGGACACGAACCAGTGCCGGGACGAGTATTTAACTTGTGGAGCTTTATCATATGCCAGTGTATTTTACATATTATTTTCTGGCGTAATGTGAGTTATGATAAAGACAGCAAAAAAAAGTAAGAACAATAGATGAAGTTCCTGGAGATAATGGCTTTGTCATTTCTTATGCTGACGCGAGTTTATCTGATAATCTTAATGCATTCTGGTTTATATATGTTACGCTATTTTAAGGCATTTAGGTGAAGTCAGTAACTATGAGTGTGGTTGTGCATTTACAGACGTGTATGTATGTGCGTATGTAGCTGTGTATGTAAGTATGACCTGGTTTAAGTTTACGGATCGCTAACCCAAGTGCTTATTTAACACAGGATCCTGATTTAACAAAGGAACATTTGTGAAATAGCAAGTGAACAACTGTAGGGTGATGTTTATTCTATTTTTCAACAAAACTAAATAGGAGGCATCTAGTAATATATTTTAGTTTATTATTGCAAAATTAAAACTTGAGTGTTTGAGAATGAGGCATAAAGGGGGGTAAAAGATCGATTCCTTGATACATAGATATGCAACAACTATACCAATTAGGACCATACAATGGAGGATTAAGTTTTATATTGTCCGGTGTATTCCTTGATGAATATGAATTCAGGTATTTAGTAAGACACTTTCTAAAGCGGAAGCCTTAACTATATTCATCAGTTTGTCACGTTACATTAGAGATTTTATCGAAAATAGTCTGCATTAACCGGAAATGTTTAAACAGTTTAATTCGTATTTTTGCTTTGCGACTGCTGACGGTTAAAAAGCAACAATAAAAAAAAAACTTACGTGTGATATGTCAGCATTTGGCCTGTTTATCTTCCTGGTTGTCACTGAATAATTGTTCGATTGCGTCTTTGGCTTAGGTTGTCTTCATGTTACTTCTGTATGTTGGCCAATTAGGATTCCTGGGAATTAACGGGATATTTACGATTAATTTACAATTTTATATAAATATTAACTGATGAGAGATGAAAATAGACGTTAGATTTGACTTTGTTGAGATTGGAAATTGTATACAAAATGTGATGGAACGCGGTAGTCTAAAATCAAAACAGACGCCATATTGGATTTCTTGTTTACAGTTGTTGTAATAAGTAAGCCATCGAATATTTAGTTATTTCTGTCTTCTTTTGAGTCCTATGGACTATAAATTTATATTCTTTGCAGTTAAAAACTACATAACAAATAACGATACTCTAGAAAATTGAGCTTCCAGCCTTGTAAAGGAGAAAATTAAACATGGTTGGCCGTCTAGATTTCTCTGTGGGGTCATTGGTATCTGTCCGTTAATTGTCTAATGTACATTACGTAGGTTCCAGATGGTCACTGTTGACTTTTTTAAAGCGAATGCAGGTATGTAATGCCCTAAATACCGTAGAACAGCTCTAGAACGTATGTTTCCCTCGGGGACAGGACTAGACCAACGAAGGGTTGGGTATCCTAGGGTAGGCCAGACCTGGAGTTCGGCTACAGTACGATAGACCCGAGTCGCTATTGGCTAGACTTTTCATCTCCTATTTTTTTTATATTATATCCCGGTTTTGTCTATCTGTTTGCGTCGATAGACCTGGTTTTTCAGAAAATTCTGTATTGCAAAGGGTTCCTTGGGCTTAAGCCATAGCCTAAGTAGGCCCAGTAATCTTGTCCAAGTCATTGTAGCTACTTCGTGCCGTTTTTAATTATTTTGGTTAAACTTAATCCTGTGTTGTATATAAAAACTGATTACTCTCTAGGGCAATTTATGTATTTTATTAATGTGTAGGGTAATGCATCGCTCTGCGGACACTTGCATGGACTATGAGCCACGGTATTTCTACAGAAGCAGTCCGCACGGACTGCAAGGAACGTAACCGCGGATACGACATCTGCTAGGGATTGGAGGCCGTCCAATGTATTTCGCCCTGTTTAGTACTGGCCCCTGGGGGGGTTAATTATAGTCGTCCGAATAAATATTACTCAAATTCTTGTTCAATAGGTAAAACTGCATAGTCTAGTTCGCCGCGGATAAGTACCCTGGATCTACCTGAGCCACTTTTCACTGTATGTAATCGGTGAAACAAAATACAATTCAATATTTAAGCATACCATTCAAAAGATTGATGTTTCGTCAGCAAAATGAGATACAGTGGTCCCCCTGTATTCGCGGGGGATGCGTACCAGACCCCCCCGTGAATAGTTAGAACCCGCAAATTTTTGGAACCCCCATAAAAATGCTAAAAACAGCCTATTTTGTTAGTTAAAACTCAAGAAAAACCCACTAAAAATGTTCATACATGGTTTTTTTTAATAGTTTTATCACAAAAAGTGCATTTTATGATGAAATTCATCAAAAAAACCAGGAATGTGTGGATATTTACCACAGAAAAATACCGCGAATGTGCGAATTTTCCGCGAATAATGCAGGGAAACGTTCCCGAGAGAAATCCGCGAATGTGTGAGTCCGCGAATCTGGAGAACGCGAATACGGGGGGTCCACTGTATATGAAACCGCCATACGAACTAAAATAAGCATGTGAGGTCTTCTTAAATTATGTTTTTGTGGCAGTTTTTAATCCAATATGGCGTGGTATCATCTCGCGGACACCAAGCATACAGCCTTCCCAGCGCTCATTTGAACAATTATTTGCATATCTATGTAATGTTTATTGCTTTTACTCAATATTGCAATGTAATCAGCACAATAAAACAACATTTTGTTTCCTATATTAGTGAAAGTATGAGACGTCTTATTCCCGCGATTATGTTTTGAACTGAAATGCATTTTTACCTTGTCATTGATGGTTTTATCCTTACTGCCATCAGAAATTAAACTCCACTGTGCTTATTTGATTGAAATTTTACACATTGTTCTTAATTCACTCCAAATTCAATTTAAAATATGTGAGTTTGTTCACGGCGGGATTAATTTTGTACATCTGGCAGACAGTGAATTGTTTATGACAAAAAAAATGGACTTTTTTCCCAGCACTTTTCATTTATTAAAGTCTATTACTATTTTGACTTTTTTATTTTATTTTATGATTGTATGGCTGAAATAATTAATTTTATGTATAATTTTTAATAATTGTACGATACAGTCATCGTTGCCAATGCCGATGCCTTTACAAACTGTTTCCAAGAATTCTAATGTCATAGTAATGCAATAATGATACAATTGCTCTAATATTTATGGAGATCTATATATATATATATATATATATATATATATATATATATATATATATATATATATCTATATATATATATATATATATATATATATATATATATATATATAAACAAGTAGATATGCTAAATTCACTTATTTCCAATGTTTTTTGTAAGCCTTATCCCAAGTTTGGAGGGTAAACACAAAAAACAGTTGGCAACACCGTAGCTATATCACAGCAAAACCAATTAAATTTGTGTCAAGAATCTGGTTACTTTTTACAACAATGAATATTTTCAAATGAATTATCATGAATACATAATAAATATATACAATTCATAACCTTATTCTGGTCTTTAACTCATTATTTAAACGTTTTCTACCACGCACTTCTTCCTCTTCCCAAACAAATGACATGTTTTCCCGGCCGGAGCCGATACACCTCGTCGTTTAAGATTGTTGTAAATAAAGTGTCTCAGCGTGTTATGGCTACAAGTGTTGTATGGATTTAGCACAGGAAATGGAAAGTTTATGGACAAAAGTGACTCCGCAAGCACTGAGATGGCGTCAATCTTCTATACGCCGGTGTATGCCTGGTGTCCGTGAGACGAGACCACGCCATATGGATTAAAAAACTGCCTTGAAAATATATTTTACGAAGACCTCACATGCTTATTTTTAGTTTGTATGGCAGTTTCATATATCTCATTTTGTTGACGAAACTTCAATCTTTTGAATGGTATGGTTAAATATTGAATTGTAGTTTTGTTTAACCGATTTAATATATGTAGAGTGAAAGGTGGCTCATTAGTTCATGCAAGTGCCCGCACAGCGACGCATTTCCCTAAGTACCCTACTGTATAGAAAAATCTTCAAGACAAGTTGTGCAAGAAAAGATAGCAGATTTTGTAGGAAATCAAGAAAAGAAAAATTGCTGTACACAACCTAGCCTACCTATACCTTTTACAGCCACGATGTTGCCCAGTAGTTTTGTGTGGATTTCAAAAATATGCCACCACTTTCCAGATATTGCCGAGATGCTGAAAATTGGTCGCTATTTAAAAAAAAAAATTTATGTATAGATGAAGGAGGGTTTATAGCTGCATGGGAACAATAAAATGCACTAGGGTTTGGTCATGTATTGGTGTTAAATAGTTGCATATTTTCTTAAAGTAAAATGTTTTTTCTTTCATTTGATGAAGAATTTGTTGATTGCATCTTAGATCATAACTTGGAGATCTCGAATGGAATTAAATGGGTTAATGATACAGCTTGTGGTGTGGTGTGAGGACTTCCGAATTGATTGGAGTGAGAGCATTTTGTACTGTTAAAAAACATGAAAAACCCTTCCTTTAGCCTATAGGCTAGTATGGCTATAACCTATAGGCTAGTATGGCTAGCCATAGGTTGTGCCTAATAGTTAAGCAGAGGGTCTTGCAGGCCTTTTGTTTTAATTTTGCTGTTAGACCATGTCTACTTTGGCCTGTGATATTTTGCTATCAATTTTTCAAGCTCTATGTCCTTTGATTTTAAGCTGTAAACTCAAGGTAATAGACTACGCTAATGATTATGTTGCATATTTATCAAACTGCAACCAATATCAGATAGTTTCTTGTTTAATAAGTTGAGGCCTTGCCTTTGCTACATAGCAGTGTCACAAAAAATTATATTTTTGCACCGGAACATCTCTATAAGCTAAAGTATTTCAATGATATTGTTACTTAGTATTTATGGGGTATTGTAAATTTATAGCAATGATTAAAATTGCATAGTAGGTAAAAGTTATTAATAATTTACTCTTGTAATGGGGTTACACAGTTTTAGATGGTGACAGAAGTTCACTCTCGACGTGGTTCGGAAGTCACGTAAAAGCCTTTGGTCCCGTTGCTGAATAACCACTGGGTCCATGCAACGTAAAAACACCATAGAAACAAAAAACTCAGTTTTAGAGCTCTAATATAGAGATATTCATGATTACAGTTTCGTAATTTTGATATATGCATGCTTTATAATTTGGTGGTCACGTCATTTACAGACTGACATATGTATTCAGTTTTGCTGCTGTGATTAAAATGAAAGAATTTTTCCTTATATATAAAGTATTACAGTGTAAAATTATTTTTATTGGGTTACTGTATAGGAATTTACAGCTAAGTGAGAGGGTAAGATAGCATGATTACATATCCACGTTGTAATGTGAAATATTTGGCTGTGTACACTGTGCTTTCATCGCAGCCATTGATTAGTGATGAAGTAGTCTTATCAACTTTTTTATAAGTTAGACTTTGTCAACTGTTCCAATGTAGTAACAAAATCTGATTGTGGATAATTTCCTGTAGGCTGAGCTGTATCCTATATTATTTTAGTCATAGACATAAAGGTTACTATCATAGCTATAAGTTATCTTGCGACAGCTGACAACCCAATGAGTTTCAACAATTGTAAATCAGTTTGCTGGTCTTCTTTTAGCCAGTAGGTAAAATGATAACTAGCTGTGTGCACTGCTTAATTTGGAAATAAACTAGGTGTGTAGACCTCTAGGACTAGGCCGAGTGTAGTGCTTGCCTTGCCCACCCAGCTATCTAGCTTAGTTAAGAGCCAAGTTTGGTCACCTAAGTTTGTGGCAGTTGAAAATTTCCTGTGCATTTTTTATTTCTGTTATTCCTCCTCATTCTTTTCTTTTCTGACACATCATTATGGTGTTCTTGGCCTTCCAGCTGGTCTCTACCCTGATATTTCCAAATCTATTTATAGTACTTTTTTGACTGCTTATTGCTCTATTTTCCCACTCATGGGCATTTTTTGGGGGGAGACCTTGCTGAGCAAATAAATTGCCTTTTAAGCTTGATCAATATGACTACATTTTGAATAAGAATAATTAATCTGGTAGGTCAGTCAAGAAGGAGAGAAATGTTCATATGAACTCAGGCTATTTTGAGTCTTTTCTCAAAATTATTTCTATATAATCACCACGATTTTGTCTTCGAGCAGTGCAACAGTGGCCGTTGTTACCCTTTACCTTCTGTACTATCGATACCATAATCCCTGTCTGTATCTGTTTAGATTTTCCATGTATGAATACAATCATTTTGCTTCATTTGCAGCGTTACATATTTGTAGATACTCATTTGTAGTGGAGAATGTTCAGTGTTGTCTGTGATGGGACTTTCAGTCCAAGAAGAAATTTACAATGGTTCCTTTTCATTTTAAGTAGGTGAAGAATGTTGGAAGATTAATTTTTTTCACAAATTGTTAATGGGGGACCAGGTTTGAAGATGTTAGCCATGGTGGTGTAGGATATTAGCTAAAAAAATTAAATCCCCATAGAATCTATATCGAGTTAGGGAAAAATAAATAAAGGGAAAACAAAAATGATTATGTAGCAATTGAAAAAAAAATGGAGTCTGTGTGTCTGTTGTAAAATTATAACTTCTTACCTGTGTGCCTGTGTGCTTTTGAAGCAGCTTTTGAGTTAATTAGCCCAAGTCAGGAAATGCACAAAGCTCAGTAGAACAGGAGTACTCAAGTACTCGCTAAAATACTTCAAGGGTTTGACCATGCAAGGTTACTCATGTAGTTTTGATTTCAGAAATGGATCGGGAATATGAACGTCGTCTCTTACGCCAGCAAAATGGGCCTATAAATTCACCTGCGTCTCCCGTATCGGTAAGTATGGGAGGAATCTAATTACACATGTATTAAGAGCAAATTGTTTATGCTACCTTATCAGATAGTACTTTTGAAGTATCATCTATACATCAAGCCTTATCTCTCTGTTTGTGAATTTATTCTTATATAGCATGTTATCATCATGGTTTATGCAATCATTTCATTATGTATGTAATACAGTAGCTCATCCTCATGTACTCCTGCAACTCTTAATTATTCTAATAAGGCAAACAATTTTAAGTCAGCCAAGAAAATTTCTAATTTTACTGATAGAGCATTAAGCTGTAGATCTATCATAACATTTAAATGGGAGGGAGTTCCAGAAATTTGGTTCACCGTGTAATTTCAAGACATTTAGAGTTGTATCTCTTGAAGATGGCATTAGCTTTGAAGCTTGATTGAAAGTTTTTTTTATAATAGTTACTATATTCCTCTTAATTTCATCATATCCATTACTAAATAAACATTTCAACAGCCTCGCCGGCAGCTAACTTTCAACTCCATCCAGTCTCCAAACAAAGACCGTACAGGGGATAGATTTATACCAACGCGTGCTGGTGCCAATTGGGATGTGAATTTTGCACTTATACAGGTAAGTTTTAGTTGTTTAGTACAATGTAATATTTTCTGTTTCTAATACTTTTGTAATGAGAAAAGATTTGATAAGGAAAGCGTAGCATTGATGTTTTGATATAGCAAACAGTATTGCTGAGGCGTGCTTATTGTACGTTGAATGATGTCATTTATGATCACCTTATAGTTGGTACTAATATTGTGTCACAAGACCTTCTCTCTCTGTGTAATTTTTGTTAGTGTCATAAAATTAAAAAGATGTGCTTGGTCCAGTTTGTATTTTCTTGGATTAGGGGTGTTAGTATCTTAATTGTTATTTACAAAATAGAATAATGTTTATTAGTATTGCACAAGTTAATTACTGTGCATAGGGTTAAATTAATCAGAGTTGATTCCCATTCAGAAAAAGAGATGTGTGTGCTTATTGCAATGGGTAACAAAAAAAATATACTACAGTAAATTTCTTTTTTATACTGAGAGTCAAGTGGTCTTTGTAGCAGAATGTATGCATTTTAGAATTATCAGTTAAGAAGGTTGGTGCTTGCATATTTTATCCTTTGCTAGCTAGGTTTGGTAATGTTTGCAGCAGGCACCCTCATATGGTGTGTTTTCAACCTTAATGGAAGCTTGTTGAGGGCCATTTATTATATTTTCATTATGTTTGAATGCCATAGTACAACTGACATGAGAAGTTATGTGAAAAAACAAATTTTAGAAGACTTTAATTTGTAATTTGTACAAAGGTTGTTGGTGGTGAGCAGCATGTATTTGTAGTTTGAGAGTACTCTTAATTTTAAGAAATTTTATATCCAAACTTTTATGTGGAATTTGCCTTGTCCTGACCATGGTTGAGGAGGTTCACTGAAGAATAGATTGAATAATCAAAGAGTCACACCGTTTAAAAGTACAGTTGAAGAATAATAATTATGGGAGAAGTAATATACACCATAAAAATATTTTATTTAGAATTATTTGATTTTCATACAATCAACTTACCTGTCAGATATATACTTAGCTAAGACTCCGTCGTCCCAGCTAAGTACGTATATATCTGCCAGGTAAGTATGTATGAAACTTTATTGTATCATAACAATATCATGTTTAGAGTTAAATATATGTACATTTTATTTCATTTCAGTGCTCATAATGTTATGGGAAGTTTAGAGTACCTGTTGGCATTAGCAGGTCATCATCATTATTACTAAAAATAGTTCAGTTAGATCTTAAAAGTCACATTTCTGGAATCTTGAAGGATTTTAGAGGATTTGGGTCATAGAAAAATCCGCGAACCATGAGTCCATAAAATGGGAGAGTCAACTGTAGTTTATACATGTGATTAACTTTTGACTTATTTTTCCTTTAGTATGATTTTATTTTAGCTTTCTGCAATCCAGAATTAGAAGCTTTCATTGTGTTTTTAATTAGCAACATGCTCTGTATTACCTCAGGAAAACAACAGATCAAATACAGAAGTTCGAAAAGGTCGAGAAGGAGGAGAGGGCAAGGATGGTGTGGCATACACGACATTATTACGTAATGAACTTTTAGGTACAAACATTGAAGATTTAAGAGACACTCCCGATGAAAGAAGAGCGTTATCACCTGTACAGAATCCAAATTTATATCATGTAAGTCAAGGGAAGATTTACCATTCAGTTATTTAATCTGATTTTATGCTGTAGTTGAACCTGTGATGCTTTGTATGCAATTATTTCCTAATGTGCTAGGGAAATAAGGAATTAATAACTAAGTTTGTAAAGAATGGTCTGTTGATATCATCCTCCTCTTTGCAGTTTTCACCACGTAAAAGTCATCAAAGAGAGGACACATTATCCCCGTATTCACTCTCTCCAGTTAGTGCAAAAAGTCAGAAGTTACTGAGATCACCCAGGAAAGCAGCTAGGAAAATATCAAAGATCCCGTTCAAGGTTTGTTGTGATTCTTACCAAGAAGATGGTTTTTTACATTATGTGTAATTAGAATTCCTTGTGATAGGAGTTATATTTAGTGGTAATTATTGTTACATCAAGTACTGTAACTAGTATGTTACTGAAAGCTTGAATTTGGTGAGTTATCAATGTAATGTTATTCTGTGTTGATGGTTTTATTTTTTAGCTGTATATTATTAGTTTTTTGCTGTTTGATTTTTTATTAGTAAAATCCAGAATAGAGGCTTGTTGTAGGGAAGTAAAAAGTCTCCTGTTCTTGGGAAGGTCATCCAGGTTTATCAGATGACCTACCAAGAGTTGGTTGGTAGTTCCCAGGACCCACTCTCTGCCAATATACTAGAACGAGAGGTTCCCTTTTATGTAAACTCATTTGCATCCAATCATGTGGAACAGCACTCTTAATGGCATGTGGAAGTATCATCTTTTTGTGGGTTGAACAGTTTTCTCCACACAGAAATGTTTTGGTTATGCTTTGGGGAGTGAAAATGTGTTAGAAGTTGTCACATTTTTTCAAAACTTGCCCTGAAACCCTTTGTGCTACTGAAGATGTTATTGAGGATGCAGACACTGCTTTACCTCTGGAAAGCTTAAACCCATGAGAGAATTCCTCTGTCTTGACTAATGATCTCAGGGCTGTGGCTGTAGCCGAGGCCAGTCTAGAAGGCAGAGCTTGCCTCTCAATTTTAAAGGCCTTAAAGACCCAGTCTTTACACTGTTAACCCTTAAACACCGACTGGACGTATTATACATCGACTAAAATTGTCTGTCGGGTGCTAAGTGGACGTACGGTACGTCGACCACAAAAAGTCTTTTTAAATATTCGCGGAAAAATAGTTATAGGCATAGTTTGCAAAAAATTTTAAATCATGTGCCTTGAGGGATGCTGGGAGTTCACGGATCATGCTGTTGTTTTGTTAACAAGCGTTACCCAGGCGCGCATGTGCGAATTGCTTTCTTCTCACACTAGAAAACATCAGCGATGCATCTCAGAAATTCTTTCGTCATTTTGTCAAATTTTTGCACCGTTTTATATTAGCCATTACATAGAGGTTTATATATGAAAATGTGTGCAATTTCATGTAAAATACAACCAAAAACAACCCATGATTTTAGCTTTTATAAGTTTTGAAATATTTTCATAAAAATCACAATAAGTGCCAAAATTTCAAACTTCGGTCAACTTTGACTCGGCCGAAATGGTCGAAAAACGCTATTGTAAGCTAAAACTCTTACATTCTAGCAATGTTCAATCATTTACCTTCATTTTGCAACAAATTGGATGTCTCTAGCACAATATTTCCATTTATGGTGAATTTTTAAAAAAAACTTCCTTACATCCACCCTGTAACTGCAGAAAATCTCAAATTCTTTCGTCACTTTGTCGTAATTTTTGCACTGTTTTATATTAGCCGTTACATAAAGTTTTATATATGAAAATGTGTGCAATTTCATGTAAAATACAACAAAAAACAACCCATGGTTGTAGCTTTTATCAGTTTTGAAATATTTTCATGTAAATCACGATAAGTGCCAAAATTTCAACCTTCGGTCAACTTTGACTCGACCAAAATGGTTAAAAAACGCATTTGTAAGCTAAAATTCCTACATTCTAGTAATATTCAATCATTTACGTTCATTTTGCAACAAATTGGAAGTCTCTAGCACAATATTTTGATTTATGGTGAATTTTTGAACAAAAACTTTTTCCTTACATCCGTGCACGGTAACTGCCGAAAATCTCAGAAATTCTTTTGTCACTTTGTCGTAATGTTTGCACCGTTTTATATTAGCCGTTACATAAAGTTTTATATATGAAAATGTGCACAATTTCATGTTGAATACAACTTAAAATACCTCATGGTTGTAGCTTTTATCAGTTTTGAAATATTTAAATATAAATCACGATAAGTGCCAAAATTTAAACCTTTGATCAACTTTGCCTCAACCAAAAGGGTCGAAAAACTCTTACATTCTAGTAACATTCAATCATTTACCTTCATTTTGCAACAAATTGCAAGTCTCTAGCACAACATTTCGATTTACGGTGAATTTTTGAAAAAACTTCTCCCTTACCTCCATGCGCGGTAACTCAGCTGAAAATCTCAGAATTTCTTTAGTCACCTTGTCGTAATTTTCGTACCATTTTCTATTAGGTGTTACATAAATTGTTATGCATGAAAATTTGCCCAATTTCATGTAGAATATAACAAAAAATAACTCATGGTTGTAGCTTTTATCAGTTTTGAAATATTTTCATATAAATCACGATAAGTGCCAAAATTTAAACCTTTGGTCAACTTTGATTCGACCGAAATGGTAAAAAAATGCAATTGTAAGCTAAAAATTTTACATTCTAGGAACATTCAATCATTTACCTTCATTTTGCAACAAATTGGAAGTCTCTAGCACAATATTTCCATTTATGGTGAATTTTTGAAAAAAAAAAAATTTCCTTACCTCCGTGCGGTAACTGCTGAAAATCTCGGAATTTCTTTAGTCACCTTGTCATAATTTTCGCACCGTTTTCTATTAGGCGTTACATAAATTGTTATACATGAAAATGTGTTTAATTTCATGTAGAATACCAGAATTTCATGTAGAATACAACAAAAAATAACTCATGGTTGTAGCTTTTATCAGTTTTGAAATATTTTCATATAAATCACGAAAAATAGAAAAATTTGACCTTCGGTCAACTTTAACTCAACCAAAATGGTCGGAAACTTCAATTGTAAGCTAAAACACTTACAGTCTAGTAATATTCAATCAATTACCTTCATTTTGCAACAAATGGGAAGTCTCTAGCACAATATTTTGATTTATGGTGAATTTTTGAAAAAAACTTGTTGTTATGTCCGCACGTTACGAATTCATGTATCATTTTGTGATAATATTTTCTGTGTTGCATTGATCGTTTTACAATTTGTTATATACCAAAATCATTGCAATTTAGTATAAAATACAACAAAAAAATTAACTCTCATTAGCTTTAACCATTTTGCTCACAGAGCGATTTGTATACAATTATATATGAAATTTTTTTTTGCGCTGTCATATATTCCAATCTTTATATGTGATGATGATATTTTTTTTTCATTTCTGATGGTTGCATACTAAACTTCAGGCAATGACAAAAAAAGGAGCCAAAAAATGAACTCTTAATCTTAAAAACTAAGTGTGCTGTGATTTTTTGAAAAAAACTTTTTTTCCACTTCGGCGCTAACTCCCGAACGCCGCCGGCATACGACAGACACTTTGCTTAATAGAGGTTTGGCGTTTAAGGGTTAAAGGACACTTAATCATGCTGAGGAAAAATCACCTCTTTGTTGTCTGAAATCACATGGAGATCCTCCAGATTGTCTACTTAGAGTTCTCTGCCATTGGCACATCTGACATCATCATGGTGCTAGTGGCTTACTATCTTGCAAGAGGATGATGATTGTTTGAAAACTTGTTTCTTAGGTGAAGGGTTAGATAAGTTAGCAGGAGTCACAATTCAGTAAGACCAAAGGAGGCACCAGAGAGAGGAGAACCTTGGTGCACAAGTCCATGCAATTTGGATGTGCTACTGGCCATTATAGAAGCAGCATGCATTTCTGTCAATTCTTCAGTAATCAGCAGCTTCAAAGAGATGAGTGGTGCCGGTTAGCTTTGTGTGTGGTCAGTGTCAGGTGAGCTCTCATGGAATAGCGTATTAACTGTACAACAGGTGTGAACACACCACATTTGGAACAGGCTGGTGTATCCAGCTTTTGCTACACAATCCAGCTTGTGCTACACAAGCTATTTGGTGTGAGCTCTCAAAGTCCTAGCAAGCACTCCTGATATGTTTTGCTTGCCAAAGTAATTTGTCAGAGGATTGGAATGTGCCAAAAGGACAGAACTAATTGATGTAGGGTTGCCATACAGCATGGCCCAGATCCTGGATCTGATGTAAAAAAAAAATGTGATGTATACCTGGGAGGAAGAGAGGTAGGAGCTTCTGGGTCAGATTCCTCGTTGAAGACTTAGTTCCATCTGCTAATGAAGGTAAGAGTGAAGAAATATTTTAGCCTTGCAAAATTTGATTATTTAAATCTTACTTCCAGTTTTACCAAGCTTTTCAGTAACCGCACAGACATAGTAAAGGAGGAGGCTTAAAGAAAATTCCCTTTCTTCAGAAGCTTTAGAATGCTGGTAATGCCTCTTCATGTTCATATAATCCAACTGAAAAACAGACCAATCTTTTCACATCTTGTTTGTCACTCGCATTTGCACTTGATGCGTGCAATAGCTACAAAGCAATTGAAGCTTGCTGCAATCTACGAAGTTATTTGTATACACTAGACATATCTAAAAACATCTGAGTAAGGCATTAGTATCAGGATTGAAGACCGTACATAAGGAAAAAATGTAAAGGGATAACTTTGCTGAGCTAGTGCATATGGAAAAATGCAAAAGGTTAACTTTGCAACATTCTGCAGGCAAAAGAGAAAATACATAAGACTAAGCACTGCTTGTATTATGAAAAAAAAAAAAATTGAAATTCCAGTGAAAATTTGTTGAGCCTAAAAACAAGAGGTAAGCTTAATAATCTGTCCCTAAAGCAGTGACAGAAGGTTGAAGTGCAAACAGCTTAATCTATTTACAATGAAGGAACAATAAACTACCTGCGATTAGAAAAATATAAGGAAACCCTACACAAAATCAATTTTAAATAAACCAGCCGATAAAACCACCTAGAAGTCAAACAGTCTGTTCAAAGGAAAAAGCTAATAGCTGATGGAAGACAATTACTGACACCTATAATAGGTGACAAAGGCCAGATACAGCAAACTAAAAGAGCAAGGGAAATTCATGGAAAGTACCACTGCCAAAATTTCAAGGAGAGGGTTATACACAAGGTTGAAGAGAGTTATGAATCTGAACCATATTCTGAGGAGTGATGTTGAAGATGCTATTGATACGTCAGACATACAAAGAATTGGTTTTCATCGACAGAGGTGCCTAGGGACCCACTTATATAATACTCAGACAAATGGAAAACAGGATTAATCCACTTCTGTCGAATGTCTGGAGATTACTACTCTGCAGTTTAGGCTATCAAATAGTAATAGGCTTACTGTGAGTTAGTCATATTTTGTACTGAAGAGGTTTACAACTTGATTGTGAGAGTAAAGGGAAGGTAATTGCGTGGTTTAGACATGTTAAGGTAGGATGAGCAGGCAGTCAGAAGTAATGGTTATGAATGTACCAAGACAAATATCAAAAGTCATACAGGTCAAACTCAGGCAGAAATTGTACAGGATGGAAGAGTAGAGAGAACTTGTAAGATGTTGAATTCTTTAAAGAAAAAAATCATTGTGAAAATGACGATATATAGTGCAAGGTTGCAATTTGATAACTTCATAAAGTTAGTAGTACTATACACTTTACATTTGAATTTTTGTTTCAGGTTTTAGATGCACCAGAACTTCAAGATGACTTCTACTTAAATCTAGTTGACTGGAGTTCCCAGAATGTTCTCTCTGTAGGGCTTGGTAACTGTGTGTATCTCTGGTCAGCGTATACATCCCAAGTCACCAGGTTATGTGATCTGTCACCTGATGGGGATACTGTGACTTCGGTTTCTTGGTCGGAGAGAGTAAGTTACCAGTTTAGTTTTGTAACCATTTTGATTGGAAATGTTCAACAATTTGTATTATCATTTTATTCAACAGCTGTGGAACAGTTTGTATCAGGCATATTTAGTTGACTAAAGACTGGTGTCCTATATAGTTTAAAGATTGCTGCATGAATTGAGTAAGGAGGGGGGTGGATGTCTGGAGTGGTCCAGTGGATGTGTGGAGTGGTCCAACTGTGTGTAATTAAAGACATTTTTTAAACTTGAAACATTCAGTATGTAGAGCAAAAAAGAAGTGGTATTTCTTACAAGGATGTCATGGTCCTGAATGAGCTTGCTCTATAGGTGTTCAGTTGCTTGCACTTTTCCTTTGAGCACTGCTCTCTGGTATGATACTATTGGATACAGTAAAAATATTTGCTCATCTGAAGAGTGTGTTTTGAGTGTTCTTGATAACAGTTAAAAGCAAAAGCTTTTGGCTTTAAGCAGAGCTCTCTCTGGGATGATATTGGATAACAGTAAAATTGTATGCATATGTGAAGTTTGTGTTTTATAGTGTTCTTGATAAGCATTAAAGCAAAATCTTTTGGTTTTAACAAAATTGTGGTTTTGTTCTTCTAGCTTGAGCTTATTTTAAGAAATAATTGCTTAAATTGTTTTCCATGATTTATTTCTCATTTAGTCCATTTAACCCCTTCTTTACCGACAGTATGTTTTGGTAGTACACAGAGTACCACCATTCAAGACTATTGCATAGTACAGGGTACATAAAGATGGTACACACCTACTACCAATCTTCCTCTTTTCAGTTCTAGACCTCTTATGATTTAGTAATTTTGGTTTAAAGGGTTTGGAGCAAAACAAGCATTATTGCTGGCTACAATATACATACATGCACACATACACATATACATATATATATAGATGATAAAAACTTTAGGATTTGGAAACAAGTGTAGTCTATATAGATGATAAAAACTTTAGGATTTGAAAACAAGTGTAGTCTCTCTCTGTGATAGATGAAAAAGAGTTACATGGCAACATTTACTTGTGGTCTCAAGTGTGGCAACTCAAGTGGAAAAGAAGTTAGGGTATAATCATTTCGCCTTGTACTTAAGGGCAGTAATCATTGAATGCATCGTAGGCTCTGGCGCTGTTGTTTATTACAATGATAAGTGAAAAAAAGATGTAACCATGAAACCATGTTAATTTTTTTTAGACATACAAGCATGAAAATGTAAACAATCTTTTATGCAAGTATAAAACTATTTGTAATTTTAATTTTCTGTGCTTCTCTTCTCTTGTCTTCTTTCTGTGGAGATACTTCAGTAAAAAGTTCATACATGAAGAGAAATGATTACACTAGCCACGTAAATTGTGACCCATTTATTTTATATTTATTTATTTCATTACGGAGCAAATGCAATGTTTACATTTGGTTAAGCTTCGCGGTAAAGAAGAGGTTAAACGATTCTGTGGATCTGGCTAACCAATTTCATTAACATTGTAGTGCTGCAGAATTAATACTACATCCATAAACAAAGTCCTTTAGGACAGCCTTGTGATATTTTGGGAATATGAATATTCTTCATATATAAAAACAGTAGTATTTTATATATATTCATTTTCACAGAACTCATCCTGAAGTATAATTCACGGGAATTACTATCGTAATCATAAGATTATAATATTAATAATGATATATATTTTAACTCAGTTTGTGTTTTCTTAGTTGCCATAGAGAAAAAGAAAATGCTTGATGATAGTGAGAATGCATTCATGAAAATTGATCTTCATTGATTTTCCCTGCAAATTGCTTGGCGTTTACTAGTAATAGTAAAGTGTGTGTATAGCTTGAACTAGTCTCATTGTCTTGTTAGGCTCTTGTTCGTTGCCTCTTGCATTTAATTTTGACCCTTGGTTTTGTTAGTTGATTGCCCGTATACCACAGTGTACTTTGTTATCAACTTATCAACCAAGTTTCAGTCCTAGTAAGAACTCTGTGGAAATAATAATATACTCAGGGAAATTGATTAGATCATGTATTCATTCTCAGACCATCAGAAATGTATAACTATGTGCTATCTGAAATGTAACATGAATCATCATATACGTATGTGTATTTTCAGAGCAGCTAATTATCTTTAACCCCTTTTCCCTGCTCCAACTCCATGTGTGTTTGTGGATGAATGTGGATGTACTAGATTTTTTGCTAATTTCTGTCTCTATATGTATATCAGTAGAAGCTCAAACTGACTGCTCAGAATGACCATCTGTTTGCCCCTAATCTCTTTAATAATGATTTTTAGAGTCTGGTTTGGTCGAAGCTAAATTATTATTATTGGTTTTACTGTTTTAAAGTAGTAAAGGAAGACTACTGAGTCACATTTCAAAATTTCATATGGGTCACTTGAAGTAATCATAAAGGATAACTGAAAATAGAGCATGTATGAACAAGTTGGACACTTAGTTGAAAAAAGACAAAAAGGGACAAGTAAAGAGTAAAAGGCAGAAAACTGTGCAGTTGGTGCTGAAGGGTGATACCCTCATCCATAAGGAGTAGAAGTGAAATTGTCGTTTCTTCATCAGCTTCCCCTTTTAGAATTACAGTTTATACTTGTATAATATATCAGATTTTTAATTGTCTACTGTCTTAAGTCTATATAATGAATATACCTGATTGGGTAGTAAAACACATTTTTGTAGAGTTGTTATTATTGCCATTAGAATCTTGTAGTTTTATAACTTTCTTCATGAAGAAACTGAAATTTTTAACTTCCATGAAGAAACCAAAATTTTTAAACCAAAGAATTTAAAACATGACTCATTTTGTCTTTAGGATTTAAAATAAAATGTTGTGTCTGACATAACATGAAAAGTAAAGCAAGTAAAGTTGATTGCTATAACTGAAAATGTACTTTTAAAATTTTTTTTATATGCTTGAGCTTGAATTGCCCCTTTTATATGAAATTATATCAAAATTTATTCTAATTTAAAGGGAAGTCAAGTTGCAGTTGGAACACACAAAGGTTTGGTTCAAGTATGGGATGTGGCAAGCAGCAAAAGAGTCTGCATTCTTAATGGCCACAATGCCAGAGTAGGAGCTTTAGCTTGGAATGGTGACGTCCTCTCTTCTGGATCAAGAGACCGCCTTATCCTACAGAGGGATGTTAGAACTCCTTGTATCATTCCAGACAGACGTCTAGCAGGGCACAGACAAGAGGTATTGTATGCATTGCTTGACTTATCTGTTTAAAGTTTTAGTGGCATAGTTTATTCTTTTTAATTCAGAGTGAAATATTTTGTACACTTACTTTCAGTAGTTATTTTACTAATTAATTGTAATTTACAAATATATTCTGTTTCTTCTCATTTGTAGTCATTCATTGGTGTATTTGACTAATTATTTTTTTACAAATAATGAAGTGTGATAGCCCTTTCTGAATATTAGTTCCTTACGTAAATCTTCTAGGGCATTAAATAAAAGTAGGAATAAATATAGCACTGCTTTTTTTAGCTGGTTGTATGTTAGTGTTGATAATCCATTTATTTTCTGTAGGTGACAACTGTATTTTTTAACAACTGTGAATATTTAATAAGACTTTTATGATGTTACTCCCCAGGTTTGTGGATTGAAATGGTCCCCAGATAACCAGTGTTTGGCATCAGGTGGTAATGACAATAAGCTGTATGTTTGGAATCATCATTCACTTCTGCCAGTACAAACATATACAGAACATAATGCTGCTGTTAAAGGTAATTTCTGGTAAATTTTATTTTACTGAATCTTTATACTATGCATTTATTGGTAAAATTATTGGATTCTTTGAATATTTCATTAGTTTTTTCTCCTACTGTTATGTGCATGACATGTGTAGGGCTGATGCCTTTGTATAATAAGGCGCCTTGTGAGGTTATTTAGACCTGCGATAATTTACGCTAAGGTCGGTTTGTTATGACTCTCCATTCTCATTGGAGTGTCTTGGATTTCGCTGATAATTTCTAAGTCAGTGTCTTCTTTGGGTATGAAGGCGGAGTTGTTTCAAACTCATGATGATAATTTCTAAGATCATTCAGTATCTTCTTTCTGATGTGGGGTTCTAATGTCGAAACACGGGGTTCTAATGTCGAAACACAGTGTACGGAAATATCTGTATTCTTGCTAAGTCTACATTGTGAAGATCAGATAAAAATGTACAGGTCTGCCAATGATGCTGGCTAATTCAAGTCTGACTACAATCTGGTTTACAAATCATAAAGTGAGCAGACAGTAGCTCGAACATACGAACATACACACAGATGACATAGATTACAAGTCATGTAGGCCGCCTGGGTTATAGGTCTCTGTGGTTGTCTCAAGCAGGAAGCTTTGACAACCGTTTACAAAACAATAGATTTGATGACCACAGATGACAGCAAACCAGACACTGACTGATACAACACGTCATCATAGCCTACTTTATCTTATCTGGTCTGATCACATTCCTGCAAGCAAACTGGTTGACCTCTTGGGTCACTGGTTTTAATTAATCATAGTTTTAGTTTTTATATATGGAATAACATTCCATATTTTATATTATGTAACACTTACACATGTAGTCAGTTTTTGTAAACATGAAGATACAAAGTAATACTGTCAGGTATAGATATGTTCTGAGATATAAAGCGAATGGAGGCCTTTATCCAGTTTCTCATTTTAGGTGTTTCTTTATAAGTCACCCACTTGAGATTTACAATATTAATTTATTTCACATTTAAGAACTGAAAGAGTTTTCTAATGAGTGTCCTTCATTAATGTTGTGCACCTGGTATAAATGTTGGATCCTTCCATGTAGCCGTTGAGTGAGGACATCAAACATCTTCTCAAGGGAATGAGTTTAGTTTTATCACTGGAATAATACATAATAACAATAAGGGTGACTTTTCATCCTAGTAAAAGGGAATAGGTAATTTGTAGCCATGTGTTGTCAAAAATTGTATTTTTATGACCTTATAAGCTTAGAATTTTCTCTTCAATGCTGTTACTTTTTGAAAACTGAATTGTTTAAATGTTTTTCTTGAGTTTTCTAGCATTTTATTGATATTACCATTATTAAGTTGCTTGGAGACCGCCAAGGTACATCTCTAAATTCCCAAAAGGCTTGTCAGATAGGTCTGTTTTTCTTTGAGTGTTTGACATAATAATTTAGATACACTTATGGTTTCCAATTTAAGGCTTTATTCATTTAATAACTGAGGAAGTATGAAAATATTAAGTAATTGTTTGTATAGAATTTAGTTTAAAAACATCATGCATGATATCTTCTTATTGATGATCTTTTCAGCTATTGCATGGTCTCCACACCATCATGGATTGCTTGCAAGTGGAGGAGGGACAGCTGATCGCTGTATACGATTTTGGAACACCCTGACTGGACAACCAATGCAGAGTGTGGACACTGGGTCTCAAGTTTGTAACTTAGCTTGGTCAAAGCATGCATCTGAATTGGTAAGTTTGAGATTTAGCGTTGATATCTTATTTTTGCCCATTGCTACAAAGATTTCATTTGTTGATTATATGCAAGCTCTTCCACAGAAGAATAAAGTAGTAATATAGTGGAAAAATATTTATTCATCTGAAAGCAAAACAAATCCATAAAACAAGCTTCTTTGCAATTAATGGGGCTAGAAAATGAATTTTGTTAAAGCTACCATTAGCCTGTAGATGTTTTATTTCCATATGGATTACAGAGGAGTAGATAAACATGGCAGCTCTGTGGAATCTTGTAAAACTGCACCAAACCAAAATTGTTGATATAAAGTTCCTTACTCATATATTCACTAGTCACCACTCTTTATTATGATCATTATAGTTTACAAAATTAAATTGACTCCCAGAAGAAAATCTCTTCCCTTTCAAATAGATGATTGTGATCACTTATGAATAGGAGCCTGTACCTATGCCAGAATCTGCAAACAGTTGCTTTAGTTAGCTGGCTAAAATGTTGCATGCAGAAGGCTATGAAAATTATTGATAGCAAAGGAAAGGATAGACATGTATAGAAACCTATACATAAAGTTTATTCATGTATACAAAAAATAGATGTCAAAGCAGAACAATTGTTTAGAATCCTGTATTTTTTTTTTATCAAATTAGTGTCTCCTTTGTTACTAAAGGCCTCATCATGATTTTTATATATACTTTATTGTATTTTTGGGCATATAGGCACACCCCAATTTTGGCAGGCTTAATCTGGGGAAAGTTTAAAAAAAAAATGCAGCTAATCCCAGGGACACTGGCTAAATGTCTAATACTTTAGCCACTTGACCCTTTTACTGGTTTGTACATGCCACTACATGACCATTTGTGCTAGTTATAAGATTTCCATGTACGTGTGGGAATCAGGAAAATTGAGACCGACACCTTTTGTAAGCTATCATGTTAGGCAGGGTTTCAACACTTACGTTGAACACTAACTGCTATCTGCCAACAATACTGAAGCTAACAATCATCACCATTAATATTATCAACTTCCACTGCTGACACCATCTGTATTACCACCACAAATACAAAGCTATTATCATTGCTCAAATAGCAGTGCCATCACCATGATTGCCTGCAAACAAGCATAGTGGAGTGAGTTGTGACTTTATCAGAGCTTACAGTAATAAAGAAATACTACTGAATATTACCATAGTTTATTGGACTTTCTACGTGACTGAAATATGTTTGTTTAAATATCTATATTTTTTATTTTTCCTTGAACTTGTAAGAGTTACAGTACATCATTAATTGTAATGAACTGCCAGTAAACACAGTCACAATAAGATTTTTTGGCAGTACTGATTGCTCTCCTATGTTATAAGCAAACAACAGCGCATGGCTTTTGCAGACACAGGTTTGCTTATTATGTACTGGATAACTGTAGTATTTGTAATGTATTACTATTATTATACCTGTACAACTGTTTCTGTAATTTATGATATTTAGGTGCTAATAGTTCTGCACAAATTTGGGAAACACTTTTGTAAGGTGTTTGGAGTTCGTTTGCAGTCCCGCTAGATATACTGTATTAGTGAAACTATCCCTTGCCATTACCTTGAGCACATAAGGCGCAGGATGATTTTCTAAGACTTTTAAGTGTGCCTTGTATGCCTGGAAATGTTGTATATGGGACTCCTGTCCAAAGCACCTAAGATGATGAACTGGGATATTGAACTGACAGAGCAAAAATTCAGAAGTAGTACAAAGGTTGATGCCCAAAATGTATGAGTAAAACAATTTTGAAAGGAAGGGCAGACAGTATTATACAACAAGATTTTTAACCTTTGAAGTAGTTTAACGAGACCATCAAACCACATTAAGAGGCTAATGGGGCATGACTGAAAATTAAAGAAAGGTGGAGTTGTAGAACATGGACAGCTAGGTTGGGGGAGGCTAAAGTAAATGGATGAAAGGTAATACGGTAGGCAGAAAGTAATGAAGTGGGCTGAAGGATACTTGCACTGATGTTATATTTACCATCTGCAGTACATATAAGGTGCACAGAACTGAAGTTGAAAATATTTGCTACTTAAGGAACATGATGGTCTGTGAACAGGTACTATTGAGACTGTAACAATAAGGTGGATGAAAGGGAAGGTGATAGCCAGACCAGTAATGTATAAGAGAATCCAGTTATTGTAACAGAGATTTTTAGAAAGAAAATGGAAATTTTTCTTCTTCTCATCACAAAATAGATTCATTACTAAGTGAATTAAGAGGATCATGTAACATGAAGTAATGAAAGAGAAGTTGAGCTCAGAGGCTAAAATTAAGTGAGATGAATTTGAACAAGAACAGAGGAGAGGAGAAATTAGAAGAATAGTATAAGGCAGTCCCCAGGTTACGACGGGGGTTCCGTTCTTTAGACACGTCGTAAGCCGAAAATCGTCGAAAGCCGGAACATTGTAAAAAATCCTAAGAAAACCTTACTTTTAATGCTTTGGGTGCATTGAAAACCATGTAAACTGCATTCTTATTGCATTTTTCATAAAAAAAACTTCAAATATTGATTATTTGGCATTTTTGGTGTCATATTTCATCTGCCAGATGAGCATTGTAGGCGTCGTAACCCTGAAACATGCGTCGTAACCCTGGAAATAATGTCTGATGAGTATAATTGAGAAGCGCCTTAACCTCGGAACATCGTAACCCGAACTCGTCGTAACCCTGGGACTGCCTGTATTTGCAAGTAGCAGGAAGATCAGTAGGAATGCCCCCTTTACAAGCAGTCCCCCAGTTAACAGGGGCGGGTTCTGTTCCTAGCTGAGCAACACTAACCAAAAATCACTGATAATTATGGTAATAAATTACCATGAAACCAGAACACGTTAACTTATGCCACCGATAAATGAGGACTGCATGTATATAGACAATGAGAAAGGGGTACCTAGAAAAAGGCCTAGAGAAAGGGGTACTTAGAAAAAGGTCTAGGGAAAGTGGTACCTAGAAAAAGGCCTAACCCAGGTGGGAATTCAGTCAGAAAGCATACAAAATGAAAGGGAGGAGAGAAATCCATTTATGTCAGACTTAAAAAAGAAAACTGGTGTAAAATGGTTGAGTAAGGATTTTGAGAACTGTGTTGTAACGAGAGTAATGTTTCAGAATTCAAAGACTTTTCTCTTAGGGTTGGATTAGAGGATTTGTTCATATGGGATAAAAATCAAAGGAGGAGGAAGTTAAAGAAGGTGGCTAGCAGGTAAAAGAGATGAAAAGGGAACAGATGTAAAGTAGAAGAGAGAGAGCAGTTCAGATGAGATATAACTGATGCTGCTTGAAATCTTTGATGATGTTAAATGTTCAGCGCTATGAACTTGAACCATACATCTGAGTAGGGTTGTCCTGAAAAGTTTGCTGTAGATACATTTGTTAGGTCGTTGTGGGCATCACCCTCTTTGGAAAAATAATTAGGTATATCAGCGTTTTAAGGGTGTCTGTGTGAAATCAGAGGATTAGGTAATGATGCATGAAAAGCCATGACCCCAAAAGATTTTGAGATTAAATAAATAGATTATGTGCTAGACCTACCCTCTGAAAGAGGAAGAGGAAGAGGAATTCTGATCTTCAAGATGATTTTGATTTTATTCATTTTGCTTTTGTTGGGTAAGAATTATTGGTAAATGAAACATTTTATTTGGTAGCAGTTTACTTATGTGTACTAAATTACTTTTTTGTATAAGTCATATATATAATACAGTAAATGATTGGGAAAAATTTTCCTAACTCTGAAGTCTCGGGTGACAAAGGGCAGAACCAAATTGAGTACTATATCTCTTCCTGTGGTGTGGGTTTATTTAGGCTGAATTCATTTTTTTCTTTTATTATAGGTTGATTTCATTTACTGTAATGATACAGTATGTTTCTGGTTCGTTGTATGTATATAGAGATTATTCAGTTTTCAAAGTTATAGTACACATTTTTTCCTTGTAATCAAAATATGTAGATTGGGTCACTGAAGAACTATTAAATACTTTCATTTATCAAACTGCATCATATTGGGAGTAACCAGAACTATAGGGTATTACAGGAAATGTCAATGACTTAATGGGAATTTGAAGTTTAGAAAGAGGTGAATGACTATTATGGTATTGTTTGAACTTTTCTTAGTAGTACCGTTACAATTCAATTCCAGGTATCTACACACGGTTATAGTCAAAATCAAATTCTGGTGTGGAGATACCCATCTCTGGCTCAAGTGGCAAAATTGACAGGACACACGTACCGTGTTCTGTATTTAGCAATGTCTCCAGATGGAGAAGCTATTGTTACTGGAGCAGGAGATGAAACTCTAAGATTTTGGAATGTCTTCAGCAAGGCAAGATCACAAAAGGTAGGTCAGCTGGATTTTATTATTTATTATTATTATTTTTTAAGATGGCATATTTTTTCTGACCATCTTAATTCTTCAGTGAATTATTACTATTATTATTATCATTATTGCTATCATTGCTATTAGTCCAAATGTGCAAAATGCCCTCATGTGAAAAGAGAAAAAGGGAAGAATTAGTATACTATGTAAAAAAATAAGCACCATTACAGGTAACTAAAGAAACTAATGTAATTGCGGAGTTCAATAATTGCCTTGAAATTCATCACTCATTCTTGCTTGCACCAGCAGTTTTTTCTCAAGTCAAAAAGTTGGTTTGGATTATTTTTGTAGCCTAGTTGATGGATCACCATTTTTCTTGTTAGAAGTTAAGCTAATTATTATGCTATTAATATTATATAAGTCTAAAGACTAAAAGAACTTAAACAAATGATAGCAAAATTTATACATAATTTTTCACCAGCCAGGGAAGAGTCTTTATAATAAATAATCACTTTATAGTTAGAACTTATGGTGTATAGTATCATGAAATAAAAATCATCTTCTGTAAATATAGAGGAAATACATTATCAAGAAATCAGTCAGATAGGCCCTCAAGCTGGTAATTGTCAATCTCAATAGGTTTTTGGCCATCATCCAGTGACAATCATTGGATGCACAATATTGGAGAGATATGACAGCAAACTTAAGTTTCTATGAATTCTAAGTTAAAAGATTGTTATGCAGACAGCTCCAAAAATACATTGAATTTTTCAAACTGCAATATGAATCCTCATAAAATTCACAAGGTGAATGCTATGTGATGGGGACAGGGAATAGTGCCACCAATGCACTTCAAACACGGTGCTCTATAGGTATTACTTACGGTTCTTTGCAGCATCCCTTTGGCCCCTAGCTGTAACCTGTCATTCCTTTTACTGTGCCTCCTTTGATATTCTTTATTCCTTATAACTCTCCACCCTCTTCTAACAATTGTTTCATAGTGCAACTGCAAAGTTTTCTTCCTGTTACACTTTTGTAACCTTTTACTCCTAATTTTCTTTTAAGCACTGAATGACCTCGTAGGTCCCAGTACTTGGCCTTCAGCTTATATTTTGTATACATATTCTATGTGATAATGTGACTATACAATACTATTTTATTTCAGGAATCCAAATCAGCTCTGAATCTCTTCACTTCATTGCGATGACTGACATGTAATAAATATAATTTTATGCTTACTGTAAATATTTAAATGTTATATTTCTATTTTTGAGTTCCTTATTTGGGTTTTGTGTGCATCTTTGATCGATGCAATAGCAATGTGAATGATACGTACGGATACAATCCTTTGCTTTTCTTAAGCCTGACTACTTAGGGTATTGTTAGGGGAAGGGTTTTTTTAAGTTGTTATTAAATTTTTTGTTGGTCGTTGCAAGGTATGATTTAGGTGAGAGACAAGTAGCTGATAGCTGTTGCTCTTATCAATTTGTTTTGTTGCTATTATGTTATTATTTTCTTATTTAGCTTTAATTTTGTGGAGGCTATTGTGTAGGACAAAAAAGTGCCTTTTGTCATGCTTAGTCTGAAAGGGAACGAGTAAATGGATTATGGGGAACAGGATAAGTGATAGTTCTTCATCATAAGACAGGGACAATTGTAGAAATGAATAAGAATGGAAGCAGAGTGATTCAGCAGCATCTCGGTAGCAAGAGAATTACAGTAGCCATTCAACCAACTATTGTATTCAGTGGATTGATTATGCTGAGAAATATAGCCTGCTTGATTAATGTTACTTGGTCTTTAAAGACCAACAACAAGCTTTTCTTATAGCAAAGGAATACTAATTTATTAGTCACAAATAAGATGGTGAATCTTTAACAGACAAATGTAATTGGGAGTGAAGGCTGTAATT
Organism: Macrobrachium nipponense; assembly: GCF_015104395.2. Classification (NCBI taxonomy): domain Eukaryota; kingdom Metazoa; phylum Arthropoda; class Malacostraca; order Decapoda; family Palaemonidae; genus Macrobrachium; species Macrobrachium nipponense. The sequence continues at coordinate 64,024,436 of NC_087209.1, forward strand.
TTCTGTCCATATTGTCTGTAATTCACTTCTGCCAAGACAAGATATTATAAGACCATCCTAAATTTCAAAACAGTGTTCCCTATGGGAATGAATAAGACTACCCTGTATGTTATATATGAATAAAAAAAAAATTGGCTTTGAAATATCAAAGGTACATGATTTCGTCAAATTTGATTTAGAAATTGCATATTCGTGCCAATGCAAGTGCAAAACTCAAACACCCAACATGGTTGGTAAATGAAATTTTTACTTTTATTTTCATCAGATAGGAAGGGTGAAAAGAGAGGAAAATGTTAAATGTTCTTCATGAAGGTGCTTATCACTCATTTTAGTATCACTATTAATGTTATTTATAATGCTGTAGTTATTCAAAATGTTTACCCATTGTTTGAAATAATGCTAATAGGTCATTAGCTTGCTAAGCTAGTAAAATGGCCATTTGTGATGTGAGAGAACATAGTTATGACCAGTTAATGTGAAAATATCAAAACTTAAAGAAAGTCAACAAATAGAACTTTGGACACAAGTCCTAAAATGAAGACAAAATGATGGCATATTGACAGCACCTATGTAGCATCTCATCACACTCTTGATCATTTACATCCATAAGACTGAGTGGAAATTTATTGCACCAATTTACTGGGGATGGAATGGCAGACCTCTCATTCATGGCAGTGCGTATTGTTGCATCTCAATGACCGTGGATGCTGACCCTGCCAGGTGAGTTACATGCATTAAAAGTAGTGCAGACACCAGAGGTGGTGGTAGAAGTTTTTCGTTGAAATGAAGATGGACAAGGATGGTATTTCTCAGTGATTATTTTAATTCTTAGTTACTGTTGGGAAAAAGTAAGCTACATTTCCAACCAATTAATGTAAAGTTCATGGTGTAAAGCGAATGGTTGACCGGGAGCATGGTACAAGAATGGATGACCAACAGAGTCTTAAGTGTGCTGGAGCTCAGACTTGTATCCTGCTGACTACAGCTCTCACTGAAGCTCATGATTGGAAAATGTGTATGCAACAACTAATGTGAAAGAAAGGGAGTTGGAACACCTTGTGGTAGAAGTACAGGTTTTTCAAGAGAGAATATTTAACCGTTGCAGTACTATTTTCTGAGGCAATTTTTGAAATGGCAGGAAGATAAAAAGAAAGCTTGGATGAAGTGGAAAAAGATTGTTTGTAAAACAAAAGTATCCCATAAATAAACAAGCAAAAAATTTTAAGATGTGTGCAGCAAAGCTTGCACTATTGTATGTAGAAGAAAAATAAGGAAAAAGAAGTCAAATTAAAAGATTTTACAATGGTATGACTAAATAATGCCAAGATCCATAGATTGTATAGATGGAAGATTATATTTTAAACAAGTGGTAGAGATGAGGTATCCATTGGTTGGAAAACAGACTTAGCTGTTGAGATTTGAGACATGAGTGAGGGAATAGCCATTCAAAGTATTAGGACAAAGACCTTTAGAAAAGCTAGGAAATGCAGAATAAATTCAAAATTGAAGATGTAGACCAGGTGGGAATGCAACAGAAAAGTGCCGTGAGAAAGGAGAGAACTGATTTAAATTCTAACCTTGTGGAGGTAAAAAGCCGATATAAAAATGGTGGCGTTAATGAGTTTACTGTAATAGGAAAGTTTTTTTCGTCATCTCTTAGAACAGACAAGAAGTAATGCCTTCAACATGGTATGGCTGTTGGTGTCATCTCATAGGAAGCCACATTGAAGGTTTATGGCTCTGGCCTAATTATGTATTAATATGCTTTAGCTTAGCAGTAACTTAAACCTCCTGTAGTTTGAAATCTTATCACCTGACCAATGATATCCAAAAATTGTCAGTGGGTGCTAACAAGGAACTTATTGCTGAATTTTTTGTTTTTTGTGCAATTACATTTTTTTAATTTAGTTGGTAATAGGGATTTAGAAGTTATATTAAGATCATGCCCCGTATTCATTTTGGATGCAGGTGATTTATCTTTGGTTTAGCTGTATTACTGTGCATGGTGCAAGATCTCATTTTCAGTTCAACAGGAGCCTAAAAAGTACTGCTGTATTTGGACAGCCGATGACCTAGTTTACACAAGGACTACAGAATTTTGTAGGGAAGTTAGCTGCTGCTCTTTAGTCTTAAACTAGTTTAGTTGGTGAGGGTCATCATATATTTTTATTTATATATATATATATATATATATATATATATATATATATATATATGTATATGTATATGTATATGTATATGCAGCTTGAAGCAGTCACTTAACTGTGCTGTAGACAAGATGTGATGGCTAACAGATGCATAGACTAGTTGAAAAATCAGTGGTGTAAAACAGAATAGGGTATGCAAATTTTCTGAGGTATTTGGCCTTCACAGGCTAAGTGGAGAAACAAGAATAAGACGTGCAATAGTTTTGGAAAATTTCCATGTGTGAGTAACCCTTGAAATCTGCTGGTAGAAGTAACTTGGGATCCACTTATGTATCGTTTGTAAGTTGAAGCACTTGAATTGATGTTTCACAATCACTTATTAGGTATATTAGGCTTATGGAAAGCAATGGTTTGTACACTAAAACTTTTTAAACATTTCAGTATTAAGAAGATAATAGGATTGTGTATCATGCCAGTATTTATGTCGGTATGGGCACAATAGCAAATCAGATATTTGTGTTCGGCAAAGATTTTGTATTTCAAGATAAATATAAAGTCATCCTTTAGTCTGTCAACATCATCTGCAGATTGGAACTTGTCATTGAACATGTGTATTTAATTTGCAAGTTGTGATGCACAAGTGCTGTGTAGGTACTTTTCATTCATATTTAAATAGAACTTTAGTTCACGAAGTAGCTCTTTTGTATGGCATCAGGGAGCAGTCGGGTAGAAAAGCAGTGAACTCTTTCTCTGAATTATTGAGTGATTAGGGCATCTTGCAGGAAATACAGCCCTTTTTTGCAATCATAAGTTACACAGATTTTTTTTTTTTTTTTTTTTTTTTTAATTATTCTCATGGAAATCCCAGTTGTTGCACAGCACGATTTCCTATGAGCACCTTTGGAGGGATGTTTTGTCCTGTACACCACTGGTTTTTTTGCATTTTGAAAACTTTTCAGATTTTGTCATTTTTGCAGCTAACAAGTTCAAAGATAAGAAAGACAGACCTGAATATTATTGTTAGTCTTTCCTGTCATTGAACTTGTAAACTAAGGAAAGTGACAATACCAGTAAAAAGACTAGAATTATTAATAAAACTAGTGGTTCAGATAAAAGTTCTAGTGCCCATGCAGTATTATATATAGAAAGACATCTTACATCTTGAACAAATTCATTTTATATTGTGGATAAATGCAAAGTTCATTAAATAAGGGCAACTTCATTAACTTTCTGAGTGCCAAGCCCTCTACTAACCATGTTATTTGGAATATATTGAATTGTTATTAATCTTTTTATAACAAACTGTGATTGATTCCAGCTCTTAAAGTAAGATTAAACTACATCTAAGACAAATGTTAAAGACATACACCAAAAAATGTAGCAGAGGTGGTGAATACCAAAAATAAGGCAGTAGTATTCAATATACAAAATATTTCTGTTCAATCACGTTGCTTTTACTAGAGGATACAGTAGAGGGCAAAGGTTCCTGCTTTTACTTAGATGTTTTCTGATCTGCCCATACCAAAAATACAATTGTATGTATAGTATATGTGTATATTCTACAATAATGTATATAGTTTTATTGTGTAGATTTGTGTATGTGGTTGCATAGATGCTTTTATGTTCTTGACAAAGGTTTGGTTATTTTCATACTGTTAACTCCTCTATTATAGAATTTTTGCCAAAAGATTATTTTTGCTTCACTGAAATCCCAGTAACAGAAGGCCTCATGGTGGATTCATTCACATCAATTTATCAGTCCTTATCAAAATGAACAATGGTAAAAGAGGCTTGTTGTAATTGGTAACATAAAGACAAAATGTAGTAGGATAAGGTCATTAAAATCACTTATACATATCACTGGTCAGAGTAATTAACCCCCATGATGTAACTTGGTGGTCACCATTTTTCTTGCTCAAAGTAGAATATCTTCCTTGATGTCTTCACTTATCTCATCACAACTGTTGTGTTTTTTATTAGTAATTTATAATAAAAACAACCTTTCAGTATATTTTACTTCATATTTGACTTAGTGGTCTGGTTGAATTTAGGTAAAATGAAAGCATTTTCCTACTAAATTAGAGAACTCATTTATCAGAACTTTGGCCTTGTATACATATGTTAAGTTCCAACATCATCTTTGTGTGTCTTTCTCATTTATTGCACCATTTAAAGATATTGTGAATTTGGACATCAGGTTGTCTGTTGGTTTCTTCATAATTATTGTTAGTTTTAAATCTTGGAGAATATCAGTGTTATACATTATCCACCAGCCTTAATTTTCAAAATTTGGTAAACGTCTTCCTTTCAAGAATATATAAATTAATATTTTTAGGTAGCAGATATTTAAAGTTATGTAACACAAAATATCACACATAAGAAATTTAATTGTATTTGCGATTGATTATAGCAACCATGAGCATTGTCAGCCACCTGGTTAGTGGGCAAGATATGTTGAGGGTCAGTTGTTCACAGATAAAGATTACTTCTATTGGTTTGTTTGTCTTTTATTGGCTACTTAATTAAATCTGCTCCTTACACAGGCTTCATATCTCACTTATCAAAATTTTTTTTTATACAACCTGTTATTTTGGAGTCTTAAGTTTCAGCAGTAAATCATTACCTAAATGACCATTTTGATTATGATTCTGTGATATTACAGGATTGCTTAACAGTTCAGTACCACTGTCTGAGTTTCAAGTTTGTGAATGAATTCACCATAGATAGTATACTCTGCGATAGTATACTCTGTGAGCTCAAAGTCTGATATTTTTTGGGGGGTGAGTTAGGAATGTATTTTGTAATTCACACTTGTACAGAGGTAGTAATGTAGTCATATTGTTATTTTTGTAAATTATATTAAGCTTTCTGTACGAATGTAGATATATGTAGTATATAATATTGTGGTCATACAACTTTTGTGCATTTTAGATTCTTATATTTATAATGTTAGGTAGTAAGTTCAGTTTCATCATGACTTAAAATTTTAGTCAGATATTTACATAAATGTCAGCCATAATTTTATTTTGCTTAAAGTAAAGAAAATTGTACCAGGCATTGTTCAAGAATGATTGTATTTGAGATATTATAAATGTACAAATTTCTTTATGTAACTACTCACTAGCAGAGAATGAAAAAATATTCTTTACCCCTAAATACTTTGTGCTCTTTCTCCATTGTTAATCGGGTGGTGCCTTTTCATATAACCAAGTTTCCAAACTGTGGTGTGCTTCCATCGTATGTGTTGATGATTGTATTAAATCCAGTAGAATATGCATTTTTCATCTCGGCATTATTTTTTCAGACTTAGGTTTCATACATTTTCACTTTGCTAGTTTATTGTCCACTAACATTTTTTAAAACCTGTAAGACACTTGATGTGTAAGATCTTTAGGTCTTACACGCAGTATTTGCTGTAACTGACTGAAGGGTTGGTTTCAGGGTTAATGGGTGGGTCAGTTGATATCTGAGTGATTGAACATGCAATTATCAACCATCAGTTATTTGTAGCCAGCTTAAAATTTGTTGTTTAGTAACAACCATTAATTATCTGTAGCCAGCTTAAAATTTGTTGTATAGTAATAGCTATTTTAATTTTGGTTTTATGGGTAGGATAATTATTCAAAGTTCATTAACTTCTTTCATCATTCCTTTATGATATTTTTTATTAAGGAGTAGGATTTCTGCAAATATAAGGAATTAATTGGAACATGGAACATGAAATTTAGGCCAAATACCAAGTGCTGGGACCTATGAGGTCATTCAGCACTTTTTAGGTAAATTGGCTCTGTCTTTACATGTTATAGTACCTTTTATTAGGTTATTATTTATCTTTTAGAAATTAACATTAGATGATTTTGCCAATGACAGCATTCAGTGATTATTTTGGCTTCTCATAGGTCAAGTAAACATTGTCCTCATTGGGCAAAGAGGTCACTTCATTTATTTTGACAGCATTTAAGTAATATCACTGATTTAGCAGATATGGTTTACTTAGCAATAATGTGTAGCTTCATTGTTGAATGTTAAGATACATGAAATGCTATAAAACTGCTACTTACTTGATATCAGACCCATCTAAAGTAATGCTCAAGAGTCACACCCACAGGAAATTAGTAGAATTTAAATTGCCTGTAATATGCTAGTTTAGAACTTTTGTTCATAGCTGACCCTGAAAATTCATACCATCAGGATATGATATTGTAATTTCATTTAATTTTAAGTTTCATATGAATACATGAAGCTTTTGTTTTTATTCTGGTAAAAGTCATGGTGATAATTGAAGGCTGGTTAGTACAAAAACAGAAATTAAACTGTGACTTTGCTTTAAGGAAAGAACTCCCATAGCACATGCCCTGACCCTCCTTTTGACACCCATCATTCTTTATAATCTTTGAGTTTATTTCTCACAGCTTCATGTCACTCTCCCAGTTAGTCAGTGCCCCAGTTTTTGTCATTATTTTGAACTTTCTCTTTTGCTCTTCATGTTTTGTAAAGACTTTTGCTATGTCAGTTACTTTATTTTTTAGTATGCTTTATACAGTACAAATCAGAGCTTGATCATCTCCAATGTGTAGTTTTGTAAGCATTTGTTCCTACAGAAATACAGACCATCACCCTCTATACAGGAGCATCCCTCAGTGCAAGCTGAATCAGTTGTTGAAAGGGAAGGTAGTAAATGGCGGGGGAATACCCCTCAACCATTGACCACCCACTTTTTGAGGAGACATTGATGTGCTCCTGACTACTAGTTTTTTACTTGTTTTGTGCTTGTTTCAGTTTTTTTTGTTTTTAGAGGTTTGAAGGATTAGCTCCTTCATCCCTCTCATATTCATTCTTAATGAATCCCTGCCTTAGTGGCATCAATCAGTGTCTTCCATAACAGCACCAACACACACCCTCTTGATCCTTTCATGAAGGGTACTTAAGAATCAAAACAGGCAGGAAGGAATTGCAGATTTCCTTATTCCTCCCTATTGTCGCTGTCAGTTACTTCCATTCTCTCTCTCTCTCCTTAATGGAAAGGAGTAGAAACCTTCTCACCAGATTGGTGTTAAGACTTCATGTTATCCCTCTCAGAGGTCATGCAAAGTAATCTGTGGAAAGGGCAGCTGGAGTCCCAAGTTTGCTATCCCATCACTTGATGTCTTATCAGACCCTGAGTGGCAGTGATCTGTAGCCAAACCTACAAGTGCGGCAGGCCCTTAGGTTCTTGGGTTGGGAAGAGGCCAAATTCTCTAAATCCAGACCAGTATACAAGACACTCTTCCTTTCAAGAAGAGAAGGAATGACTTTTGACTCATCAGCCTTCGGCATACCATGTATTTACTTGTCAAGTTCCTGTTTTTGACGAGTTGATTTTTTTGAGTTCTTAGTGATTGGGACTTTCATTATTCACAACAAATTTTTTTTTTCTTTTTTTTAAGAAACTTTCTAGTCAGTGTGAATAATGACTACAAACAAAGATTTATTAAAATTAGTACAAACAAAAAGATTAACTGATAAAATGTATTCCAAAAGCTCTTAACAATAACTTCTTAGATGCTTAAGTCTTATGCAATCATAACATGCAAACTGTCATCTAATAACTAAGGAATGTAAATTATATTTGGCAATACATGGTAACATTCAACGTCATACACAAGTTTAAAAGTATCTTAACCTAAAGCTTGTGTCAAAACTGGCAGTGAAGTACAATTTGTTAATCATTTAGTCTGCAACCTTTACAAACATTAGTTAAAATTTATGGTAATGGTCTGCATATGCTTATTAGGAGAATTAACTGTCTTGCGGGTAACAGGTGCATATAAAGCTGTAAGCTGATTCACACCAACATTAGACACTGATGTTGAAGGCCGTATCTGCACGGAAGTAACAGGTGTTGAGTTGGAGCTACCACTTCGAAGTAGAGCTGGCGTTGCAGTCGACACATGAGAGTTGGGTGGACTGGACGTAATTGGTAGCACACTGGTGATTGGAGATGGGGTCGATGCAATTGTCAATAAAGATGACACAGGAGCCAATGAAGGAGAGGTTGCTGAAGGAGGTGGTGGTGGTGATGAGACAGAAATCTCTGCATCATCTTCCTTTTCTTCCAGTTCACCTGCGTCTTTATCCATATCTCCCAGGATGTCCAGCCCCTTTTCACCGTGTTTATGATGAACATTTTCTACATGCCCTTTCAAGTGTTCCTTCTGTGTGAACCTGTACGTGATTAAAAAAAAACACACTTGTTAATAACTAATGGAAATACAAATAAACACTGAGGTATTAATATACTTAAAATTTTCCTGAAAATTACAAACACTCGCTTTAATTGTTTGGCAGCATACAAAATGGCAGACCATTCAAAACTGACATTAGTAATGAACACAAGAGTTTAGATGCTATAAGCATGTGCACAAACTCTCACCTGAAGATTCTTAGTTTCTAGGGGAATACAAACTACATGTTTCATGCATGTGCTGAACTGGCTCTGTATTGACTTAACAAAGGTAAACCCAGTTGGAGATGGAGGAGAGGGGATGTCCTTTCTCACCCAGCTGACACTATCCATGGTCCTTCTGGCTGTGATACAGTTCAGACATATCTTGCATTCTCTTTTTCCATGTGCTGGCTGTTTCCTTTGGGTGAATTTTGTGCCTTTTTTTTTATTTATTCATCTGAAGTGCTTCCTTATGTTATTGGTGCCTTATCTACCTGAATGTGCTATGCTGCGATTGGGTTTTGGTGCTTTTGTGCTCATTGGAGAGCAAACAAGACCAGTACTTTGTTCATATACGAAACAAACCTTCGGTCTTAACATTAGATACTCAGCACCAGCTGGAAACGGTAAAGTTTAAAATAATTGTGTACGCAAGGGACTATTGGCATCTCTGCTTGGTCACGAGACATGTGGAGCCACCCACATACCCCTCTTTAACTTGTGACCCCGTTAGTTATTTTCTTACCGCCTTTTAAGAGAGGACGTGCTTTGCCTCCGTCCTTTTAAAGCCGGTTTAGTTTGCCCCCTGTTGTTTTGAATTTGTTGTTTGGAAGTCCCAGGTATGTGAACATGAAGTCTTCTCATGCTTCGAGACTTCCTGGATATTACAAGAAGCAGATAAATGCCCGGATATTTTCTTCGACGATTTCGTCGTTGAGGTACTCATCATGTAGTAAGTCGTAGGTAAAGAAACTTAAGGTACAGTTAATTCGTTGCCTGTGCTTTGGAATATCACATATTCATATGGATTGCCTGTAAATCCAAAGACTGGGTGTATCAGGATGTGCTTTGGGAAGTAATTATGACTAATTGTGCTCCTTTCCCTGCGGGGAGAGGTGTGCACCGCCATCTTTTCATTCCAAATATGTGGGCAGAGATGATGCAGGTGTGCGGTCGGCGTTAGGCTTATCAGGAGAACCAACCCGAGAAGGACAGTTGGTATGCTATATAACGTCGAGCTGCCATCCAGGGTCCCACGTGATGGATGTCCCTTTTATCCTGATATGCACTGAATGGCAGTCGGATGCGTCGCCATCTGTAAAGAAGCAGATAGTGCAACACGGCACCCTTTGATGTCAGGTTGCTATGCCTACGAGAATAACAACAGCAGCCTTCCACTTCTGGTAGGGTGCTGGCTTCACATCAGAGATGCTCAGTGACGTCATAAACATGACGCCCGCCATGACGTAACTTCACAGCTGCAGCCTACATGGAGACATGCTTCCATTTTCACGTCAAGGTACAAGAGTACTTTACAACTATGCTTTCGGATTTGGAAATTTTTAATGCACATTGTTTTTGAGAGAAATTACAAGCGTTAGGAGATATAACAGTCACATAATGGAAAAGATGCAAGTCTTTCCTCTATATCCTTCCGCTTAGGCGTAACAAGCTTAGGTGACTGGCTCCAAGCCTTTGACGCCAGTGCATTCTCCTGCCAATCCTGGAAAAATAGGGACTTTGTAGCTGATCCTCGAGCCAAGAGAAGAAGTTTCTTCTCCATCTTCGAGCCAGGAGTGTTACACCCCTATTATATGAAAGCACAAGAAGTAGTTGTAACTGTCGAACAAGTGAATGATGGAAGCTTAGTCTAGTGTGGCTGTGAAGAGTTGGAGAAGGCTAGAAATCAGGGACTTCGTGACTGATCCTCGTGCCAAGAGGAGAAGAATAATTTCTTCTTTATCTTCGAGCCAGGACTGTCACTTCCTTGTAAAGTAGAAATGCCACAGCCGGTTGGGTCTCTTGATCTTGGCTGCAAGAGTACCATTAACAGCCTCACGCTTCCATCAAGCGTGACGACGTCATAGCCAAAACCGCTTTCAACATGGCGGTAGTCATGACGTCACAGCCTACTGCTGCCAACCTCTCGTCATCTTCGGTGGCATCATTATATTACACTTTCATTTTGGGAGCACACACTTATGGAAGAATATGAATTTTCTCGTAGGATAAGTGGCTGTGCTGTTATGTGCTCCAGTTATGTTTGGAATAAGAAAGCTTAAGCAGTACTTTAGCTCAGTCAACCTTGGACGGTTGCCTTTTAGGTTGTCAACAGTCCAGTGGTAGCCTAGGTTGTGATAACCATGTTAGCTGTAGAGCTATAACGGCCGTAGAGCTGTAATGGCCGTAGATCCATCACGCCCATGAGAGCTATGAAGGGCTTTGGAAGCATGACGACCATCAGGGCTATAATAGACATGAGTACTATGAAGCCCATGAGGAAATGAAGATCATATGAATACAGCGGACCCCCCGTATTCGCAGATTTCTCTCGGAAACGGAAAATTCGCGCATTCGCGGTATTTTTGTGAGAAATATTCACAAATTCCTGTTTTGTTTTTTTTTTTCTTTCTTTTTCTTTTTCATCATAAAATGCACTTTTTGTGATAAAACTATTAAAAAAACCAAGTATGAAAATTTTGTGTGGGTTTTTCTTGAGTTTTAACTAACAAAATAGGCTGTTATAGCGTTTTTATAGGGGTTCCAAACATTCGCGGGTTCTAACTATTCACGGGGGGTGGTCTGGTACACATCCCCCGCGAATACGGGGGGACCACTGTATGACGATCATAAATAATGTGATGGTCGTAAGGAATACGACGGCCAGAAGGATCAGGACGGTCGTAGGAGGCAACTGTGTAAACAGTGCTGGGTGTACGAATAGTTCGTAAGGGTGCAGTGTTGCCAACTTAGACGGTCATAGGTGGCAACTGTAAACAGTGACGGGCGTAGGAATCTTTCATAAGGGCGCAGTGTTGCCAATTTAGATGAACTTGATACATACGCCGATGCTTTTACAAACTTTTTCCATGGACTGTAGATGTCAGAGTAATGAAATATGATAAAATTGCTCTCATATTTGTATATAGGATTGCAAATAGATACGTTCTCAAATCCTACTGACTATTCGAGATCAAGCCATCGGTGGCCGTCAGAGATCAAAGATGCCACGGCCGTAGGGTCGGATGGTCATGGCGCACCCGGACGTTTGTCAGAGGATAGGAGTGAGTTAACGTCTCCTGTGGCTGAACACAGTACGTTAGAACCGGAGGAAGGAGAAAACCAAGAGTTTCTGGCTTCGTATGTGGAGGTGATTGATTTGATTCTTCAATTCAATAACCTTTCGGGGAGCACGGGGACACCTGGCAGTATGCTTCCCCCGGGGATTGACATGGTGTTTGGATTGAAAAAGGATACGAAGTTGTATGAATTACCTTGTTCAAGTCATGTAGAGTCCGTTTTACAACACGTAAATGCACGGATTGCTGGAAGGCTATGGATTTCTCTTAGTAATTGTATATACAGCCTGAATGGTGGGAATTAACATACTTTGGGTTGACCCTAGAAAACTTCAAACCTTTACAGGTAAGAAGAATTTCCATGTTTTATATACTTGTTGGTATAATCTGGTTTGTTCCTATAAGAATATTGACCAAACACTTCGACTCTTGCACAAGTAGTTAAAGTTAATCGAAAGCTTGGTTCCTTAGAAGTAAAGTACTGTAGAACCATTCTTCTTAATGAAACCGCACGGAAACTTAAGTCGAAAGGAGGAGGTGAACTTCTTTCTTTCGCCACTTAAGGTAGCCAAGCCTAAATAGGGCACTTGTAACCTAAGATGCTATAGCCAAGCTAATTAAGTCAGACCTTTCAGCCTAACATGTGGTTAAATTCGTAGCCTATTCATGCCAGTCCGAGTCTACTGCTACTATCTTAATTAATCTGAGTAGTAGTTCTTAGCTTAGACTGTCCGAACTAACTGGTTTGGGCATGCATGAGCTGGCTTGGACTAGCTAATGGTTGAGGTTTAGTTTCTGAACCTGAATTTACTATCTTAGATTAGTCTGAGTGGTACAATTCTTAGTTAGCTTAGCCTAACTCATAGGTTAGATGGTTCCGACATACATGTCGTACATATCAACTTAGCCTAACAGTAAGTTGATAACTTAGCACGGTGTGGCTACTTTAACATGCCTTCCCTATCTTAGCTTGGGCAAATTAGTAAGGTTATAAGTAAAGCCAAGCATAGACTAGTGCCTAGGCTACCCCATTCGAAACACTTTTACCACCTCAGCCTAGAAGGTTGTGGTTGTAGCCTAGCATGTATAGCCCAAACTTTCTTGAACGACTTTACCCTAACCTACTAAGTCATTTAGTTTCTAGATTAAGCTAGTCTATACTAGCCTAGCCTAGTTAAGAGTACATCTCTCATGAACTTAACCTACCCTAAGTGATGGAGGAGTTAGCCTAGCCTAATCGGTGGAAGAGTTAACCTAGTCTAATTGGTGGAAAAGTTAACCTAGCCTAACCTAACCAAGCCAGGGTCAACCTGGTCTTGCCAACTTGAAATAAGTTAGTCAATTCTTAATTGACTATACCTACTTAGACTAGTCGAAGTGGTTGTTGGCTTGATTAACCTAGAATCTGCAAATGGGTCTCTTCCATCCTGGTCTAGTTTCAATATTGAAGTCATGAACCAAACATAGAGGATTCGAGCTTCAGTTGGCTGAAGCATGGCGTTAGTACCTCATCATATCTGGAAGGGGAAGGTGGGGAGTTTCCCATCTTCAAGAGTGAGGTGGGGTGAAGTGACGTTGGGTACAATTCTGGGCTAGGTTACTCGAGAATAGCATCATGGCGGTTTCTGGCAATATAGGATTTCTCTTTGGGAGGTAGCGTATTGAACATGTGCCCGTATATTGTAACAGATCACCGCATAGGGTGTTTCGTGGTTGGAAAGTAACATTAATTGTGGAAAAATGAGCCATGTCCTGTTAACAGATTAATTCCTTAGACAGGAAGATAATTAGGACTTGTCTGAATAGAATATATTATCATAGGACATTCCCCTGGGGTTTTCCTATGATATCGTCCGTATACGTACTTGGAAAACTTAGTGTATCTTAGTAAATAGCTCTCTTAGGGCTGGCCTGAAGGACTGATATTTTTTATGTGGCTAGGAACCAATTGGTCACCTAGTAATGGGACCTGGAGCTTATTGTGGGATCCGAACCGCAGAAAGAGTGCACAAACCACTCGTCCAGAGAGGAACTTGAGGATTCCATTTGAGATACTGGGAACAACCTGGAGGTTACACAAACTCTATGTTCTACCTGTTCCCAAACAGAAGAAGGGGTTCCAGTAATTAGGGACCCAAGATGAGTGACTGATAAAGTTTATCTTAGCACAAGCATCGCTACCAGGTTCGTGTGGGGAAGAGGCACAACCGATAGGTAGAATTAATATCTCAAGGTATGGAGTTTGCCCAGTATCCCTTTTCCAATTGATAGTTTTAAGATTTTGGGTGTAGTGTGTCACCTTGGATGTAACACGACTCCAAAGGTCTTCGGCTCACATATACAGAATGACTCTGGCCGTAACTGCCTGTACAGAGGAGGTTTCTGTCCATTAAGGGCATTCTGTCAATAGACAATGATCTTGTGGAGAGGGTGTCAAAACAGAGGGAAGTCTCTCTGTAATTACATGTATGGTGATACACACTGGACTGGTGATTGGGCATGTGAATATCACTTCACACTGAGTAATCTTCAGATGAATCAGCAGTAGTGAATTGGCTGGGGCACATAAAAACTCCGATCTGATAAATGAAAACATACTCTGTATCAGAGTAGACTTGATGGGTTACCACCAGGCACATACATTAGTCACATTACAGGAAACTGACCATGGATGGTGGTCTTCCTCTGACCTTGGTAGAGTGGGAGTACTCAATAACCAGGTTTTTGACGTAGACTCAAAAGTAGTTAGGAACAATAATTCCAATTTCCCCCAGAATCCAGGACAATGAGTCAATGCAGCACAGGTCATGACGACAGATACATTTCTCAGTCATGCTCAGTACGGTGTGAGTATGCGTAAGAGACCTTCAGGAGGGCTGTCTTTGACTTGTCAAAGTACTCTGTGGTTATGGAAAGAACTACATCACCTGGAACATAAAGGGGGTAGACGTAAAGGAACAGGCCAAACAGAGACAATCGGTCAAGCCTACTCCTTGTTGTCAAGTTGTACCAATGGGGTCATACAGAAGAGAAGGTCATCAGAGGAATACGTGCCTTCTGGCAGTTAAGAACATATCTGTTAAAATAATCGTGACGGTTGGTCTGTGACTGTATCGAAGCTCAAATTGAGCAATGTTAAGGTGTCTGTCTGTTCATTGAAATTTGAGTGGGTTCATTGTTATGACAAACCACTTTCAATTTCCTGTATATATATAAGGTTGCCCAGAGGTCCTTGGACACAATTTCCTTGGGTCCTTTGGTGGCTGCTCAACAAATGGTGTAACTCATCCAGCACCCCTGGCGGGTCAGTTGGTATCTTGTCTAAGATGATGGTATGAATGTGAAATGGAGGAGATAACTGGCCTCTTTCCTTTTCAATTTTCTGTCTCCTTCTTTACTTCGGGCAGTAAGAAGAGAGTACCATCATAAGCTGGAACGGACAAGGTACAGGTGAGTGAAGCGGCCATACTGTTAGGGTTAGTATCAGTAAGATACCTATCAGTAGCAGGACATTCCTCTCTTTAGCAAGGGGGAGAGGAATGATAACAAACCTACATGAGTGGATGAATTGGTTTGTTAGGAGAACAGATCTTATCTTCCTCAGACACAATGAACTATGACATTGTGTAGAACCCAGAAGTCTGACTCTATGATATTCATATATGTCTTAGATTCTGAAATACTTGTCAGTTGTTTCATAGAATTCTGGTATTCAGAAAACTGATCAAAGGTGGCAAACTCCCAGTTGGTTAATAGTACTTACCTCCCACCAAAAGTAAGTACATATATCCTAATGTTAAGACCGAAGGTTTGTTTCGTACATGAACAAATGACAAATTTTTAACCAATTTGTATTTTTCATAACTTACAAACCTGAGGTTTTTAACATGCAAAGGCCCACCTCTAACCACCCCTCTATTAACTAACCTGGGTTGAAAGAATAACTAACGGGGTCACGAGTTAAAGAGGGGTATATGGGTGGCTCCACATGTCTCGTGACCAAGCACAAATGCCAATAGTCCCTTGCGCACACAATTATTTTAAAGTTTACCGGTTTCCGGCTGGCGCCGAGTATTTATCCTAATGTTAAGACCTCAGGTTTGTAAGTTATGAAAAATACAAATTGGTTAAAAATTTGTCATCTTATGAAGGTCATGATCAACCCTGTTATCATTTTGTGTCACCTAGTGTGGTAGATCAGCACTCAGCATTTGTTCATACACGAACAAACCTTCGGTCTTACAAAAGGATAATTTTCCGCATCCTCCAGCACAGTCTGAGGGAACAGAAAGTGAGATTCTAAAGGTCCCCAATCCTCAATGCCAACAAGGACTCGAGGTCAACCGATCTTGCTATCCTGGACAAAGCCACGTCTCTTCTGATCAGAAGATTAGCCCACAAACTGACGATGAGGTGTGCAAGATACGAGAACGCCTTGCCAGAAGCACTCACCAACCCCTCTGGGGACCTGTCGGACGCTATCTTGGCAATGACCGTCAATGAAGTCCAACCAAGAAACCGTCTGTAACATGGAGGCTGCCATAGACTCCAAAGCTCCTGCTCCAAAGTCAACCCTGGCTTCAGATGAATGACGTCCAGGTTAAGATGACGAGAAATTAAGTAGGCAGAGTTTGTAGCATAATATTTCCTATGCCTCGTGAGTAGAAGGGGAAGCAACTTGGAAGAACCCCTTGAGCGAAGAGACCCATCCCGACTCGTTCACCTTATGCAAGACCGACTGGACCTGCCCCAATAAGAGAGGTTGAAACGACGACTTGAGATCTTGCGTAGCCCCCAGCAAGGCTTCCAAGCAGGAAGGAGTGAAAGACGACTGAGCCTGAGTCCTACTCTCCTAATTGTTGAACCCATGTGAGATCGACAACTTTGGTAAAGGAAAACAAAAACTCTTGCGTGTGTCTCTCCTCCTGCTCCGGCAACAGAGAACGACGATGAGAAGATGCACTCTTACCTAACTCGCCTTCCTCGTGTAAACCAACAGAGGAGCCAGCAGCCAAACAGCCTGAAACTCCAGCCAACCTGTCTGGGCTGGAGTCAAGTGCCAACTGCGACGAACCAACCACAACACTAGGAATATCACTACACACGTACGTGCAAAGGAGAAGCGTCTTGAACACCTGAGAAAGAACAAGAATTCCTTGGAGTCAAACCCCAGGCAGCATCAAGGGAAACATACATTCCTGATGCACTATATCCGCGTTCACAACCTTCGATCTCTTCACAGGCACATCGAGATCCTTACAGTGACGAATAGGCCCCAGTGCGGAAGAATCAGCAACAAGTGCACGAATGTGTGAAGTTGCAACACACTTGCGACTCAATGCAGAGGACGAAGCAGCCCCTGCAGATTGCACAGGGGATGAAACACTAACACTCGCAGGAACACAGGTGTGCTGCTCCTCACTCGTAGACTAAGAAGAGGCAAAGTCCTTAACCTTCCAACGCTTGATACACCGAGGCAGCGGAGATTGGGGAGGAGAGGATGACAGCACTGACTCCTTACACAATCTCTTGGCAGGAGGAGGGGGTGACGCAATACGCTTGTTCCCATCCTCCCAGCTGACATGGCAGCAAACCTATCTTCCAAAACAAGAGTCCAATCTCTTAAGAACCGCCTGACATAAAGCCTTGGATGGATCAGCAAGAGGGCGCCAACGACATGGAAGGGAGATGGGGCGTACTGGATGGCAGCGATGACAATATGGGAGCAAACACTGATGACACAGATGAGTGAGGCATCGCAGCAGAGGAAACTGGGAGTGACGTCATCAATGGAGGTGATTTCAATAGCTGTGCTAATGTTACGGTTTCCCCTCGCCCCGAGGAGGAAGCAGGCGCCACTGGCAGAGTGATACAAAATGGCTGATGCCATGGCTTCTCTATGACTTGAAGAAGTGGCAAGCGTTGCTGGCAAAGCAATACAATATGGCTGGCTCCAGCTAACAACAAAGACGAGGCCAGGAGGAGGGGGGAGAGCTTGGGTAGTCTGAGGGGGAGTCGAGCATCCAAGGAGGGTGAACCCCGTAGCCCAAGCAACCCCCAAAAGTGCTGCCATCTTGGATGCCTCCAACTCTGAAACAAAAGAAACTGATGAAAGAGCCTCCTCCCTTGTGGGAAGTAAATTAACTCCTGAGGAAGAAGGGCCAACACTACAAAATAATCAGCCTGAGGGCCTCCTGATACTTCAAACGACGAATTGATGGAAGAAAAGGAAGTAGACAAAGGCACTACACTAGTATGTGGTGTGACTGTGGCAGGAGACGAAGCAACAGGGAGAGATGAAAATCCCTCCAACGAAGAAGTGTAGAAATTCTACAATGCTCCCTCTTACTATAAAATAACTTCCACTGCTCTCCAGGCCACACACGACATTCTGGGCAGGGATTTGTTATGGTACAAACATTAGAACAACACCTACTGCATGTGGAATGTGGAACTGTCGCTGAAGAAGCCAGCAAACAAGAACACAGGAAACCCTGAGTTCCCGGGCACATATGTTGGCGAGGCCAAGGAGGAGCAGAAGAAGCCATAATACAAGCATACACACACACACAATCACAAGCGAAAACAGGCAAAGAACTGGGTAAAAGGCAGAGAGAGGGCAACTGCGACTCTCACCCAGGCGGTTAAGAAAAAGACTGAACGCAGTAGTGTGGGTGTGTGGTCCTTGACCAGTTTTCACCCAATATACACTCCTGTTGCCAGATCTCACAAGATTCCTTGCTCCTTGCTTTTCATCTCCGATTTAACTGGATCCAGCTAGGTGCTGGAAAATTATCCTGTTGTTAAGACCTCAGGTTTGTAGCTATGAAAAATACAAACTGTCTTTAGAAAATTTGTCATTTCTTCCTGGGGCAAAGAGTCCCCAAGTGATTCCTCATGCACAGAAAATTTGTCATTTCTTCCTGGGGCAAAGAGTCCCTACGTGATTCCTCATGCCTGAATGTGTGCATGGCCTTTTCCATAATGGAAACATCATGGGAAAGAGAAGGCTTATGAAGGATGCTTCATCTAGCAGAGACCACACACACAGCCCTTCCACATTCTCTCCCCTCCAAGCATACCCCTTCCCCTTCCTGCCTTTCCCAGCATTTCTTCTGACAAGACCTAACCAAAGTTTTATGAAGCTGAAACAACTAGAATCCCTACAACTACTTAGAAAGGTATGGCCTTCCTTAATCAATGTGGGTTTGCCTTCTCAACCAAAATTTTTAAGAATCCTTGGTGGACAGAGCTGCAAGCACCAGTAACCCCCTCCCCACTGCATCTACCCCCCAGGAAGTGGCACTAGTGGCCAAACTGGTGGAGGTTCTCACCTACCCACACCCTGCCCAAGCATCTCTCTTGTAGGAGCAGCAAGGTAACCGCAAAGAAATACTGCCGATCTCCACCACCTTCATCCTCCACATCATCTTCCTCATCTCACTTGAGAACTTAACTCTCCCTATTGCCACTCTACTCCCAGGAGGCAGAGCAGATCCAGTTGATACCTGTTCAAATAAAGCTAAGTATATCTTAGTTTTACCAGACCATTGAGCTGATTAACAGCTCTCTTAGGGAGATATTTTTATGTGGATAAGAACTTACTTAGCAATGGGACCTACAGCTTATTGTGGGATCTGAGCCACATCAAGAAATTAATTATCACCAGAAATAAATTTCTCTCATTCTGCGTTAGCAGAGCGGGGAATCAAACGCGGACCCTGAGATCAGTAGTCGAGCATGTAACTGACTTGTCCAATGAGGAACAGATACCTGTCCAGTGACTGATCTTCCTCTGTTCTGGCAAAAGCAGGGCCTTGGGTTCTCTTGGGGTCACCATTTTTGCTCTCACTATCACTCCCAGTCCATGGAGTAGAGAAAGCATTCAGATGGAGGCCAGTCACAGACCTATCAGCAGCGAACAACTATATCAGACAAGACACCCTCCACAATGGAGACCACTTGTTCAGTGTTGCACTCTGTCAGAGAAGGTAACGTCATAATCTTGATCAATTCCCAGAATGCTTAGTCACCACAACTCATGAAAGTCCTTTATGTTTCCGAAGGAAGGACTTTTAGTTCAATTACAATTATTAGTGAAAGAAGAACTTTTCGTTCAAGTACTATTATTATTCAGAACATGAATCCTATTCACATGGAACAAGCCTTCAGAGGCCACTGACTTGAAATTCAAGCCTCCAACAAGTATGGAGTTCATTTGAAAGAAGTAACAGAAGGTAACAGAAAATACAAAAAGAAGAAATCAGTTATTAGAAAAGGAAGACTGTTCTATATCCCAGCAGTGTGAGAAACAAAGGACCTCTGGAACCTTAAAGTTTGACAACAAGCCACATTTATTGCATACTGGTGCTGCTGTTCAGCATATCTGGTTGCTCTCAGCAGGAAAAGGGGATCAGGGATCAATGTGAATGAAAAAGGCTAATCTCCAGTCAGTACCCCTCTTTACTGTGAAGCAGACTTCTTATTCTTCCTACATCAAGACAAGAGCCCATCTGTCTCAGCTGCTCAAGGGTACCAGGCAGCACTTGCTCAAGTGTTTTGCCTATGAAGCATGGACCTGTCTACCTCCCCTGGAATAGCAATGCTTAGGAGCTTCAGTCTTAGCCTCCTTGATAGGTCAGGTCCCCTGGATTGGGTACAGACATTTGTACTCCAAAGCCTTAGGACAGCCCTGAACAAGACTATTTCAGTCACTGGACATGGATCTTATCTTCGAAACAGTTCCTTCTAGCCCTTACCTTGGCCAAGAGTGGGAGAGTTATTTGGATTGTCATAACTCCTCAAACATTTTCGTTTGGCCAAGAATCTTTGGCTTAGACAAAATCCCAAGGTCCCAGACCCAAAGTTTGGGAGTTTCTCAATTCCCTCGTTCTGAGAATTTGTTGGTGGCACTCTTGCACCATTCCACTATTTTGTTGGGGCTTGTGTTGGCTTGATTTGCGCCCTACAACATTAACTTAGAAGAACGAAGAAATTCAGACCAAAGTGCAAGCACCCTCTCATGAATACAGAATGCTCCAATGAGGTATCCAAATACACCACCTTATTCTGGTTACAGGAGGTAATCTCCAAAGCCTTAGAGTCCCATGACAGTGCAATGGACCCTCCAACCAACCCAAGAGCTCGTGACATTAGGGGTCTTAAGGCCTCTCTTGCCTTCTGGAAGAATTTTTCAGTCCAACAGGTAATAAGGGTGGCACTCTAGCACCATCACACTAACTCTTTCCCCTTCCCCCCACTTAAGGAATGTCACCTTTAAGTCCCATGACTCATTTTGTTGGGGTTTGTGGTGGTAGCTGAACAAGTAGTGTAACTTACCAAGAACTGTTTGGGTATCCCATGGCTCAATTAAATGCTTTGGCTAATGTGCACCAGAGTTCAAGGTGGACACCAATGAGTACATACAGGTAAGTGGAGTGTGAGCTCCTGTTTTTGCTACTTCAAAATGCAAGCCCTGGAGGGAGGGGGGAACCAAGTTCCTTACAATTAGTCCACAGTGAGTCCAGAATACGAAAAGTAGTGACAGAGGAAAGCACCAACACTAATGGGCATTGTCAGCAGAGCAGCACCTGTACCCTTTTTCTATATGGTAACTATGCTCCCCACAGAGAGTCTAGTATGCATGAAGGTGTAGTGTTTGTAACCTGTAGAAACAAGTACCAAATTTTTATGTGGTATTTTTTTAGGTATACAAACTGTTGCCTTTCACCTTTCAGGTAACCCACCTTGTTCACCCTACTTTGTTGTTTCTCTTCAGTTTCTCATTCTGAATACAAGTAGGAAGAACAGTGGGTGGCACCAGTTGGGTGGGAATGGGCATTTCCTCTCCCATCTCCACCTCAATACCACCCTTGATAGTCAATGCATGGCCAGTCCAGTGCATGCACAGAAGGATACCAAATGGGCAATCCCCCTCACCCATCTCCACCTGGGTACTATCCTTGTTTAGTCGGTGCACAGCCAGTCCAGCTCATGCACATACAAAAGGTTATCATTTGTAGTAGTATACCTAGGAAAAATACAAATTACTAAAAAAAATCTGGCATCTCTCTGGTCTTTAAACAGTTTGCTGCCAAGAGAAGCAACATAATGAGTAAAATGTGATTACAGTATATTTATTAGTCGACCCCGCTAATCAAGGACTCACGATTCGCAGATTTTTCTATGGACCATATAGTATACATATTATCTGCTGAAAATTTGCTTATTTGCAGTAGCCATTTTTTCTCTGAGAAATATTCACAAATTACTGTATTTTCATAAATTTTTCATGACTAAATGCACTTTTTGTGATAAAATTATTAAAATAGGTATAAGCATTTCTGGAGCTTTTTTGTGATTCAACTATCAAAATAGGGAGTTCTAAGTGGTTTTAGAGGGGTTTTATGTTATTGTACATTTCCTCTGTTTTCGTACACTGAAACGCTCCATCCAGGGCCCAGCGAAGGACCAGGCCCCATATCGAGCACCCAAACATAGCTTCTCATCTTCTTTCATGACCCATTCTGCTTTTGTATTAGTTTATTTGTGTTTTTTGGGCTTTTTTATTCAAGTACAACTGATACATAAGCCATTGTAGGGCCAAAGAAAGTTCCAAGTGCTAGCCCTTCTGTGAAAAAGGCTAGAAACATTATAGAATAAGAAAGAACTTGTAGCAAAGTGTTGAAGGAAGTTGCACGCCGTTTTCAGTGAGAAAATGCGTACAACAAGCGCTGCTGTTAGTGAATTTGAGGCTGGCAGAGGCTGGTTTGAAAAATTCAGAAAATTAATGGGCTGATGTCTCCAACATGTTTAATGACAATGCCGTGTTTAACTTTGGCAAATTTTTAAGAAACTCCAGAAACAATTATCTCTGGTTTAGTAATTCTCCATAAAGGTAAGAGTGATGTTAAAATGACAAATTTTAATCAATTTGTATTTTCCATAACTAACAAACCTGAGGTCTTAACATTAGGATAATACTAGCGCCAAGCTGGAAAACTGGTAGAGTTAATAAAAAAAAAACTTGTGTGATCCAGGGACTATTGGCATCTGTACCTGGTCACGGGGCATTGTAGTTCCCAGAATGCCCTGGGATTCATTTCACTGGTCATTTATATTTATTTATGATTGTTTTCTATATGTAAAACTGTTTACTCCCTATAATATGTATTTTTTGTTAATATTTTTGGGGGTGTGGAACACATTAATTGTATTTACATTGTTCCTTATGGGAATTATTGTCTCGGTTTTTGTACATTTCGGATTATGTGGGAGGTTCGAGAACAGATTATGTACGAAAACCAAGGTTCCACTGTACTCAAAAATCTCAACTAAAAGTTGACCTAAGTCTAAAAAAAAATATATATATATATATATTACACAAGACATACGAAGTTTCTCACCTTTTGTTTTGAAAAAAACTACTTTTAGGCCCATCTAGCTTACCTTGCATTGCAAATATGGCAAACAAATGGCTTTTCTCCCGTGTGGATTCTCTCGTGCCTTTCCTTGTGTTCCTTGCGCTTAAACTTTTTCCCACAGTGAGCACAGTTGTACTTGCGAATATGGAAGTGATGATCCTCTACATGGCGACGCAAAAGATTAGCATTTGCCAATGTCACTCGACACAACTGGCATTGGCGGGCCTAAAAGATATATAACCCTTTAGACAATGGTACGTATTATAGTGTTTTGTAAAAAGAAAAAAAAAAGCAGTTAAACATATTTTTTATTATAAAAGCTGTATAAAGCAAAGCAAAAAGGTTATAGCTAATATTATTAATTTTTCAATCAGACTGAAGAAATCTTTGGACATATTTGATAAAAATTCTGACCCAAAATAATAAATATATTGATGAAACTTACTGTTCCAAAGTACAACAACATTAGGATTAAGAAATTGGTCCTATTCATTAGCAAGTCATTCCTAAACATATATTGGATATCTGAAAATGGGATTTGTGGATGGGGATATCAATTTTTTTTACATTTTCTGGTTGTGAAGGCAGATACGTATCAATCTTTTAAAAAAGCTGATGCAGAGGCAGATATTTGATGACCATACCCTCACGGATGCAGATACCTTTGTACATGTAACATCTAAATAATTTAGATATGGTATTTAAATGTTAAAGACTATTCTCAGCCAAATAATTTAAAATTATGTTACCACATATGTACTAATATTTTATTTACTAATTGAAAGTAGAAACGTAAGTGATACTCGTGTATGTGTATACTCTTTCATATGAACATTTTCGTCATCTTAGTACAAGGTTATTTTATGGTCACTGCATGATGTTTCCTAAAAAAATGCAATACCTTGCCTTATGATTACAACTGCTGTAAATGACATAAAATTACTTAAAACAAATAATGTATGCTTTAACAGAGCTACTTATAAAGTATAGTAAACTGTTTGGAATGTGTAATTGTGCATCATGTATTCTATGTAATAAATTAAAAAAGCCAAATTTAACAAAACAAAACAAAAATCTACTTTTAGCTATAATGTATGAGCATGGACTATTAAACACTGAGCAGGGGGTGATATCCTCATATCTGCATCCTCAAACTGCAGATGCGGATGTTGCTCACAATGCCAATGCAGATGTGGATTTATAAAAAATGCGGATACTCTGTGAATCCGGATGTAGATATCCGATACATCTCTAGTCATTGCATGACAGCTTAATTTCTCAGTATAAGCATATAAAAAATGTCTACATATGTTAGTGGCTATCTCATTTTGCATTAGAAGACAATTAACTGCTTTAAGAATAAAAAATTTTTTATAGTAGAAGCTGAAAAATAACAAGGTTTCACTCCATGTATAGTCATAAACACCAACATTGCTGTTTGTCCTTCACTACAGCCAAATCTGAATCAATATCGTTTGTCAAGGTTGTCATGGATGTAATCACTATGGATCCAAACGGGCACCATCAGTGTCTAAAGCTTATGTAAACTCGACTGTTAAAAAAAAAAGTATCTGAATTCAAAGTATTTTTAAAAACTAGATTGCAAAGGTAGGGTTAGGTGTTTGTGCTGACACCCATGCACCAATTCATTTCTCTGCTATCATGCTCAATAACACAAGTTTCATTTTTTGTATGTCAATGATCAGTCATCTCTTTTGGGTTCCATCTTCTCACTACTTACCAGCTGAGAGAAAGACTTTCAACCTCTAGATGAGGACTGTTCATAAAAATCTATAGAAAGAATGTAAAACCCTTCTACAATCCTTCCTACTAGTTCTAGAATATGTTTGGAGAAGCAAATGATCAACTAGCTGAATACAGACAACATATTTTAGAAAAGCCTGATATTTTGTTGCCCATACTATTCACAAAAATAAGATGAGGAAGATACAAAATCTTTTCCTCGCTGTTCAAACTATAATTATGGAAGCTAATAAAACTGGTGAACAATAATGATGAAAAAAGACAACTGTACTGTAGTGAGTAGAAAGTATACTGCATCTATTGTTGAAGACTGCCACAAGAATTAGCTTGCCTGCTGTGGCTGAGCCAAAGGCTACTTCATCTATACATAGATCACTACACTAAGATTTTTAACTGAACCCACTGATTATGTGGAACCACATATAAAATGAACTCTAATTTGCTGGGAAAAAAATTGCATGCATTGTACTTCAGGGAATAAAACTGATGGACTAAGCCACTTGTCCACAGATGATAGCTCATAAAATCAGAGCACCTATAATAAAAATTACTTCCTGGAAGTCTGTGGCAGTGAGTTTTTGATTAGCTTTTGACCACATTAATTTATCTAACAGAGCATTCTGGTGATTAATTGCAACTTGGACCTTAATTTTCTCAATGGCAATATTAATTTATATCTGCAATGTGGCCTATTAAAATAATTACCATTCCTAACAGTGGTCCTCATTATTCATGCCCATAAACTGCCTTAGTATAGTCAAGATCAATGCCTTCCCTTGACAAACATTACTTGAGTGCAATACACTACAGTAATATGGTAGACACTTAACAAAGGCCATCAAGATTCAAGACTATGTAAGCAGTACTCTTTAAAAAAAAAAAAATCCCAGAATGGATGACCCCAAATCTGTGCAGCATTCATAGAATGCCATGTCTGAGAATATTCTTGTCTAGATCTACTCTATGGGAAATAATTGCAAATTTTTGGCAATAACCTAAAAGCTCCATCATATATATTGCTCTATGTCTTTCAACAATTGCCCTGTCTCTGAACACAAGTAAAATGAAAAATCAGTACTAACCATAAGCAGCAATATCAATTTGAATTTTTAATTATACACTTGCGTTAAATGTGCAACAGTAAAGTGATGAATTTGAATTATAAATTTAGTTTACAGCAGTCTGCTGTAAAATGTGTCTGGTATCCTCATTAAATTTTTTTTAACATTTGGAAATAAACAGAGCATAACAACCATGAGAAGTTTGCTGGGGACCAATCATGTGGAACCTATTTGTTTCAAATAATTATCTTTAATGACAATACTTTCATAGAATTCTTGGTTGGTTATCTCAATATGAAGACTTACATACTTATAAGTACAATATTCAAGTATATTAGGAAAGTAATAATAAAACCCTTACCTGTGAAATGGGAGTAAGAGGTGGTGGACATGTTGGGTTTCCAACTGAAGTAGCAGCAGAAGTTGTTGGTACAGCTGAAACATTAGCACTTGGGTTCACTTTTTCATCTTCACCATCATTTTCATCATCATCCTGAAGGTCAGGAATAATTATTAATAAAAGTACCAGGCGATTATCACGAAAATGAAATGTAATAAATAAGTGTTTAAAACATTGAAAAAGTATTCATTAGGTACACAGCACAAATGCTTTTAACTGACTGCTTTATGTAAAATAAAAGGACTTTGTTTACTATAAGTTGTCAAATATTTTTTCTTTTCATGAAAAGACAAGAATTAAGTGAACTAAATTATTGCATTATTATATGACCTTTACAACTAAAGTAGTACTTATTTCATAATATGAAAAGCTGGTGATCTACATAACAAAGATTAATCCCATGCATATTTTCAAATATAAGTAAATGTGCTTTGTCAACATAAGAAATCAAATTGGAGGATAAATCATCACCTTGTCCTCTCACATCTACAAACTAATGCAATTGATAGCAGAAAATTCTTGAGGACTTTTCGGCCTAAGAAAAACATTTCAGTTCTATACATGCACACAATAAATATGTATCTAGTTAAAATGTGGAAACACTAAGCATGCTCCCATACATGCATTTCTAATATCTCACACATGCTCTTCATGACTAAAAGTTCATTAACTAGTCTTGACTCACTCTAGTACACTACAAAATAAGTACTAGTGGAAATAAGTGACCTAGTTAAGTGTAGTCCACACTAAGTGCTATTAATCAATCAATCAATCAACAACAAAATGCTGACAGCATTAGCATTTAGACTAGCCAGTATTATCATAACTAAGTGCTACATTCCCACACTGAACTTGAGTGTTGATTAATATTAAATATAATTTGCAAAAAAATGCATACCAGTGCAATGCATATAAAACAAAACTAGATACAAACTGGGAATCTATCCCCATGATAAAAGTGAAGTTATTCTAGCAAAGCAAGTGAGGTTAAAACATTTAATAACAACAGTTCGAAGCAAGCAACCACAACCAATATTATTTACCTTTCAAACGCCACCTTGGAAAAAAAAGGAAGATTAAATCCAATGAAACCCAATACAGGCAGGAGAAGGTACCACATGAAAAGTCACGAAAAGCCTAAGAATAAGTCTCAGGAAATACATCCCAAGCTTAAATTATGAAATAATTAAAAGAGATGCAATGGTATGATAAATCATTAATGCGTAAACTATGGTCTGCTAACAACATGAACTTTATAGAAATCTCCAAATGAAATTTGATAAGTATCTTTATGGTGCATTGTGTTCTACGTAAATCATGGGTTTTCTTTAATAACAATTTTGTCAAACTTCATGTCTGGTACACATACAATAACTTATACCAACTCAAGTTCCTTGAGCTTACAGCTTACTCTTGATTCCTGTCTACCAAATATTTCACCTGAAACTAATTCCTCCAGGATAACTTGCCTGGAAAGCTCAAATCATAATTTAATGTTGCTAATCTTCATACACCAACAGAACTTGGAGTCCAAACCTCAGTTATTTGTAATAGAGACTGAATTTTGACAAATACATAAATAAATAATTTTGTCTAGTAATTATGTGCTATTTAGGAATTTCTGATGCAACCATTATGGCAATAAGTACTTTATCACTGTATAGTGGAATATTGAACTTGACTTACCATTTAACAATGAAACATTTTAATTTTTTTTAATGAGTATGTAAATGTTCCTTTCCTTTCCATACCGTAAAAATAATTCTAACACTTACGAGTATTCATACAGAAATGGAAAATATTTTATCACCAACAAAATACAAATAATTTTTAAAAAGCCCAAAAAATAATTTTAGCAGGAAAATTAAAGAATAAAAAGTTTTCCATCTTTATTTCATATGAGCTATAAAGCATCCTACAAAAGGTACCAAAAATATCCCTTTCCAGAAGACTTCACACACAAAATAAAAACATCAAAGGCCATTTTGAGAGTAAAAAATTTCAAGGCCTCAATGTTACTTTATTAGGAATATGGAAGGCATTAACATCACAGATTCGATAAAAAACAATTTTGTGTCTGATTTTTGTACTAAGCTTAGAAAAAGACCCCAGTTACCTCAACTTTCATGAAGTGCATTTTGATACGACTTAGTGTACTTAAACTAAGCTCACTGCTGTTTATGCGTGCTTTTAAATCTATTTCCAAAGCAAAATTATACTAATAATATAGATAGGTATGCATACATGACAGAAATTTCACCTTGAAAACATGATACTGCAACAAGTATTGTTAGTTTTCACCATGTTCAATTCCAAATCTTTGTTTGCTTTGCTATTGTACATGCAAAGCCTATATAACACCTGAATGGTTGTTTTTTTTTTAGAGAAACCAGAACATAAAATGGCATTCTTACAGGACATGGACAAGTGTAGCTTAGAAAATAACTTGTGGTAAGGTCACTTTGTTGGCTACTTTAACACCCCAAATTAAAAATTTCAAGACAACCAACCACAGCCTCACAGCATTCTCAAGTTTTAAATACTATCTTTAAAGTGCAGTACATAATTGGTTTTAAGTGTAGATTTTTTCTGAATGCCACTTTAAACAGTGATTTTAACAACATAAAAGGATATACAACACACAGTGGATTAGTAATAAGTTTCTGTGCAGCCTGAAAATTCCCATAGATTTATTGCTAAGTTGAAAAATATCTCCTACACCTGCATATACCTATTTCTGCAAAATGAACACATATGGAAACCAAAAATAAACATTTTACAACAAATGAATCTTTTGAATATTTAAGCTAATTATGACAGGAAATTTCCTATTTAACTTTGAAAGAAACAAGTATCATACACTGAAATGTAATGCATAGCAATATTGACCATTGCAAATTATATTTATTGACTAAAATATTATGGTAAATATACTGAAAATTAATTGGTGTATAACAGTTGCATAAAAGTTGTCAAGCATTTCAGCTTCTCCTGTACCATATGGTTTACAAGCTTGGAAATTGAGGAAACAATTATCAATGGAAATTTGCACTAATTCTCCTAACTGACAAAACACTACCTCAATTAAAAGAGGGCATTTTCTCCACATTCATTTGTGACCAACATGATGAAATCTTTACATAAAAAGAATTTTTGTAAATTACGAAAAATTAAAACTGGATTAACACCAGCATCACATCAAAAAAGGCGAAACTGATTTTGAAAATACATGTACAGTAGTTGCTTATTATTAGTTAGTAGTGAACAAACATTACCAAGTATAGTAATTTTAAAGAATACTTACACTACTGCAATGATAATATTACAAGAGTACCTATACATATCAAAATAAAATATACTGTATTATATACTATTATAAAATCATATATGTATTAGTTATATACAAATAACCTATAGCCTCCAGATACACACACAAATCTGTGTACCTATTTATATAGTACTTTGCTATTGTCTTCACAAGAAAAATAAATTTAGCTGAACACAAAAAAAATATATATATAATACTTCCCTTTACTGTGCTGACCATTTTAGACAACTTCCAGTACTACTCATCTCTTTTTGCACTGTTTTTTTCTTAAAAATCTAATTTTCACATCCAGTTCCATCTGTTACCTATACAAATACGTATGTATAGCTATCACATATATTATACAGTACTTGACCTGAAAAACACAGGTTTCCTACAAAAATGACATGAGGCATACTAATCAAATTGAAACAAAAATACTGAAATACTAGAACCAAAATTCAATTAATAGTATACTGCTACAATGACAACTCAGAACCTGACTGAGAAACCCACCTCTTATAGAATTCTTTCCAATAACAACAATGCCAGATAGAAATGCCTCGAATGCTCCCATGTGCTTTAAATGTGTACAAAGGTAATACAGTACTACTTAACACTTTTCAAAC
The DNA here is from genome assembly GCF_015104395.2 of Macrobrachium nipponense. Taxonomy (NCBI): domain Eukaryota; kingdom Metazoa; phylum Arthropoda; class Malacostraca; order Decapoda; family Palaemonidae; genus Macrobrachium; species Macrobrachium nipponense. The sequence continues at coordinate 64,054,671 of NC_087209.1, forward strand.
TTCAACCTAGCTATTCAAAACCAATGAATACCTTCTATTCTACAATTTGACCCACAACAGTTCAATATGCAAGTCCATAGTACATTCTCCCTGCTGTGTACTCGAACCCCTGCATGGGGATACCTCCTAACACATCTTGTACAACGCATTCATGTACTTCTGCAGCAACCCTTTTACATCCTGGCAGTATTTTTATCTACTGGGCCCTTCACAACTAGCTGTCAAGTTCTTTAGCTTTGTTTTTCTCTATTTTTCACATTTTCATCCCAAATAAAGGTCTAAAATAGATTTTACTGTATACTTTACTACATTCAGATGTGTTCTCTCAAAGCGAAATCTGCCGTGTGCATGTGTTGTGTACTATAATCCTTTTCCTGAATAAATAAAAGAAGGCTGCCACTGAAAAACATTACATAAATGCCAATGTATAATTTGATGACAGGATCACACTCAACTTGGATTTTTGGAAACTTAACTACGTATTAGCTTAACAACTGTACTTTCATCAGGACGATATGCAAATTCCTACTGCAACATTGGGCAATACAATATTCTGTATAGTAGTATATCCTTATTTACAAAACGAAACATTTTTACTGGATTTTAACAAATTTCCAACAAAAAACACAAACAGTACAGCAAAGATTAAGAGTGAACTGTCGGCAGCAAAAACCTACAAAATTTTGCATGATGAAGTGACTGCAAATTTCTAAAATGAGCATGCATAGATGGTTAAAGCTACAAAGCTTTAAGGGGACCGTCCGCTATGATGTCTATTCTTTTTATTTATTACGCAAAATTCATAATTTTCAAATATGTTTTAGATATATATAACACCTTCATCATATAAAACTTTCAAGTCATTTGAGCAAAAACTTTTAATTTTATTAGCAAAAATCATGATTTAAAAAAAAATAGGTAGAGATTTCTCCGCTAATATGACATCAGTTGTAGTGAAAATCATACCATAAAAATTTCTTTATATACGGAACAATTCTGTGTGACAGAATTTTTATTTTTTTGTTTTTTTTCATTTTTTTTATTTTTTTATGATTTTTTTTTTTTTGATTTTTTTTTATTTTTTTTTTATCTAGACCCTCAAAAAATCTAAAAAAAAAAAAAAGAAAAAAAGAAATCAAAATTCTGTCTCACAAAACTATGGGATTTTTATTCCTCTTTCCAATGATATCTTTCTCTCTAAAATTGGATAATAAATAACCGAGTAATGGCTACCTACATGCGCATAAGTATGTTTTTGAGTTATGAGCTCCCAAAGATTTGCTATGTAAATTTTCGCTTTTTTCTTATAAAAGTCAAAACAACATTATTATAATTACTTTATTTGTACTTTTATTGTTGATTTCTACATCAAGGATCCTGGTCCTACCCCTAAAAGTGGTGTTAATACCCTCAGCGTGACACCAGATAATGATGTTGACGGCGAGACATGAGACAATGAGGGCAGCTGATAACATTGAATTTTCGTGTTTTTCTTTCAGCACACTCCTGGCCTTCGCTAATTTTGCTAGCCTTAGTTGCTGAGTTGCCTTCTTGATCTTAGGTAACTTCGGCATTGCTATAAGTTCACTAAGAAGTTATAAAAACAACGTAAATAGCTAGTAACTAAACGCAAGTGCCTACGCACATGTAACTCCTTTGACGTCTGTGGCGTAACTGAGTCATTCTCTGAGTCTCGCCTATAAATAACCGCTCTGAGCAGCTCGCTTTTCACCCAGTGTCACACTACCTTTCATTGCTACCAGATGTATGAGAATTTCGAAAAAAATCTTAAAAAATCGCTGTATATATGCAAAAATAAACACGCAAAAACGATTCTGTCAAACTCAAGTCATACAGACAACGCAGTTACAATGACGTCATCATTTAAAAACCGCTATATCTTCATTATTTTTTAAAAATAATTGGCTGAAACTTCTGGAAAGCATGCACGGCATGTTTCTGCATAGATGCAAGTAATAACTTGATTTTTAATTTTTTCAAGTTGACATGTCATCCGCCATAGCGGACGGTCCCCTTAAGTATAGATTCAGTAACCTTAAAAAGTTCCTGCTCTTGTACCTAAAAGGTGGCCATACTAAGTGTGCTATTCACAATTCAAAACAGTATGAAGTACTGCACAGACTTCTGTGCTTACATTTGCCAAGGAAAACATTTTGTTACATCCACCTCACATTAATATAAAATGATACTTTAAATCTTCTACAGCTTCACAGACCAAAATTTTTCTTTAGCTTTTTGTCAAAAAAAGAAACAAAAGAAACGTCACTGGGGCTAAAATTTTAAATCTGCACTCCCAAATATTATTCAGCAAATTAAACTCGAGCAGAATTTAATTTCATATTATTTTTCAATATGTCACCACCTAGAAGAACTAATATGAATCTATATGCATATATGTATATTTACAAAAAGTATAATATCACTATACAAAATATATTGTATTGTAAACTACTTTGGAAGTTGTAGCTCACTGTTCACAATCTTAAAATCACATCATCTCACTGGTGTAAAAATATATGCCTTCTAAATTACAGTCACCACCTAATACCCTTACCTATATATAAAATACAGTACTGCAACTCCTTACAGTTATAATACATACAAATACAAAGATGGGAGAGTTAAATTTAGGGAACATGACAGCTACAGGCATAGAATAGAAAGTAACCTACCTTTACTCAAAGAAAAACTTAAACATTTACAACTTCTTTGAATTAAATACAGAACAGTAGTGAACTCTATTAATATTGATATTAAGTATTGTAGTGGCTATGAACGAGGGGCATTCAATCTACCTATTTTAAAAACTTATGCAGAGATTTTCCATCTTTTCTACATATGTAAAAATATTAATCACAAGTTACAAAAAGTATATAAAATATTAACCTTCCTTAAAAGGGCAGTGTAAAATATATTCAAAATGAAAAATAAAAAACTACATAAAATAAGTACAGTGCAAAAATAACACTCATACACATTTGTAAGCCCATGACTATAAATATAAGTAGTAAAACCACCACCGCAAAGGTTATAAATTACACATACGTATTATCTGTCTCTTTCAAGTTTAATTCAAAAGATTCATTAATGACTGGGGACTATTGCTGTCATTTTTGACTGTCCTAAGAATGCACCAAAAATTACATTATGACATGTAATACTAAGATACAATTCTCAATACGTACAACCATATATACTATCTTGAGATAAAAATGTTAAAATTTATGAATTCAGGCGGATTTGAAATAAGAAGACACTGCATTAAAAAAATGAAATGAACGAAGTTACAAACAGACAGCATTTCAACCTTAAAATAATCTAACCTACTCCACCAAACATATGAAAAATATAAATAATCCTCTATGGTAATACAGCTACATACAGTAATTATAAAATAAATGTGAAATAAGTTAACTATATAAATTAAGAAAATACTCTTATTCTGTATATATAAACAAATAAATTAGGAGTAACTAAAAACACTAACCTTATCTTATAACCCATGTACCCTTTCAAGTTTAAATATACTATTTGTATAGTTTTTACTTTATCAAAATCCAAGGATAACAATTAAATACTGTTGTGTTAAATTTCACCTTTTTTAAATTAAATTTGTTGAGTTACTTCATGAATAAAGTTTTGCTTTATTTTACGATTAAAAAAAACACAATTTACATGGACTGAAGATCCGAAAAACTTCATCAGTGCAAACACTAATTCCCACTATGAAAATTAGCCTACTACAATTAAAAAATATTTGCAAAATAGTTGGGTCTACTTTAACTATATCTCAATAACAGAAGTTTTACTCTGACTATTCATTAATCAAATCTTTCTCCTCACAACTAAAACTAAGCAAAATAAAATTATTGCTCCGCCTCTGATGCACCTAAAAACAAAAGACTGCCCTGGAAAATTAAATATACTATACCTATAGAAAAGCATAAACTTTTTCATCTTAAGCTTTTAGGGAGTCACAGCTGTTGGTTCGGGCGTCCAGGCGTGAGCTGGACCGGAAGATGTTGCAGCAGTTTCCGTAGGTGAACTTTGGCTTGAATTATTTACATGAATACGGCGGATGTGTTTCTCTAAATGGACATTTTGAGAGGCGGCATAGTTACAATGGGGGCAGCGAAATGGCCTCTCACCAGTGTGGGTTATAAGATGACGGCGGAGGTTATAAGGCTGGCCAAACTGTTTTCCACAAACTGGACAAACAAAGGCCATTTTCTCACCAGTGGCCATTGCCAACAGGTCAGGCGTGCAAGCCGTAAAGGGGGAGAAAGTGCCACCAAATGGAACCTGAACCATGGGAGGCATAGCTGCTGTCTTGGGTGCCGTGTTGGTAGAGATGCAGGAAGATGCTATGCTTGTGGGTGTGCTTGCAGCCACAGGCTGGCGTAATTCCACCACGGGAATGAGAGCAGCTGCACGAACGTTCTCCCAACTCTACAAAAAATATAATAAAGTCCTGTGTCAGTCATATCATTAAGTCAAATGAATAAGTAATTAAAAGTTTGAGAATAAACTGTAAATGTCATGGTCTGTCTAAATAGTTTATGAAGTCCTTTCCTGAAAGGACATCATGGCCACACTCTCAATAACTCTTCAAATTTTCTCTGATAAAATTACTTATTTTCTCAAGCAACAAAACTACAATCGTAACACAAACTTCTATGAGATTACTAGTTTAGTATTTGTGCTGTAATGCACAGTTACAAAAGCCATTCCACTTAAACTTCTTTTCTTTTAACACCCCTTGTCTGAATGAGGCCTTGTAAAAATAAAATGAATTGGTTCATGCAAAACTGCTGTGAAAATCCTCTAATATATACATACAGGGGATGTTGCAATTGTGCACACCAGATAAAATAACACTTTCCCACTTTTTTAAAATGAACTACTGTGCAAAGGAATTTTATAGTGTACAGTATGCATACTACTTTGTTCCTCCATGTTTTAATTATGAATATTCAGTCTGTGCACTTCATTCGCTACATATAAACTGCATAGTCTTTGAAAGTAGCAGGTGATAAAAACATGTGGGTACCGTATAATTCAGTCAGACAGTGAGAGTAAAAGAAACCGCTCTGTCATAAGTCAAACTTCAGTCAAGAAAGAGTCTACCTGTAAGACAGTCCTCCTCCTTTGATGCACTTTATCCAACTCACCATACCACCACAGAAACTTGAAAGATGAAAACAGAAGGTGAACCTACTAACAAAATAAATACAATGCCATAATAAATTAACTAAACATCTACAGATTAACTTTGTAAAGATTACAAATCTTTATGGACTTACATCTTTACTCAATAATATTTGCTTTCCTTTTTTTTCACATCTTTATTCAATAACATTTGCTTTCCTTTTTCTTTATTTTGTGTATGTGTGTGTTTATGTTTATAGGTGATCACATTACAAGCATTTAGTGAATTCTTTTCAATAAGATTTCAGTGAGTAGGAGTATTCGGTGGCACTTACCGAGTACTGTACCTCACACAGATAATTCTTATATTCTTTTCAAGTAATGGATGTTTCTATTTCCAGCAGTTCCAGGCAGGCCTGATTTGCATTTCATATTACAATGTATTCTCTGTTACTTATGGTAATGACCATTTACAATGCTCTTTGTAGTAACAAATAAAGTACAATATATTTGTACTTTCAGGCTGCTTATTTTCTTTCTTCGGATCAAATTGCAGAGGCTTTAACAAGCCCAATCCACTTTTCTGCTTGATTAATACACAATGCTGTTCATTAATAACATGTGAATTTCTCCTAAAAATATTAAGGTGAAACAATTTTCTAAACTTAAAAAAAAAAAATAAATAAAGTCCCAGTCAACTTTTCTGCATGACTGGTATACATACAATGTCGTTCATTAACAAAATTTGAATTTCTGCTGAAGAATGTTAAGGTATAAAGTAATTTTCTTAAAGAACGTTAAGGTAAAAAGTAATTTTCTCAAAGAAAGTTAAGGTAAACAGTAATTTTCTCATAAACATCAACAAGGAACAATCATATAACTATGGAACCTTGGGATATGCATATTTGTGACACCAAAGTGTGTGAATTGTGTAAAATATCTTTTGATTTGTTTTATTTGCCTTTATAAATTTATAACATGATGAACTGCATCATGGAAATATGAAAAAATAAATTAAAATGAACTTGATCCATAACTTACAAGCAGAAAGCTTTAGGATACCAAGACCTTCAAAATTTCTTTAATAAAAAAATCGCAGTTTGGGAATTTTCACAATTTTCACTAATGCAATTATACTCAATGATCCTTCAGCCATGCTCTGCACCATCACCCCAGCTACGCTTTGCACTGACATTATAAAACTCGCAATTAAAATCATAGCAATTCCGCTTGTCAAATGAATCAGACTTCTTAACTAGGGGACTAGGAGAATGAAAAGAAACACAAAGTGTGATCAAAATCGAACATATTTTAATGACCATTACAAACAAAGCAGGTTCATAATAGTATAAATCTCTCTTATATATCCAATATATCCCTGTTCCTAGATTCAAAGTCAAACAACAAATCGTCAACATCTTTCTTCCTATGCTATGTCTGGACAAATCATCTTTTACAATGATAACACTTTACACATATATAAATTTCTGCTTAATCTGTGTCATTTCCTACATAACCCACTCAAAGAATCACATAAGTTACAAACCAATAAATACATATTAAAAAAAAAAAATAGTAAAAGGGCCCATGACACGTAAATCAATCCCACTGAATTTGTTGGACAGGTGAAATTAATAACCTTACCCATATGTGTATATATCCATGTAATTACAATACACAAATGCACTATGCAGTATAAGTTTATATATACTAAATATATAGATGGATAAATGCATTTATGAATGTATGTACACAAATATAAATACACATGACTAAATGGACAGTTGTCACTTTAGTAACAAAGTTGAATAAGATTATTATTAACATCACACCAGTAAAGCATGATGTTAACAAACCATAAAGTGGTAGTAAAAAAAAATATTAAATACCTGTATACTATAAATTCTGTCTTAATGTTATCCTTAGCCACTAAAGTGCGGTAAACAATGGTAAATTTAAGTGATAAGAATAAATTTGTTATATACTTTCAATTAAAGCATCATCCCAGGACAGATTTGTCTTCCCCCCCAAAAAAAACCAGGACAGATTTGTCTCCCCCAAAGTAAAAGTAATTTCCTAAAAACGGAAGAAATCTCTCTGAATTCTTCCAAAAACAGAGCAGCCCTCCTCGTACCACTCCCACGAGACAGGATAGTTATCTGAGCCTCAATTCCCATGAACCCAACACACCACCCACCCCGTTCAATGAGGTTGTTAATGAGGGTTGGGTTTTGTTATCTCTATAAGGCAGTGTACGCTTGCCTCTATAAACACAATGTACCCGATAAAGCGCTTTTAATACGCAAAAAACGCAGTGACCTTACACATGCCGCTTAATAATGATAAGACAAAACGTCCCCTGAAAAACGCCCTGATCTCAACTTGTACTACTCAATACTTTTGAGAATGTTAATTAAATTAAACGAAAGGGTTATGCCATGATTAGAACTCCCTTCTGTGTATTTCTGTTACCTACAAACGAAAGGTGGATGATATACAATGGAAGGTAATACTGCAAGTACACCCCAAAACATTAAAAAAACTTACAAGAATTACACCCATTATTTAAATAACCTTTACGAAGGCACGATTGTAATCACCAACTTCACCGTTTTCTTTTAAACGAAGTGCATCACCGCAAACCCCCCACAGGCAGAGTGACTTACAAATTCTTACGAGAACCATCTCTGATGCGATTCTCAACCAATGGTTTTGCATAATCCTTAATGTAATTATAGACTACAATTAGGAGGCATATTTCAAAATTAGGGTAAGTAATTAAGAAAGGGGTGTCAGAAATTAGTTCAAGTGGATTTCCCCAACGATACACAATGAAGACACGAGTTGTGAACTACATTTCGACACAATAAATTAAAATTATTCTTAGTAAACTTTCTTTGACTTCAAGAAGTCTGTACTATTATACAGACCAGCAAAACAAAAAGTTCAAATGAAACTGAAAAACAAAAATTTTTTAGAAAATTTAACCACTATTACAATAACTACTGTGTATGGTATATTCTCAAACAGCTGAAGAGTGGTTCTCTTCAAAAAAAAAAAAAAAAATCACAATAAGCTTATATTTACAATATCAGAAAACTTTCATTTGCTATAGTTGGAGAGATAAATACCTACTTAATACATTAGTAAGTCCAAGGTGCTACTTTGGCTTATTGTAGTAGCACCCACTCCAAGGTGCTAGTACTCAACATGGCAGGAGCTCCTTGGGACGCCAGTTCAGTACTAGTCCCTCGGGGATCAAAGTACGTATTACAACCTTATCTAGATTGGGTGGTTGACAAATGATATTAACAAACAATATCTAGTAGTACGCACGGCATCCCAATGAACTTCCACCATGTTTAGTATTAGCAGAGCCTATACATACATGGTAGTACCTTGGAATAGGTGACATGTAGATAATATGCCAAAGTAGCACTGAGTTTACTGCCTCTCTTACAAAGAGTATACTGTGCAACACTAAGAATATGGAGAAAAATATAAACATCATATTTAAGTTCTTATAAATACTTGCTATTAACATCCTGTAGTGCAATAACTTTGGAAATGATGAGACCTAATATGAGGTTTCCCCGAGTTGGTCTCTGAACTCACAAAGTCTTGGAATAAAGCGACAATACACTGAATTTGAACGGCTGTTTGTGATTATTTATAAATATATTATTTTCAAGGCCATAATGCGGAATGTCTCGCAAAGATGGAGGTTTCATATTTCATGTCAATGGGGAGTTTTATCAATCTTCCACAGAATTAAAGTTTCTTTGCCTCTGACGTCATGGAAAGTTCACATAGGTTTCCAGACACTAAGGTTGCTGAGCTTTCCTGGTGGCTAAAGGTAGATTTTTTTTTATCTTAACCTGGCATGAGAGATCAATGAAAGGTTTCATCATCTTTTATGTCCAACATTATAGACTTAAAATGCTTCCATTTCCTATCAATAATGTTTATCCAGTTTATCAACCTTCCTTATCAAAGGTTTATCAGCCTTTCTTAACAAAAGAGGTTTATAAGCCTATTATGTCAACAGGCTTATCAACCTTTCACGCAGATATAACCTTGCACACCAAGAGGGGCTTCCTTGCCAACAAAGCCTTACTAACCTTTCGTGCCAATATATGGCTTTTCAACCTTTCATAAAACTTATAAACCTTCCATGCCAAGAGAGGTTTATCATTTCACTCCAAGAGGTTTATCAGCCTATCATATCAAAAGAGGTTTTATCAGCCTATCATATCAAGAGAGGCTTACAAAATTTTCATACCAAGATATTACAAATATTTCACAACAATGTTATAAGCCTTCCACATCGTGAAAGAATGATTCCCTTCCCGTTAACCATTGGTTTTCATCAGCTCCTTCCACATCGTGAAAGAATGATTTACCCTTCCCAGTTAACATGGTTCATCAGCATTCCACGTGGATGAGGCAGAAGGGGGGAGGGTGTTTACTGAAAGTTCATACAACTTCCATTTATGAAGCAGTGGGTTTTACTTTTTTTATTTTTTTTACTTCCCATTATATATAATGAACACACAAAGACACTAAAGATGCCTGAAGATAGTGATTCGAAATTGTTCTTCCAGTATGATTCAGACTTGTGTAACACTGGACCATAAGCATGAGTTCAAGCACTTTCCTTATAGATGAACCTCCACATAGATTCAGGTACTCATTTTTGCATAAGCACTTCAGCTAGCAACCCTCGACATAGGTTTGCAAACATCTTGGGAAGGGAAAATATTCTTCAATTGTCTGCATAAGAACAAAACTGTTATTCTGGATATGTGATATCATGCAACGGCGCTGACACAGTAATTAACAGGAACGTTTCAACCGCGGAAATACAAACTGACAACATTGATTCGAGATAAGAGAATGTTTGTATTTCGCGTACGATGGTCAAAGACGGAAATCATCAAATCTCGCGGGCCAAAACATACGATGCGTCCGTAGGCATGGTCAAGCGATCACGCAATTACATTCTCAGAGAGAAAATTAAACGCACGCCGCTTCCAATCGACATGTAAATGTTCAAAAGACTTTCAAAGTGATCTGTACAATCTATCAAACAGGACAACGTCCATAACAGCGGAAATCAATCTTCGACAAAGCGAGTGATGGTTAATCTAATTTCAAAATCTCAGATTCTACGACGACGAGTACAGTTCACAATTTCTCTAAGAGAGAAATAGTAAGTGACACACTTCGATTTCCCAGGACTAAAATACATAATACGACATTATACATATCTATGATGGCAATGTTAAAAGCTTTCAAATCTTCGGCGAAAGTGATCCACGCATCACTTTGGAGAGAGGAGTTTGCTGAGAAGAGGCAAAATTTACAAAGTGGGACGGGTTACCTTAAGGATAACAAACAGGGTTGAAGGCACTTGCTTCAAAAATACACTTCGACAAACAAGAAAGTATCGGTAAACAAACAAAACAGAAAACATGCTGCGAGAAGCGACTGGAGGTAAGAACGTATTACAACGTACACCTCCGATGACGTAATAAGGCAAAACACTAGAGCTCACATATTGGAAATGTTATGAAGATTTTTTTTCTCACGATATTTTTTTTTTTATCTTAAACTGAGTAAACAATCTGGAAATAGCCTCCGACTTACCAAATATTAACTGTTTACAAAGTGCATAGGCAAAGATAAGTTTTGTCCTAATAAAACATTTTCATGTGCTTGTTGTTAATCATGCGTGGCAAACGAAAATTAACAGAGTGAATGGCATATGAAACCAGATACACACACACACACACACACACACACAGAGAGAGAGAGAGAGAGAGAGAGAGAGAGAGAGAGAGAGAGAGAGAGAGAGAGAGAGAGAGAGAGAGAGAGAGAGAGATTCTCGCCGTTAAACGATTCTGAAACGTTATCATGAAATATTTCATGATTATGACGAAGTTAAGAAATTTCTTGCTTGAGGGGAATCGAGACACGTAGTGCCGTTACATGGTCTCTACCGACATGCATCCACGCAATATATAACTAAGTAATCTGAGACTGTTATTGCCTATTACAGTTTCCTAACCGCCATAGGCAGGGAAACTCTTAAAGCACAATCACAAAAACAGGCCTGCCATTGTAGACAGGGAAATGAAAATAGAACTTATAAATAGACTCTGGTTCCTTGTCTAGATCACGTTTCTTACATATATTGTGAAAGTGGCCCTCTCTGCACCTTCTTTTGTTAACGATAGATAGTACTACCTCTAGCTGAAAACAAGACCTTTTTTTGTTAACGATAGATAGTACTAACACAAGGCTGTGTATAGTGCGCAACTGTTTCCTTGTAACTCCATTGTAACCAGTAAAGATACGACGAATACAATAATAAATCTGCCTACGACATAAATGATAATTATTGTAATAATTCAAGTTATTAAAGCATTGTTGTTAAAGTTACGTGATGAAATTTAGCCAAGAGCTAAACGGTGAGGTTATTGAGGAACGGGGAAGTATCGATTCTGGGAGCTCCCAGTGAGTGTGTGTGTGAGTGTGAGCGTGCGTGTGAGTGTGTGCGTGTGCGAGTGAGTGTGTAGGTTCGTTAAACCACGCTTGCGTGCAGCTGCTACATATGTGCGTGCGCCAAAAAATACACGCGACGTTCGACTCATGCGGCCCTGACTTCCACACAGTTGCGCCTGAATGTGCGTGCGTGCGTGCGCAGGAGAAGTTAAGGGTTATGAGTCGGTTGAGTGTATGTATGTGTGCGTTAGTGCGTGCGCGTGCATGCCTGTCGTTCGTACGTGACGTTGGCCGCTTTTCACCGCTGTTCGTTTCCATCCTTCCCATCCTGGAGCTTCGTCGGAGTCCCCCAAAACATTCCGAACAAAACAACTTAAAAAACGACAGAAAATAGAATTGGAAAGAAAAAGCTTCAAAGATCAACAATGACCCGACGATGGAGATCACTAATGATTTTTTAACCAGACAATAAAATGTATATATAATTGGGATCACTATACTTTTCTCGAAGCTTCTAAAAGAGAGAGAGAGAGAGAGAGAGAGAGAGAGAGAGAGAGAGAGAGAGGCAGCAACTAACGGAGGCGAAGAACTAGTAGTACATATATGCCGTGCCACGCACACAGACAAGAGGTGTGGGGGGGAGGGATAGGGTAGCGCTGGAGGAGAGGTGCGGGGAGGTCGTCCTCTGACTTTGCGTGTGTTTAACTTTGCGTGCGAGAAAGAGCGAGCGAATGCGTGTGGCAACAATCCTCCTCCTCCTCCTCCTCCTCCTCCTTCCACATGACGCTGTCCGATTCCCTGCCTTTTGGCTTCGTTTCCGAAACAGGCTGGTGCAGCATACGGCCCTCTACACCGGAACCGAAAAATGAGTCATCATCGAACTACACCAACTGCATAGTTATCTATCGTCTATTCAACAAAATCTACAGTTTTCCGTCGTGACCATCGTTTGGCGTCAACGTCTAAACTTCGTCAGGAGCGACCTCGACTTCGTCAGGAGCGATCATCTCATGTAGTCTGAGGAGGGGTGGCCGCGCCTGCTCCTGACGCTGCCGAGGTATGTCAGCACCGTCGCATGATACATCAGGAGCTATTCGGCCCAAGTGGCGTAGAGGAGGCGGTGTCTGCGGGCGACGTGCGACTTGAGGTGTGACCGTTCGGAGGCGGCGTAGGGGCAGAAGGGACAAGGGAAGGGCCTTTCGCCCGTGTGCGTCCGGATGTGCCTCTGCAGGTTGTAGGGCTGGTCGAATCCCTTGCCACAGACGGGGCAGTGCCGCCGGTAGCCGTCCAACAGCGCCTGAAAACAGAACGGAAACTCTCAGCCCACCTGTTCCCCAATCTTCGTCTTCGGCTTTCTTTTTTTTTTCTTTTTTTATATTTCTGAATCAAAATAACAACACAACAGAGCCAACCTGGTGCTTTTTTACTTTTTTTTGTCTTTTAACGTCAAAATTCTTATAGTGATTTGCCCCCAAAACAACTCCGTAACTAAAGGCAACCTTGTCCCACTTTTTTTTATAGCAAAACACAGTATTATCTTATCACTTCCACATTCTCTGTAATCGTCAAAATCTGTCATAGTTAGATTTCCACTCAAAATAAACAGCTCCATAACAAAACCCAACTTGGCCCCCAAAATTTTCTGTAAATCGTAAAATAAAAATTATCCGGATTTCCAAGAAAGACCTCGACACCTTTCCACATTTTCTGAATCGTAAAACAAAAATTATCCGGATTTCCAAGAAAGACCTCGACACCTTTCCACATTTTCTTTTATCGGGATACTTTGTTTGTCAAATCCAATCCAAATGCAGTTGTAAAGGGTAAACTCAAACCGGGCCATAAGGAATTTTAAAGTACAACGAGTATTTACATTCCCATGACTGACCAAGACTGTTTCAGGAGAGAGAGAGAGAGAGAGAGAGAGAGAGAGAGAGAGAGAGAGAGAGAGAGAGAGAGAGAGAGAGTATTTTTTTATGCCCGACGTGTTTTGAATCACTCCCTCCCCTCTTTATAATCCTATGTTCAGCCCCACAACAGTCGACGAACATTCAGGTACTACATAGTTTACTGCCTCGGTCACAAGAACAACACTTGGTTGTAGGTTGTAAGAAAACCTGCCCTATGAGAGTAAGAAAGAGGAGTGAACTTTACATTAAGTAAATTCTAGAAAAAGAAAGCGGGTGGACGGGGAAATTCATAACTGAAAGATCAACCCTTTCATTGCCAACTGCCAGAGAGAGAGAGAGAGAGAGAGAGAGAGAGAGAGAGAGAGAGAGAGAGAGAGAGAGAGGAACTCCGCTTGGCTTCAGAGACCTTAACGCAACAAGTCGATCTTTCTCTTGCGGGAGGCGAACAGGAAAGGCTTCCAAAGTAAGGACTGAGTTGCTTCAACTAAAATATATATATATATATATATATATATATATATATATATATATATATAGATATATCTATATATATATATATATATATATATATATATATGTATGTATATATATATTTCTTGTAAATAAATCTTGTTAAAACTGGATGCGTCTCAAGTATAAAACACCCATTAAAACACTCCTGTTTTAAAGCTAAGGCCTTATTTCGGTGGACTTACTTCCACCCTTATCAAGCAGTGAATGACAGAAGGAGTTTCATTAGTGAAATATATAGCAGGAGATATGCCCTTGGGTGATGATGCCTAGGGACGTCACTGAGCCATCTTGGGCTCTGTCGATACAAATGTCAAATGTTTACTAATAAAACAAAAAGATAATAGATCAACCTCTCCAATGGATCTTGGATCAGATAGATAACATCTTCCTCAAGGCAACGATGAAGCGGATTAAGACAATTAACGTATACATGAAAATATATTAATTCCGAGGTAGAGCGAACTAGGTATTAAAGGACATTTATAGCTCGATGTACGTATGTATATGAATCACGGTAATGTGATATGACATACATAACCATACATATATACATATTTATATATACATATATATATATATATATATATATATATATATATATATATATATATATAATATAATCTATATATATTATATATATATATTAATAATATATATTATACAGTATATGCGTAATTGTACTTAACGCTGAAGAATGAAAAATAAGACAAATTAGTTTGCCATCATGCAATTCTCTTATTCTTTAAATATAATTTTTTTTTCTTTTTTCACAAAAAATATACATTTTTTTATAATAAAACTGTACTTTAAGAGAAAACGACAGACGTCTTTCAGTATAAAACTCAAGTTTTCCTTTTTCATATCGATTATAGTTCCTTCCTTCTATTCCCCTTAAAATTTTATCTGGATGGTTGAGAGAGAGAGAGAGAGAGAGAGAGAGAGAGAGAGAGAGAGAGAGAGAGAGAGAGAGAGAGAGTTGCAAGATTCTCGACGGATAACGAAAACCAAAATCAAACAAAAGTACCAACTTCCCCACATTTTCTCCTATTAACAGGGTTGTGAACCCTTTGGTCAAGGAAATGCCTATAATTGGGCATATGTACACATTTTCAGTCCCTTGACTGGACGCTGTCAATACTGTGGTAGGTTACGGCTCAGGTGGAAAAGGGCTACGCCTAGCGTCGTAATCACTATAGATGCAGACATATACATACACGAACACAGACACACAAACAAACACGCACATAAGACACACAACCAAACATGTGAGTGTGCGCGTGTTTGGATGTACACGCGCACTTTAGCTTTTACATATGCAAAACTATAACAGTAGCTAAATAAAATTATAGATTATAAAATCTAGCAATTATAAATAAAAATCCAATCGGTTAGGATTTAACAATAAGGGAACATATAACACAATGAAGATCTTAAGCTATCAAAATATTCAACCGGTCGACTAAAGAAATATCAATTTCCAAAACAATTATTTTTTCGATAAATTTCAGTCGGACCACAAACAAATAAATAAATAATTAAAAAAATAAAGACGATAAAAAATAAAACAGGACTTGACTTTTTAGAATGCAACTTCACCATTAATATGATTATGTATGAATGAAAAAAAAGCTATAAAAATAAAAATAAAAATTCTCACGATATAATGATTGATTGACTTATGGCTGCTGAAGTGGCGTTGCAACATCTAGGTTATTAGTGCCGTAATGAAATTATGAGAAAGATATTGACAGGTATGGTTTCTTTGAGAGAGAGAGAGAGCCAGCCTCAGAGGGACCTGTTATAAACTGAAAATTAAATATGAAACCGAAAAAAAATTAAAAGGCGTTCCGTATAAGAAATATAATGACAGGTATGGTTTCTGTGAGAGAGAGAGAGAGAGTAGAGAGAGAGAGAGAGAACCACCAAAGTATCAGTGGGTCCCGTTATAAACTGGTTGCTATTTTATTCACACATCGTACTCGTCATGACTAATATAATGACAGGAATGGTTTGTTAGAGAGAGAGAGAGATTAGCGCCCCCCCCCCCCCCACTGCCCCCCCCCCCCCCCCCCCCCCCCCCCCCCCCCCTTCTCAGACACCTAGCCCTCTTGTCATGACTAGACCGACCCAACCCTTTTCAATCACCCACATCTAAAATTACACCTCCACGTTCGGTTCCATTCCGTTTATTATCAAGGATTCTAATTACAATTTAATCATAAGTATTAAGGGATGTAGCAGCATGCTGACGGATTAATTCGATTTCTGATTAGCAAGGTTACGAGTTGTAGGTTTAACTTTCATTAAGAAAAAAAAAAATTCAGCGTATCTTCCAAAATTCAGCGTATCTCCAATCTGTAATCTGTTTGCGCAGTGGTATGTTACGTTTGTTGCTGGCACTGATCTTTAAGGAAAGAAGTAAAGGGAATGAAGGAATCATCTGATTTAAAAAAAAAAGATAAATAAATAAACAATAAATCACGCATTAGCATGACTTATTCGATCTCACGAAGATGGAGGCAGTCAGGCCTCCAAAAGATTGGAAATAAGGAATCTTCCGTTTCTAATCATCAGGAATTATTGAAGTCCTCTAATATATTATATGTGTATATATATATATATATATTCTATATATATTATATATCTATATATAACTCTATATACTAATATATATATACTATTATTATTATATATGTAGATTATATATGTATATACATATATATGTGTATATATATATACTATATTATATATATATATAAATATATATATATTATATATAGATTAATATAATTATATATACATAATATAAGGACTGTGTGTGTAACTTCTCTAAAAGAGTGGCGAGACAGAGTTTGATCTCATACGCGCGCACGATTCATATAAGAATACCAATGAAATGTGTAAACAGAGCTCCGTCTACCTTGAACGTTTGTATGTACGTATATCTGCATCCGCTCTCACATTAAAAATATAAACCTGTTCTAGTGAAGCAGTAGGCGAAGAGAGAGAGAGAGAGAGAGAGAGAGAGCTATGCTTCACTCATTTGCTCATTCTTAACATGCAGGTTAACGGAGCGGAAGGAAGAGCAGGAGGGGCGGGGAGGGGGGTTGATGAGCGAGGGAGGAAGGGGGTGGAAGGAGACAGAGGGAGAGGGAGAGAGAGAGAGAGAGGGAGAGGAGACGACGACAGCTGCAACTCCCGGCCAACCAACAGCAATGACTATCTGGGGGTGTCCTCAGCTCCGGCTTTCCAACCATCCACAATCCAGGTTACGAGAGAGAGAGAGAGAGAAGAGAGAGAGAGAGAGAGAGAGAGAGAGAGAGCTTCCTTCTAATTCATATACTATCAAGAAAGAAGAGATACATGATTTCCAAGATATTTAAGTTCTATCTGGAAAGCTGTAATACCTCTTTGAGGCGACCAATCAATACACAAAGATAAAATCTAACAAAGTAGATTTCTATCTCAGAAAAACAGAACAAGCGCTCTAACTATAACCAAGTTAAATCACTATCTTACAAAATCGTAATAATATTAATACCCGATAAGTATAAATTGCAATCTCTCCCAAATACCAGGATTCCATTTCATGTTGTTCATCTGCAAATCAATGGACGAAGTAAAAGTATTATGACATGTGTTAGTCTATGTCAAAAGGCTTAGCCTAGAAAACATGCCAAACTCTAAAGTAACCCGTATTATTTTTCCTGATACACAAAACTGGAATAATCGCGCTTGGCGCGCTTTAGTTGTTACTGAATCGCCTCAAAAACAAAATCCTACCGCTATGCGTGATGGTTTTTAACCGAGGCCGAATTGCAACAACTCATGCACTTCGGAGTGTATTATCGTTTTCTGTCTGAATATATGTACCAAACAGCTCCATCTTTCCAAACGAGATAAATAGACCCATGTATGGTACTTGACCTAGTAACTAACTGTTTGTGGCCAGGATGAATGTGGTTTTTCTGGGGGTAAAGAGCGTTGTCACTTCTATTCCATTTTTTCATGATAACAAATCCAACGAATTGGTGAGAGAAGGCTGAGGAGAGGAAGACATGGATAAAACTGGATAGACAGTATATAAAAAAAGGTATTGGAAACGAAGAACCTTAGTATCCAGGAAACGGGAGAGTTCGTCAAAGTTACAGGTGAACGGTGCAGGGAGCGTAAAGGAATTATGTGTTGCTGGTAAGCCCATACGTATGTGCATGAAGAGGCCAAGTTTACAACAGCTTATAATATATATATATATATATATATATATATATATATATATATATATATATATATATATATATATATATATATATATAGTGGTGTTTCAATATTTCAGCATCATATCTCATGCCTAACAGAAAGCCGTTGCTGCTTTATTGAGCTGGCTTAATGCCAAACCTAGCTCTCTCTCTCTCTCTCTCTCTCTCTCTCTCTCTCTCTCTCTCTTAGAGAGAGAGAGAGAGAGAGAGAGAGATTCAAAACATCTGGTTTAACCCGTTGGTCGACTCTGCAAGTACGACATGACAGTACATCTCTGTCGATATGAGACTAAAGTCTGGCTTTCAACCTTCAAAACAGCATTACAATATAAGATATCTGACTCGCCATTACTTTTCATTACCACCTGTTTGTTAAGTACGGTACTCTGTGTTAACGAATGCTGGACCCTTCCAAAAATCATAACACAAATGAAGCTCTCCAACAATATACGCTTAAACCTTCCAGCTAACTTCACGTTCTGAAGAATGCAAACATATTACAAATATTGATCACAAGATAAAAAAAAACCTGAAAGAACATAACTATGAT